>NC_057939.1:6633988-6937115 GCF_018555375.3 Anguilla rostrata
TTCGTTTACCTTTGTCTTGTGCAATGATATTATCAACAATTTCTCTAGCCCGCTTCACTCCTTCCTCTGCCTCTGGGGTCAACTAAAACACAAATGAATTTGTCGGCAACATGAGCAAATGGAACAGATTTATTTCAAAAAGCGAGAAACAGCCAAATATATTTCACTTTTTACTCATGGATTTTTTAAATATAAAGCAATGTTCACCTTTATCCTGAGGAGCCCCTTTCCCAAGCTAATCAGGTCTTCTGTAGTGAGACTGTTTCCATCCAGGGCAATACACTGCTGGAGATGTCAAATCCAGAAGACACGTCTTACAAACGGCACATTCATTAAAAGCGAAAGTATTATAGACATAAATTAATACATCACAGACTACAGTATTATGAGAACAGAAATTCTGAAGAAACTCACTTTTTGCAAAGCCATGGTTCTTTGGGGGGTTGAAGATAATCCAGAGGTTTGATGTCTTTAAACGACTGCAAGTGAAAAACAATATGTTCATTTTATTTTGCTTATGCAAAAAAATTATTTCAATGTCTCATGATTAACTAAAGGATATCCACGATTGGTCCTAGAAAAATAAAATGTTCCACCTTAACTTTATCTTCAGCTCAAATTAAATTAAAACTTTCATACCTGGACTTCAGGTGAAAGTATGCAATAAATTACTTGAAATCCTGTCCCTTTGAGAAGTGCCTGGTTTCAACACATACCATAAGAAAGCGCATGTAAAAATGTGTGAACCAAACAGGTTTTGTAGGTATTCAGATAATTTTATTGGCACTATTTCTCCATCAAGTTGTATAATGAAAGTTATGTCATCACTGGGAATGCTCATACAGTCATTCAGCAAACCAGTAAATCATAAAGAGAGTGACATTGTACTGTACTGCACTGTACTGTAGCATGCAGACATGCTAGCACAAGTATGGAGATAAATAAGGTTTCAATATTTACCATTACACTGATCTGTTTTAGCTTGTTAAAAACTGTGGTACCATATTTCATATTTTATAACCACCTAGCTTCATGCTCGCAGTATGTACAAATGTAAGTACACATGCCAACTTATTATGGCTTTAGTATACCGTCACAGTTTGCCTAACAGTCAAGATTTCTTTGTGTGTCAGCTGATAATTTACAGGTAGTAAATTACTAGCTTATGTATAGATGGTTCTTTTTGTCTCCGGACCCCTTCCCAGATCAAATAACTTGCTAAATTCCCCATGGCTGACACTTCATACAGACGACATGAATTTGTTGCAGGTGCCAGTTTTTCTCTCTCTCTGTTTTATGTGTCTTATATTTGTTTTGAAATCACAAATGAAAGTGAAATACTTCATTTGCAAATCACAGATATAAGGTAAATATTTGAATTATGAACATTGACATAATTGTAATATGTATATCTAAATACATGTATTCATTTTAGGACAAAATATGGAAAGTAAACTTGTAAAATTATTTTGAAAACAACTTCATACCTTTCACCTTACCTTTTCAAGCCACAGGTATTTTCCTGCTGTTTCTCCAGAGGGCTTATCCAGATAAGTAGTGCAGAACCATAACTTCACATCTATATATACGGTTCTTCGGTCAGGTGACATGCAGAAAAAGGATCCACCCAGTTCCTGAAAGAGTCACCATTGGGTGCTTCTGAAAAATTGCTCCTGGCGGTTTTTTCATCCAGCAGTAAACAACATTTTCTACTTTTTTTAGTACCTGTGACATGGGTTGTACTGGGTGAAAAGAGCTGAGGCACCTTGACGTGCGGCTCCTGACAAAGGAACCCAGGTGGAAATTCCAGCTTGGTTCCAGAACTGGTCCAGGTGGTCTTAGGCTGGTTTCAAACTGGTCCAGGCTGGTTTGGAGATGGTCAATTTGGCAATAAGATGATTTCCTCCGGGGTGATTGATATCTTTAAGTCAAGCATGTTTTCTGTTACAATTAGGTTTCATAATAGCAAACCCGAAACACCTCCAAGATGATATCTCTGCTCAAACATTTGTAAGTTCAAAGAATAATCAACCCTACAGTGACACTTGGCTAAAAGTGTTGAGACTGGAACATCATGATAATATTTGACTGCTGATTGTAAATATTCCTGGCTCAGTGAATTTTTGAGGAGGTATTAGGTAATTCTTTGAAAAGAAAATGGTTCTGTGGAAGTAACTGGTTGGACAGGCCAAGCATGTTTCAATCAATTTAGGTTACTACACAAGTTTGAGGATATTAAGGAGGAAAAACTCTTACGTAACTTAACTTACATATCACTGGTGAATTCTGATTGAATGTATGCATATACTCGTTCTAGAATTTTGAAACTGCAATATCATATTTTATAGTGCCTATAACCCCCCTGTTATATTTGTGAATCAGTTATGTTCCCAGATCAATTTTGACCTGGTATGGTTTAACCACCTCCCCATTGTCATGAGAAATATTTTGCATTCCAGTTGTATTCTACCTTACTTACATTCTAGTCACTCATCTACAACTATGAGATTGACATTGACTTTGGGTTTTTCATTCTTTACAGTACATATAAACCTGATTTATTGCATAGCGCACGGCTCAGTTTCATAACCTTATTGATTAATGGTAAATGGACTGCATTTATATACAGTAGTGCTTTTATCCAAAGCGCTTTACAATTGATGCCTCTCATTCATCCATTCACACACACACTCACACACCAACGGTGAATGGCTGCCTTGCAAGGTACCAATCAGCTCATTGGGAGCAGTTAGGGGTTAAGTGTCTTGCTCAGGGACACTTCAACACGCCCAGGGCGGGTGATCGAACCGGCAACCCTCTGACTACCAGACAACTGCTTTTACCTCCTGAGCTATTATATTTATACTATTACGCCACGATAGATGTAGGATGTAGGATATATTTGCCACGATAGAATACATCCATCCATCCATTATATAGACCAGCTTATCCTGGGCAGGGTCGCTGGAGGTGCTGGAGCCTATCCCAGCATGCATTGGGCGAGAGGCAGGAATACACCCTGGACAGGCTGCCAATATCGCAGGGCACGCTCACCATTCACTGACACACTCATACCTAATGGGCAATTTTAGAGTCTCCAATTAGCCTCTTCAAACTGTTGGATCGACAGTTTTATCAAAATGTACAACTGACAACCAGATAAATTAAGAAATTTACTGAGTTACAACAAATATTCACGTCTAATCTAAAGACAAGTTCTGCTACCTTAAAACAATTGACAAAGGTTACAGAAATGAGAAGTCACACAAGTAACATATTTTGGTGTTTGCTAAAACTCAAATGGTAACACAGTTCATGAACAATTTTAAATATTGCAAACTGGATTAAAAGGGAGATATTATGAAGTAAATTTTTAGTCTCTATACAGCTTAGAGGAAAATCCTCAAACTAAATGAAACCTAGCAGGTCTTCCTCTCCCTCCTCTAGATTTTAGATCTGCTGGTATTCATTAGCTAGCAGTTCTGACTGATTGAGGACTGATTGACTTCTCACTTGAAGAAAAAGCAGGCATTCCCCAAACCCTCGGCACCAACTCCATGACACTACAACTTAAATCACCATCTTCGTGTTAAAGTGTTACATTTTGACCGTTGGCTGGAAGTGAGCATAAACCAAAGCAAGCAGATATGTTTCAATGGTATGAGCTGTAATAGTGTATACTTTCATGGTGTGCTACTAAAGGGTGTTGAGAAGAATGTGCCAATGTGAGTCAAGTCAAGTCAAGTTTATTTATAAAGCACATTTAAAAACAACAGAAGCTGACCAAAGTGCTGTACAATGAAAAAGACGCCCAATATGAGTAATTTAAGACGCCCAAACTGACAAAAGATCAGCACATCTCAATAAAATTTGCATTATGCAAAAAAAATGTGTTTATTGTTATTATTTTACATATAAAATGATGTTGAACAGTCAGTTACGTCAACATCAGTAGGTATTGTGAGCCTGGTCTCGTTACGTTCCAGGTGAAAATTTCATCTTGGTTCAAGCCCTGCTTTTTCAGCTGATTTTGCATAATACTTTCTGGCATGGGAATATTGTTTGACTGGTCTGGTGCCATTATTCATGTAAATCAAGTGAATCATGTATGGTCTCCTATATCGTAAGTTGCCCTGGATAACAGCATTTGCTAAATGAATGCATTGTAATCCCTGGTGGAGATTTTAGCTACCAAGATGGAACCACCTGGATGTACAGTAGCTTCTGCTCAACCTTACGGTGGCTCTGAAGTCCAAAACACAAAAACAAAAAGAAAACGCAAAAACAAAAACTTTCAGCCCAGAGGTGCAGATGCAACATACAAAAACAAAAAGGAGTGGTCCTGAGGTGCAGATGCAACATACAAAAACTAAAAACATGCAGCCCTGAAGTGCAAAACACAAATACACAAAGAAAATGCAAAAACAAAAAGGAGCAGCCCTGAGGTGCAAAACACAAACATACAAAAACAAAAATGTGCAGCCCTGAGGTGCAGATGCAACATACAAAAACAAAAACTAGTAGCCCCGAAGTGCACGGTTGCACTTCAGGGCTACTAGTTTTTGTTTTGTATGTAAATTTGTTTTGTACAAATTTACAATCAGATCGCTTGTAAATTTGTAATCAGGCCTCACTTCAAGCTTAAGAACTTAGCCATAGATTTACTGGCGGGAACTAGACTTGATGCTCATGGCTGCGGGTAGCAGCTATTTTATGATCCAACTGGATTTTATTAGACCCGTGTTTGTATTTTTCATTTCCAATGACCTTGGTTAGGCACTAATTGCATGTCGCTTTGGATAGAAGTCTCTGCCAAATAAAATGTATTCTACATTAAGGGGGCAATATGCATTTTCAGTTATATTTCATCAACTATCGCCAGCTCCAAAATAATGCTTTTTTTTTCTTTCTTTTTTTTGCAATTTCCTTAGAAAGCCAAGTAGCTTTTGTTGTAGTGCTGGTAGTTTACTTAGTGACATCCCACTGTCCCCAGGGAGGGGCGCCATGGAAACCAGCATCAACCAATCACCTGAGGGAAAATATGAGATCACTGCTTTTTTCCCCCTCTTGTCATTACTACACCACTGATTATGACTGTGCAGGGCTACATCCAGAAAATAACTTCCCCGCTGATGAGGACTGAAATTACCCACTTCATTTCAAAGGATGATTCATCACCAGCTGGGCCAGGTAATGCATTAACAGGGCTTTTCAGAGTGACGCTTGCCATTCTTCCTGCAGTGCCGTGATCCCATTAGGCACCATTTTATTTCACATGTAATGCTGTATCATTAATCCATTATTTAATTAGTTCACATTTTAGCTCATCACAAGTAACATCAGTGAGTGTGCCGTATGAGTGAGTGAGTGAGTGAGTATTGGCAGCAGAGACAGGAAGGAGATAATATACCTTTGATGTTCTGCACTTAATTAGATGTGTTGACCCCTTTGGTGCATGGCAAGGCATGGCACCTTACTGGTGAGGACCCAAATGCCATTGTTAAATTTGGTAACAGTGCGTCAATGTGACATACACACTAGCACAACATTTTCCAAAAGCAATCCAACTTTTATTTAAATAAAATAAGCACACACTTCAGGCAAACTTTATAAAAGGAATGGGATTTATTTACTGTTTGAAAAAAGTTTACCTGGAACCCAAGGTCCAGATTTCCCCGAGATGTACAAATCCATTTCCATGAGGAAAAAAAATAATATTCCTGATGCTCAAGCCACAAAAAAAACAAACAAAAAAAAAAAAAAACAAAGAAATAATATTCCCTGGGACAGATTTAATGCGAACATTGACCAAACTGGCCAATCACTGTATAAAAATGAAATGACACAACCAGACAGCCCGGCTTTGAGGCCTGGTTTACCCAATAGCGCTGTGGCACCCAACCTTGTTCCTCAGGATCTGAGGTCCTGTAATTTTCCATTCGAACGCTAACAAAGCGCACCACGTCCAACAGCTAGAGACCTCTCGCTGGGCTGCTAATACGCAGAGACAGGCGTGCCGAATCAGAGTTGAAATGAAAACATACAGGACGTTAGATCTCCAGGAACAGCACTGGTCACCACTGCTCTAGGACCTTTAACAATATGCATACGGGCGCATAGCAGCCATTGATTCCCATCCTGTGGAACGTAATGTCAACACCACACTCAATGAATCTGAACACACATACACATACAAACAAAAAGAGCAATAAATCACAGATATGACAGATAGAGAGAGTCAGTATAGGCAGAGGGGAAAGGCACCAACTCACAAATCAGTGGGGCAAAAGAAAAAGAAATTTGCCCACAAAACAACTCAAGACAGGACACAACAAACCCATTCAAAAAGTACACATTCATTCACAGACAAACAGCACTTCACCTAGACTTGTCCCACCCCCCAAAGGAATTGTAAATCAGATCTCGGCTGAGAAACAGCACCCAGAAATGCCTTTCTCCAGGCAGAAAGAGGAGGTGACATCAAACACAAACAAGGTACTCAACAAATAACATGAGAGCACTGTTGAACAACAAGGCGAGAGTTCTCCAAATCTGGAACATCAAAAAGCCACCATGTTGACATGCTCTGAATCTAGCTTTAAAAGGGTGGTACAAAAAGAAAAAAAAACCCTCAATAACATCATGTTGATAATCCAACACAAACAATGTCAGAGATTGTGAAGGGATAAATAGAAATAAAAACTTGCTCTATCTATAGCCATGAATCATCTAACTCAGGAGTTTCAAAATTGAGGTCTTGCAACCCACCAAGGGAGGGGGGGATTCCTCAGCAACATGGAAAACTATTGTCCTTTTGAAAAAAGTAAAATTATTATTATTATCATATTATTTACCCTTTCAGATAAAATAAGCCTAGTATATAAAAACGTTGTTGTGCATACCACTGGAAATATTTTCCCATGGTAAATACATTTGTGGCATAGATCCATAGTAATCGATATCCAATTTTAGACAGTTATTAGGCAATATTGGTTTATCCATTTGAACCAAGTTATAATGGAGGGAATTCTCAGACAGTGGAAAGCTATTTTCGGGGGGGGGGGGGGACCTGAAGTCATTAGTGAACCCCTTAATCCAACACGCAATAATTAAAGACTTAGTAGAAGGGGCCTGGCAGCAGACTGATCTCATCCACAGACATCCCCAAACCTAACGAGCTGAAAAGATGAGTTGAGCGGGCCTCGCATGCATGGACAATTCTGTCCGCAAGAAGTCCTGCTTCCGGCATCGGCAACTACTGCCTCTCGACAAGGAGAGAGTAACGAGGAAGTAGAAATTATGCGAAGCTAATCAAAAAAAAAAAAAACAACGAATCAAAACCGCCCCAAAATCTCACTTAAATGTCGGAGCCGCATGGAACCGGCTGCTAACGATCCCTACTAAAGAACCCAGAATCACACCAAACAACAGTACCAGGAGGAATAAAGGTCAACCCCATTTGCTATGGTGGAAACTGCAGTCAAAATATTCACTACAATAAATTTCCGCTGTAGATTCTAAATGGATAAAACCAGCAGGTGGGTGTCACAATGTGCAATTAAAATGCCTTTAAATGAGTTTCATTTTAATTAGACACATAATGTCCGTTAGATGCATCATTTTTAGACTCCTGGATGCCACCTAATTAGTCACATTTGTCGGTAAAGCCAAGCCTGTCTGTGGTGAGGTCAGCTAATGAGTCTGCCTCTAGCACAACTAAAGCAGTTAATCTCCTCAAGTTCAGTGTCCACACGACAGTCAGTTGTACACATAAAATGAAATTCAGACTGTAAACACACATAAATAACCAGTATCCAATGACTTTCAGCCAGTAAATATACAAATGCAGCCAGAAACATAATGACATTAATTACACACAAATACGGGTATTGTGATGACAGCGAATACTGCAAATATACACAAACTGCAAAACCAGTGTCTGAATGACAATTAGACTATAAATTGCATACATACAACCTGAATCTAATGGCATTCAGATTTTCATTGCATGCACTGGACCAGTATACGAGAGTTTGAATCAGAACACTCAGACTATAACAAACACATAGATCGCACACTTGAGAATTTCTGTTAAATGGGGAAGCAGCTAAAATCTCCACATTCCCTGGTTTGCAGCCTGCTAACCAGCTAAGGCTGCTCTCTGATCTCTTCTGCCTGATTTTAAAAACGCTTTCCGTCTTCCGACCCGTCACCTGGATTATTCCTGTGGGGTCCGTCCACTCGTAGTCTCGTCTCGTTATCACACCGATTATCAAACGTTCAAAACTCGGCTCGGCTGATTCTGATTCTCGTGCGTTTATGTCCGACTTAACGATCTCGCTGCATCTTAAGACAAAACAGGGTCATTAAAAGAACATGGCTGCTTAACTTCAAAAAAAAATAAAAATAAAAAACCTAACGAATGTATGAGAATCTCAAGTCTCCAATACTCCAAAATCCTTAAGATACTGTCAATAAAAAAGACATTAGAGTTCCACACAATATAATTTCAGAGGCCCTTGCGATTCCACTGATGATACCTAAAAGTTATATGAGCCGTCTGGACAAACACTGGACTTTCCACTTTCCTTTCATTTTCGCAAAACAAGATACATCCCCGTCACAGTGGTGCTCCGCATTTCACTTCCTTCCTTGACCAACCGAGAGATGTCCAACCAGATAGAGTCTCCTTCAGGTCAAGTTAAAATACGCCTCAGAGACAAAACAGAACAAGGAAGAGGCTGTGTACTTGTCAATGAAAAACAAAAAAATCACAAACATGCACACCAATTCCTATCCCTTTTTAAAAAATTAAAAAGAAACAACTAATATATTGCACTTTTTGACTGGTCCTACGTAATAGACGTGTGGGTTACCATAATTAGATACAGTAAGCACATAGTTTGGCAGAAAATGCTACACGCGGTGTGGACAGGGAAAGGCTCAGCAAAACATGAAGAAAAACAAAAATTTTAATACACGAAAGAAGTTTGCCTTCTCAAACAGTGAAGTCCAAGATTCTGGGCTCAGAGCAGACCAGCCTCAGTCAGAAAGTCACAGTGACAGTTTGTTGTTCTCCTCAACAGACGAAAGCCAGAGTCCATCTCTGTCGGCTAAGCAAAAAAAAAAGAAAGTAACAGTCCGTAGAGCTTGCTCCAGGAGTCTAGGGCGTCACAATGGAGGGGAAAAAATCCCAGACGCGGCGCCCGTCGACTCCCCCCCCGTCCCCCCCCGTTCCCCCTCAGCTGGGCGCCAGCATGCGCTCCAGGGCCGGCTGCAGGTGCTCCCAGTTCTTCCAGAAGACGGCCAGCAGCGCGAAGGCGACGCCGGTGCCGAGCACGTGCAGCCGGCTGCGCATGAGCGGCGTGGTGAACCTGGCGACCGTGGAGACGCACACCAGGATCACCGTGACGATGGCCAGCATGACGTTGATGCACTTGCCCAGCAGCGCCTTGGCGTCCGTGCCCTCCCGCTGCACCACCTGCTGCTGCTGCTGCTGCAGCTCCAGCTTGGAGATGCGCGTCTGGCAGGACTCCAGCACCTCCTGGTGGAGGAACGAAGAAGTGAGCTGGATTTCTTTTCCGAGGTTTTTACTACTCAATTCACATGGGCCTGGTTTCAATGAAAGCTGGTCCTTAACCCTTTAAGAGTAGGTTTTTTGGAATGTTTTTGTTTAATTCTGAGTCAGTGCTCTAGAACACCATTGTGTTCAGTTGCCAGTAGTGATTGCTACATCCGCATTAGAATGTTCAGTTAAGAACAGTCTAATCATGTATTTGTGATCTAACACCTCAAAGGGTTAAATGACTGAAGTGTTTTTCTGCAAAAAAAAAAAAAAAAATAGTTTTGCTGGTTCAGAATTTGCCAAAATGAACTCCTAACAAACAGCAAGCATATGGCACCATTACACTGAGGAAGAGCATGCGGTAATATTTTAATCTTTACCTTCATCTAAACACACGCTGAAGACAGATATTTCACGCTGTCTGCAAAGTATCACGCATGCTCCCCTCAGGAGACCAATAAGCAATTCGCAGAAGAGGGTGAGGGTGACTGCTTCAACAGCCCCGTGTAGCAAAGGCAGAAGCTAGACTGGGAAATCAGTCAAATGACCACAGGCCACTATCAGCCCTGTGCGTTCCTCCGCGGGTTACCTGGATGTCTCTGGCACGCTCGTACGCCTGGTAGGCAACCTTCTCCTCTATGCTGGCCAGCTCCTGCTTCAGGTTGGTGGTCTCGTGCTGATGGAGCTCCGTCAAGTCACTCAGCTGGTCCTCCAATCTCTCATACCTGAGAGAGAGAGAGAAAGAGAGGATGAATACTGATCAGCCTGGATGTCAATAAAAGAAATTGAAACGTATAGAAAAAATCACCTTCCGGCGTGATTTCTGTGACGCCCCTTAAGTTAAAAATGAAAAAGGGCTGCTTGAATACCAAGGGGGAATACAACTGACGATGTACAGGTCATATACAAAATGAGATGAACCAGGAAGTAAAAATATTCAATTGTTCCCCCTGATTTGACCCACCACATATCTGCACTCTCACACTTTCACGTCTTTCAGCACACCAGTTCCCTCGCATGAACATGCATATACACTTATGAAAGTGCCACTGGCTCATGCGGACGAAGCCTTTCTACAGCGCCCATCCTAGAGCGTTACCACAACAACAAGGCTTTCGCTACAGCGAAGGGGAGCACTAAAGGGCAGACTGGCCTGTATCGCTCCTCCACGATGGTCTGCGTGATGAAGCCGTAGTCCCGCTTGAACTGGGCCTTGAGCGCCTCCATGTGGTCGGCCAGCTGGGTCTGCACCTCGCGGATCTCCCGCACCTCGTCCAGCAGCACGGCCAGCTTGGCCGGGGCGTCCTCGGCCGCGCCGCACGCCGGGTTGCCGTTGCTGTCGGCCGACACGGACGAGGAGCACTCGTCGTCGCTCGGGTACTTGGGCTTGGCCACCGTGGTGGCGCTGCCGCTCAGGGCCCGCCCGCCGCCGTCCGGGCGGAAGGACGAGGGCGGGTCCAGCGAGCTCTTCATGTGCGCGATGTTGTCGGCGCTGCCGAACTTGTTGCGGATCAGGTTGGCGAACTCCCGGGACTTGTTGAAGAAGAAGGGCGGCGAGAGGGAGACGCCGGGCCCGATGGTCTTGACCTTGTCCAGGCAGGGGTGTCGACCGCTGCCGCTGACGTCCTTCAGGCTGTCCTTGAGGCTGTCCTTCAGACTGTCCTTCAGGCTGTCCTTCAGACTGTCCTTCAGGCTGTCCTTGGAGGACTCCTTGGCCTCCCTTGCGGAGGAGGAGCCCTTGGAGTTGGAGGAGCCGTTGCTCTCGTTGTCCCTCATCCTCCGGTGGTACTGCTCCAGCTTCTTCTGCAGGTGCGCGATGCTCTGCGCCGACTTCTGGTTCTTCTTCTCGAACACCTGCTTGATGCGCGAGGCCTGCTGCTTGTCGGCGCTGTTGACCAGCTTCAGGTACTCCGCCACGTTCTCGTCGCGCGCCGTCTGCTCGATCTTCAGCTGCTCCGTCACCTTCAGGATCTTCTGCTGGAGCCCGTCGATGCCCAGCCGGCCCCGGTGGAAGTCCAGGCCCAGACCCAGGCCCGGGCCCGGGCCGCCCGAGGAGTCCAGGTCCAGGCTGGTTTCCGAGCCGCCGCGACGCATCGGCACCGGGATGCTGAGGACGTTGCCATCGCCGTTCCGGTCAGCCTGCGGCAAAAAAAAACAAGAGAGAGGAGGACACCGTGAGGATCGTAAAACCGCACCCGGCTGCTAAAGCGTCAAAAAAAAAAAAAGAGTCCACAGCACAGGCCTGTAGATGCACACATTTGAAGCACAACGTCCAACCGTTTTAGTGATTAACGATTTTAAATATGACACGCGTTCTCATTTAAAAAATCTGTTTATCTTACTTCATACTCCCTTATGAGAGCGTAAAAGAACACTGTCAGTGACACGAGAGCAACCTGACAGGCACACGGTCCGTACCAACAGAACAGAACTCACTCGTACAGAACCAAGTAACAGTCCGGGTGGATTTTATGCAGTTTACAGTACAGTGACTGAGCACCTCCCACTTGGTAGGGTAGGGGGCGCTGTTGTATCTTAGAACAAGGGACTGTATTAATGAAACATGTTCAGGTTCCAAAGAAAGGGGTGCATGTGGTCAGAACAAATCATGCTTAATTTTAATGTTAAATTCTAGGCGTTTAGCATTAATTCAGGTAAAGTACCACACTCAAGAGCATTATGGAAATGTACCAGGGAATTGAACCTTCAACCTTGCAGTTGCAATCCCAGTTCCCTGTTACACTGTCCCCACCTTTTTTAAACACTTCCTTCATCCTTCACAAGAGCTTAAAGTATTCATAAACTCTAATTTCCATTTCACTCTGTGTTCTTTTCAGCCATTATGCCAGCAAAGTGGCCTTGAAGAGATTTCATATTCATACGCTTATTGCACAGAAAACTACAAGCGCAGTACAAAAGCAGTTTTGAATTGAACTAGAAAAACATTTTTACTTCTGTAAGTAACCCAACTCAACACCATCAATGGTTCAGTGGCATTGTGCCTTTCATCATATGCCTTTCATTATAAGCAGTGCCAGCAAGTGCATTCACAAGTGCACACTGGGACATTTAGTTCTGGAGATTCAAACAATGTTTCCATTTTAGATATCTAAAAAAAATAATAAGAATCATAATAAGATGAGTGAAGCTGACATAGCTCAGGAGGTAAGAGCAGTCGTCTGGCAGTCGGAGGGTTGCCGGTTCGATCCCCCGCCCTGGGCGTGTCAAAGTGTCCCTGAGCAAGACACCTAACTCCTAATTGCTCCCAATGAGCTGATTGGTACCTTGCATGGCAGCCTTTCACCGTTGATGTATGAGTGAGTGAGTGAGTGTGTGTGTGAATGGGTGAATGAGAGGCATCAATTGTAAAGCGCTTTGGATAAAAGCGCTATATAAATGCAGTCCATTTACCATTTACCAAGTCAGTAGGTAATACAGTTTTGTATCAAGAAAACTAAACAAAAGAGATGGGATCTGACCCCATGACCTGCCGAAATGTAAAGCATGACTAGAACGAGTTTGAGCTCAAACCCACTGCTTCGTGCAATTTCACAGTCACCAGCGCCGCAGTGAACCCCCAGTGGAGAGATGCGTGCCATGGGCCTAATGTCGAACCCTGACCCAAGCCATGGAGGAAGCCCAGCAGTGCTAGATAAGACGGATAAGATAAGATATACTTTTATTGAACCCCGTGGGGTAATTTGTCCTCTGCACTTGACCCATCCTAGTTACTTAGGAGCAGTGGGCAGCCACAGTGCAGCGCCCGGGGACCAACTCCAGTTCTGAGGCCAGTGTCTTGGTCAAGGGCACCCGCAGGAGCGCACCTAACATGCTACTCATGGCCGACTGTGTAGAATCGCTTATGGGGGGGGAAGAGAGTGCACACTAGCCTGCATAAAATACACACAGCTGTGTGTCCCTGTACACCAGTACATGCATTTGGTGCATGTAATGGATTCCTACTGTTTAACATTCAAAAGAAAAATAGAACTCCTGTGACTGAATACCAGCGAACTGCGGAGAGGGAAAAAAAACTGTTTAACTGGGTCAAAATGCAGAGAGGTTTTACATAAAAACATTACCCGCATCCTTCAAAGCCACTTGTTTAAAATAATCCGAAGGGCCGTGTTCTCACAAGAGAAAATTATGTTCCACTCTCCAAAGGTTTGAGTCACATAAAATAACCGCGCAGGGCTTGAGGGCAACCCAGGTTTTTTAGTATGCAGGCGGAGAAATCACAGACCACTTCAGCAAAATGTTTGTCACCGTGCCGTCAAGTCAGCATCAGGAAGGAAATTGGCCAAGAGTTCCCCCGTCGTTTTGCTCCAGAGTAATTGACCCGAACGAGATGTCTCCATTCCAAACTGAGTATGTTCCTGGCAGAAATAAGTGGCCATCTTTCATGTGATGGAATAAATATTTATAAGATTTAAATATTTATAAGGTGAACAAAGCCAAACATTTTCAAGGTCAATGTTGTCTAATGTTTGTCTTCTGCTTACTTGATAATGGGAGCATGGACAGGGACATGTTCAAGCAATCCAAATGCATTCTTTTTAAAAATGCTCACTCCCTGACGTGTTGTCTCCTTCAATACCCCAATTAAAACACTGTTCTTCACTTTGGAATGTACACGTGTAGGTGTTACGGTCCCTTGCCTTACAGAGTCTCTTCATGCCTGTCTTAATCCTGCAGGTGGAGCTGGCTGACTTGATTACCTGATGATGCACACCTGTGTCCACCTGACAGCTTGAAGTGGATAAAGCCCAAAGACACTTCAGTGGGAGACAGCTTTTAGAGATTCCTTTTGACTCAGACTCCTTTTGCTTTCTTGTGTTTTTTTTTTGTTTGTTTGTTTTTTTACAATTTGCAGCTACCATCTTTTGTTTTCCGTTCACGTTTTGTATTGATGTTTTTCTCTGTTGTAGGTTGCAAACCCAATACGTCGCCCTTCATTTGGCGCCTCAGAACACATTTTGCCGTTCTTGTACAGGAGCCGAGGACAATGGCCACTGGCAGGAAGGGGTGGTCCAAGAAACAAAAGAGAGAAGGGAAAAAAAAAAACACGGTAAGTAGCCTCCCAGCCCTGCTATAAAGTTCAAACAGGAACCTGCGATCAACAGATCCTGGCACGGGGCTCTGTATAATGCTGTATCAAAATAGCATCTGCTCGGTGCTTCTTCAGCAGCACGGCCGTTAAGCACAACCGCCAAGTGAGCCGTTTTACGGATCGCCGGCTCAACAAATATTAGCGTCTTTCAAATCGCATTCCGTCAATGTCGTCAACTTTTCCGAGATGTCGCAGTTAGACGGAAAAACAAAACTGTCACAGCGGTGATGTGAGGATGTAGGTCTAACGTGCGAGCGAGTGACTCCAGCATAGCCTACATTGCCTCCGGACGCAAATCACGAATCAGACTGAAGAGAACTTGCCGGATTAAACTGTCAATAACCAAACTTTGTACTTAATCTGTTTTTGGGGTTTTGGGGGGCAACCCGTGGGCATGTTGTCCAAAGTTTATTAGGAGACATTTTACTTTGTTCTAGGCAAACTGGTTCATATTTTTACCAATTCCTGTAGACACATCCAATTTGATCTACTTTGTACAGATGAAATGTCCAAAATTTTATTAGGTTAAACAGATTCCGACTCGTTTTAAAAGCTACAAAACATTTTTTCCCCAGATAAAAACACTATTATGTTTTTAGAAGTGAATGGTACAGTTAACAGATATGCAGCTCCACTATCCCTGCTGATTCCAGCTAATACTGACTGGGATTCTAAGCCGTTACTCAAAGATGATTTAAACTGTGCTTTTGACATTTCTAGCTGGGCTGTGGCTGGTCGGAGCTGGTCTCTATCTGGACAAAGCTGGTCAAAGCTGCTTAAGCTAGCTGGTAGAGTAAGCTGGTGGTCAAACTGGAGGACTAGCTGACTATATAATCCGGCCTGCTGGTGAACAGCTGAACGACCAGCTAAAAATGTGGAAAACACGTCTTAGACCAGCTTGACCAGCTTAGGCAGGTTTAAGTTGGAAATTTCAGCATGGATATGTTTATTATTTTTTCCAATTATTAATATTTTACAGCACAGAAAGAGTTTAAATAATACCAAGAGACAGGAAGCTACGGGAACCTAGAGCAATGTTTGTGACATAAACAGAAGGAGGCCTGAAAGCCCTTTGAAATGGGAAAGGCCTTTGAAAGGGGCACCAGCATCTGCAAGATCTGAGTCTTTCACACCTGTAAGCAATACAGACATCCCTTAGTTCTGCTCCCAAGCTAAACAATGTTGACAAAATAAATATATACACAGATTGCAAAAGTCTAGGCTGAAATGCAAGTAATTATGAATCTAACGAACCAGGAGCAAGTTGTTAAAGCACACAACTTATTTATAGAACTATTATTTATAGAGAGGCTGTCACCGTCGCCCTCAGAAGCAGCACATCTGGAATCATTACAGAATGTGTAGCCTGCTGACTCTGGGCTCTTTTCCCCTGGTAAGTCAGTGCTTCGGGGAGCTTTAACATAGTTTCAGCATCAGCAAAAAAAATAATAAAACGATACGAGGGAGAAATGGTGCCAGATTCAACCCTGACAAAAAAGATCAGTCTGAAATATCTGACGCCATTATCCAGTCCACCTTCTCCTGTGGGAGCGAAACTCGGGCCCTCAATTACACACCAAAAATAAATCACGGGATAAAAATATAATTACGGAAAATTCGCCTGGAAGTGTGTTAAGCTGTGTGTACGCAGGAGGGCCCCTCATTGGTGGGCACGAGGCTGAAACGGGCCACTTCCCACTCCCACTCCCGTTGCCGGCGGAGACAAGAGCACTTAAATTCTGGGTTTATTTAAATAAAGCTGACCCGGCCCCCCGCGCCGCTAGTGCTACTAGCAGAGCGCACTGAACAGCAGCCAGAGATAGAGCCCCCTGGGAAAACTGGCAATCAAATACCAATTTGTGTGCACCAAGTCTAAAAGAAAGACATCGATTACAGTTCTTAAAAATTGACCAGATGAACAAAAACATTTTCCATTGCCAAAAAAATTTAAAACAAACACTAAACTGGAAATGCACTAGGCTCTAGGCAGAGACTACTCCCTGGCAAAATATCTCCGTCAGACTTAAAGTGCTTTTGCAACACAAGTTCACTTGTCATGCAAATGAAGGGATATTTGAATTTGAAAGACGCGGGGAGGGAGAGAGAAATCTGTAGGTCGTAAAATGTGTGTGTAAGAACAGGGATCAGAGACTGAAGGTACAGAACCAATGAGACAGAAGAACAGGCGCAAAGCTGTGAACTGAGCGGGCGGCTCTATCTGGGTCACACGCTCACAGCGACAGCAAGCGGAGACCGCTCGCAATGGGTCCATTAACAACGCTCACAGTTTTAAACCTCACGCAGGCCCGTTCACATATTTGTGAGCACAGGCACTGTAGCCGGAGCTACAGAAGTCAGGCACTTCACCCTGGGGCTCAAATACAGAAGGCGAGCCGTCGCCAGTGGGGTGAAAGGTGGTAATGATTCTAGGGGCCCACATTCTAGGGGCCTACAAACCTTTGATGTCTGTATCTGGTTTGTCCACTGTCTTGAGTACCATTGTAACTGTGTGTTTTATGTCAGGCGCCCCCTTGCAAAAGAGATTTCGATCTCAATGGGGTTTTTTTCCCCTGCTTAAACAAAGGTTAAATTAAAAAAATAAAATAAAACAGCCAAAAAAAAAATTATTAGTCTTCTTAAAAAAGGGTCCCCGGGGGGCCCAGAGCAATATCTTTTCAGGGGGCTCAGAATTCCCAGAATTCCTGGCTGGGGCCCCTGTGCCGAAGCCACAGGTCCTTCAGCGAAACAGTTCAGGTTTTGGTATGAGCTGTGGATAGAGGTCCACAGCAGGAGGAGAGGGAGGACGTCAGCAACAGCAGGAGGAGAGGGAGGACGTCAGCGACAGCAGCGCACGGCAGTGTTTGCAGTGTTTTCACACAACACCAGAGGCGGAGACGCGTAATCAGCGAGCCTTCTCGGTTTCTCTCCACCGCGGACGAGAGCGTGCGGTTAACACGATCACTCGGTTGCTTTCCCAACATCATCATCATCATCATCATCCTCATCCTCTTCCTGCCAAGCCTCTGTCACTGACCGCCCCCCACGGGGGAACGAGTTTAAGTCACTTCAGATGTTTTTTGGTCCTGCCGGGCTACAGAGCAGCCTTCGCTGTCTGCGAGAGATTAGCCGCGGACGGGAGAGAATCCTCTCGCCTCAAACTCCCACGCGCAGGACAGAGATAGAGGGAGGGAGAGGAGGAGGAGGAGGAGGAGGAGGAGTGAGCGATAGAGGAGGGAGAGAAAGAGAGAAAAACATGCCACGACAGCACTGCAGCAGTCCCCCGCAAACACAGGCCAGCATGTGGAACTGTGACTTCAGGAGACAAACCATGAATGACAAGATAACTGCTAGCTGTTCATTTTTTATTTATTTTTTTACCTCAGAAAAAAAAAACCCAGCGGCGCCGTCAAAGTGCTGTGCGCAGGCAGAGACGGGCACTTTCAAGTCCATTATTCAGAAGTGTGATGAAGCAGAACCGTCATCCTGGCAGGGATTTTAGCCGGAGTTTGTGCCCGTGTGTGAATTTGCGAGTGTGTGATTGAATGTCGCGGGGGGGGGGGCGTTGTCGACTGCGGTGGGGGCTCCCGGCAGAATGCCACGCATGCCGGTTACCGCTGCCATGGTGACAGAGGTTCCTCTCTGTGTCTATAGAGGGGGGTTCCTCTCTGTGTGTCTATTCGACCCCCCCCCCTCCTCCTTCCATGCCAACCCCCCCCCTCTTGGGGCAGAGCGCAGACGGGGAGTCCACCGAGGCCGGCCAGATTACCCGCTGTGCTGGGGACCCAGACAGACACGGGCTTGCTTCTGCGTGCCTGTCTCAACATCGCCCACTGCCACGCTGAATGAACCAACGGGCGCTCCCCCCCCGATTCCCTCTCTCCGCGCCACAGTGGAAAGGTGTCCACGCCAGCCTTCATGACATCAAAACAAGGTCAATTCCCTCCGTGTTTTGGCTGATTTCACATAACTGTGGCGCATTGGGCCACAAAGAATGTCTGTAAACAGACACAGTTGAGTCTTGGAGGTCTAAGCATAAAACCCACGAGGGCATGAGGGTATTTCTATTTTCATCAGTTTCAGTGATGGTCTGTCCATCCATTAGTTCAAGAACAAAAACCCATACGCATTATTTGTTCTATAGAATGAAACAAGACCAGGTCAAAACCTAGTATGTGGCTGGACCTAAACACACTTCATCCGGCCGACCAATGGTCTAACTTCATCACTCACCTCAGTCACCCAGTCGCAGACATTCGCGTTTGTAGGGCTGGCCAAAAAAAGCACGGACGTCGGTCCATGGCAACAAAAAACCTATAAGCATTATCCGTCCTATACAATCAATTAAAAGCGCGGACCCGTACGCTTATTCAGTTTCCCGCAGCAGACCCTACGGCTCTATTAGAGGCCTGGTGCAGCTCAGCAGACGACGCTTCACACGCTGCCCGCGCACGCAGCCGGGCGTTTTAGGGACACCGCTGACGTTCAGCACAGCGGCGACTTTGCTCAGCGGTGCGCTGGAGAAAAAAAAAAAAAAACAGCACGAGTGACGCGAGGGAATCTGTCGCTCCGAGGGACCTCCGTCCTACCTCCTCCTCCTCCTCCTCTTCCTCCCAGAACCACGAACCGAAAGACAGGGGAGTCTGACTGACGGGGATGATGACACCGCGAGACACAGCAGGGAATGAGTTTGTGTGTGTGTGCGTGTGTGTGTGTGTATGTGTATGTGTGTGTGTGTGTGTGTATGCGTGCGTGCATGCGTGTGTGTGCGCGTGTATGTTTGGATGGGGGTGAGGGCAGACTTCAGTCAAGGTAGTACCTTGTAACGTTCCCTTTTGCCATTGCAACAGCCAAAGACATTTTAACTAACTGCTCAGAACAGAGATGCCCAAAATGGGGGGTTACTTTCATCAGCCACTTCAGCGCAAATCTGTCACAGCAGGACAAAAACATCTTGAGGGCAAAACACATTTTCATTCCCAGCCCTAATTTGGCACACCTGATTACATTAATTAGCTTCTCAGCATCTCAGGCTGTTGAGTGAGGCGTGCTTTTGTCAGGGCTGGAGTGAAAACCGCCAGGACGACGGATCTCCAGGAACGAGGTTGGGGACCCACTGCGGTGAGCATTCATGTCAAAGGGCTGTGCAAGGCGCTAGAACAATAACGTTTACAAGAGCAGCTTAAACTGCAAAATGATAAAAAAATAAAAATGAGTTTGTGCTGTAAAACAGCCCTGGCCCGGGCTGGCCAAGTCTGTGGTGTGAAGCCACATCAGAACACACCCCACGAATGGCTCAGACCCATCTTGCGCACCGTGGGCATCATCACATGACATGACATGGATTTCACCGGCACTGTCCCCGACTTCCTGCGTTTATGGGAGCAGTCTAGCTTGGCCACGCCCCGCCAACAGAGTCTGTGTTTCAGTGGCCCACTATCAGCACGGCCTCGTAGCCAATCGTGACCCACTGACACCGAGACCATCTCTGTCCTGACAGCACCCACGCGTGCTGGCCGGAAAAGGCTAATCCTCAAAGCCTTTCTCTGCTGATTTATCGAGCCACTCTAAATGCTAATTTGCCAAACTTAGATGGCTTCCATAAACACGGTCCGCCACGCGCATTCAGGACCATTGCTGCACAGGCCCATATATTTCGATGATAAAGCGGAACAAGAGGTCAAATTAATTGTGACCGCCGCCCCCCCCCCCCTTTTGGTGCCGCGTGTACACGCATACAGGGCAATATCATACCACAGAGTCACGGCAGATTAGCTCCCAGCTTATCGCTGAAGCTCTCAGTTTGATGTGACCCAGGCCACGTAATTTGGAGAACGTTAACCAGCCGTGAGTCTCGTTCCCCCGGGGTTTTTTTGTTTCCCTCCGTCTCCTGCGCCCGCTGGGACGTCCCGTACACTGCGGCGCACAAGATCGCTCACAACGTCTCCATTTATGGTCCTGTGCCCCGCCGATCCTGGGTGGGGGAACATAATTCAACGCCATTTCTCCTTCGTAGAATGCGCAATGTCGTTCCTTTTCAAAACAGTTAAAAGGTTGGGGCGGGGGAGGGGGGCGGGGGGGAGAGAGAATTGCGTAACGTGAGAATAGGGAGGGTGTCCGAGTTAAGGGGAGGGGTGGGGGGCGTGCCAAGATGCCATGCAGAACCAGCTGCTTCAAACATGAACGCAGAGGAAATGCGAAGAGGAAAGATTTCCAAAACAGGCCCTGGAATTAAAGCTTTTTTGAGTAAGAGCGAGATTGGTCCATTGGGAGCCCAAACATGGTGTGAGAGGAGGCCTTTTAAATGCCTACCCCCATCCCGTCTATCGAATTCTGTGAAGACTCATAAAATCAAGACAGAGGGTAACTGTTGAGCAGAGCAGTTTTTGCACTTCTCACTGCTCACCTGAACCTAGTATTTACGGAGTTCCAAATATAAGCGTGCTAGTAAGAGAAGCTCAACGAGGATGGGGAGGAAAATCAGCCGAATGTTGAAATCGCTTCAACTGAACAGAAGTTAGGAAAGACAACAACAACAAACCTACCATTTGTGTTGACAGGGATTACTTTGCTAAGATGATTTAGAGAAAAGACAAATCCAGCCAAATGGGATACCATTTATGTTTGGCTCTCTCTCGCTCTCTCTCTCTCCCTCTCTGACAGACTCACACACAAACACTCACTCAACATGCATGCACACTCATTCACCCTCTCTGTCTCTTTCTCTCTCGTTTATGAAGAAGAAGAAGAAAAAAAAAAAAAACTCACAGTGTTTGGAAGCAGGTCAAACTGCAGGTGAGGCAGAAGCAGGCCAGACTGCTAAGCTGTTTGTCCTGAAGTAAGCCAAGTGAACGTGATGGAACTAGCAATTAAGCACAGTTTTGTAACTGTACCAGCGATGCTTCTTGCCCAGACTTGAAATACAGACCCAGTATATTACTGACATGACTCACAGGCTGCAGTGATTCTAGTGCAGGAATTCATTATGAAAATGTTTTGCAGTTCTGTTTTTTTACGTTAAGTAAGTACAAAACTCTTCTGGCTGAATTTAACTTTGGCATTCAGATGTAAGGCCCATGCACTAATTGCACCTTCTGTCTCTATAATCACACTGACACCAAATATTGCATTTAAGAAAAAATATTTGAATAAAAATGAAAGTCTCCACCAATAATTTGGCACCATAATCAAAGATGGCATGAAAGCTAACACAGAATTCTGTGCCACAGACATGCAAAGAAAAAAAATCCAACCCCTAAAGATCTAGCATTATGGTGTCCTGCACAGAGCCTGTGTCTTTCATATTTTACCAAAGGGTAGAGACAGGGCATGTCTCTCCCTTGTTTTACTCCTTGTGTATATGCATTGACAATATACTGAGAAGATCCATGAACCTCTGTACTAATCTGGGCAGGGAACGAACCCCAAATAGAGATCTCGCGTCACACCTCCTAAAAACTTCAGAGGCAGCTTTGTGTATTCCATAGGATACGGCATAGAGCCCATGGGGTACAAACCAACTGTCACACTGCAGCATTTTTTCTTAAAAAAAAAAAAAAAAAAAAGCAGCCCGCAAACAGGTTTAGTCTGGTGAGAGATAGGCCAGGATATGCTTTTACTTGTGATCTTCTCAACTTCACATCCTTGCAATGACCGCGAGACAGCTGTCTGGTCGAACCTTGCGCGTTTCGGCGATTCGCACACGGGTCATCGTTTAGGTCACGGCCTGAGGTTACAGCATCTTTCTCCCTCGCCGTAGCCTGACTCACTATGTGCACACACATTCCAAATATGTCCAGAAAATGTATTCTCCTTATGGAATCCATAAGGATTTTTTTTTCCCCTTTTGCTTTTTCCATCGTGCCACATCAGCAACATAAAGGTTGCCTGGACGTGATGATAAACCTCATGCTCAAAATGAGTAATATTATCGTAGTTCCATTCGAAGAGCCCATTCGAATTTAGCCATGATTCAACTGCTTGAAAAGGGGGCCTATGCCTTCATAGTCTGTTACAGGCGTTGAGCTCATACACACAGTGTTCTCCAGGAGACCGGATATCATGTTTACCCCAGTGACACGCACCAAAACGCATCAACCGCGTTATGCAACAGAATGCACACGGTCGACCAAACCGTTCCCATGTCAACAGGAGACAAAGGTCTTCTGTCGATCAGGTTAGCCGCCGCCCCTGTTCGGTTTCCTAATGCTTTCCAGGTGACATAATTTTCAGTTACTCTGAATAACTGAAATATATGTGCACATTACTCCTCTCTTAAGCAAGAAAAGCGGAATCAATGTCTTATTAGAACTGAGAAGCACACTTCAACCAAGGACATTTTCACTATAAAATAGCCAGTGCTGGTAGAATTTCACGATGCTGAGCACAAGCAAGACTGCCTGACCATTTGGGTGGGTGGGGGGGTGGGGGGCAGGGGGAGACCGCTCAAACACAGAAATTATTCTGTATTCAAAACGCAGTATTTTTCCGTTAAATAAATCTTTGCAGCAGTAAACAACTGCGGTAAAAGCATTAAGGCACAAGAGCCAGTATGAGCAGACGTGAGAGCGAGTCTGAGCAGCCACTGAAATATCCAGGCTGGATTCACGCTAGGAGGAAAGTAGATTGCTTTCTTTTGTGTACAAGACAGACCGTGCGGGGCCGTCCTGTCAGCTTGTTCTAATATCTTGGCCAAATGGGCCATGCTCCCAGTACTTCCTTCAGATTAAAAATAGTTCCTTCCAAGCCCCATCCACTTCCTCCTCAAACAAACCTCGAGCGTAAGACCTGTGTTCATTCACCACCACAGCACCATTCATTGAGCACAGCTGTAGTGCTTTTCAAGGTTTTTAACAATGCTGCAGTACACGACAAAAACAACAGAGTGCATATAAACATAGAGAAGCTAAACTACACTTCAAAAACATTGACAAAAAGGGAGGGAGGGAGGGAGGACAAGAACAAGAAAGAATTGATCTTTCAACTAGTACGTCTGGAGAGCCACACAGAGAATACCACAGCACTTTAGGGCAACTAGCTCCTCACAAGGAGATCCGCAGAATAGGAAGCTACCTGAACCTGGCACTGCTCTCTTATCTCTTTACACTACCTGTCAGGCCACGAATAATTTAACCCTGAGCAAGTAAAAACAACACCGGAGCCAAGCGAACGGGGGCAAAGGGTCAGATGACCGCCTCAATAATTACACAGGGGAGCACTGCCCCCCCCCACCCCTTTAAAAAAAAAAAACCATAAGGGAATTTTTTTTGCAAATTATGTTTCCTGCTGAAAAGATGACAACAAAAGGACAAAAGGTGGCCACAAGAAAACAAAAGTGAACAAAAAAAATGTACACCTTGTTTGGCAAGGTGCAGACCAAGGTATGTGAACGTAAAACTAAGAAAAGAAAGGCAGCACACACTTTTTTTCCCTCCAATTCAGTTTTTAATAGCTGACTTTTTGACAGCAAGCTGCAATCATCGAGAAAGCAAGGGGGCCTGTGAGCACGCAGTCCTATCCTCAGACCAGGAGATAAATATGTCCTGTCGAATATTTGGGGGATTTGGACAGCAATCTTCAGGACAAAAGCCCTCAACTATTTAGGCTGCAATGTATGATGGGACTTGGTGTCGCCCTGTCCTCAGTTGGACACCCTGTTGGGCAATCCATCAATGACCAGCACCCCTCCCGCCTCCACCCACCCCCCCTCCAAGCGCAAGATAATCACACCAGGAACCATTACAGCTCGTCCCTCTCTACATTTACAACCCCATTATCAGTCAGGTTCCATCGACTAAAGATCCTCATCAAGCAACTGTGCCAGACCCACCGTGCCGCTCAGCGGCCTGGGACGTGGGACGTGGGACGTGTTAGAGTTTCGCGGAGAGAGAGCACAAACAGATCGATACTCCGCGCGTCTGTCGATGCAGCTATTCATTTGCGCCGCGGCCTCATTCCGGTTTTCATTTAGTTATCGGCTTCCCGAAGGACGGGCATTAGGAACACTGAATGCCGAACGGGAATCGATCCACAACAGACGTAATGTTCAGACCTGCCACGATGTGTGGTACGTAACAACACCGAAAGCTCTTTTAAAGGCTGAGGATTGTACTAGGATTATGTAGGTCATTATGTGGGAAGCTGTTTTATGCAACTTCAGTATCCATGTGCCCATAAGGTTTATATAGCCTGGAGCGATCTGCCATCTCTGGCGCAACTCGCCCTAAATCCACACAGGCCTTTAGGCCGTTCCAGCAAAAGGAAGGGCCTTCGCATCCAGCGATTAACGTGAGGAATATCATTACATTTGAGCATAACAGGATGAGAACTACAGGCGGGGTCAGGGTTATTTAATATAACGTGGAAATCAAGCAGATCTGTACCATTTTCAGGTAATAATAAGTGCGTAACGTACCGCGTTTCATAAAAGTGAACAGTAATGTTGTTCTAAGCAGAGTATCCACAGAACAAAAGAAAAGAAAAAATTGTTCTGCCATCAAAGCCCTCACCTGTTTTCTGTTCTCCCAGTTTCTTTCTCTCTTTATCACCCTGGAGACACGAGAATCAAAGACCGGTTTTTCGGTGCCATGTTAGCGACATGAAATTAGCACAATTAAGATCGTCACGGTTCATTAAAGCCCTTTCTATTTTCGTTTCTACCTGCCAGGTGACAAAAGAAGGTCCTCGGCGGGGGAGGGGGGGGGGGGTCGGAGGACGGGGGTGCACAGCTTGTTTTGCTCTCCCATTATGCAACATTAAAAGCAACAAGGTCCACGCAGGCAGAATGCACTACACAAATAGACAGCAGCAACTGCCCGCCGACCGTGAAATGTGTCAGTAACCACGGCGCCTGGCAAATTGACCGAGGCGCGCACGTACGCACCACCCCTGTGTCTCCGCGACAACACAGAGCCAGTCTTATAAATGCTCGTTTCAAGTGAGGGACAGCGAAGGGGAAAGGGCCAGGTGGTGGGGTGGCCCGGGTTATTCCAGGGGTATTTCTCCAGATCAAAGTGGTAAAGGGGCAGAACCGGAGTACAGTGTGTTTTCATTGCATTACATTACAGGCATTTAGCAGACGCTCTTATCCAGAGCGACTAACGCAACATTTTACATAGCATTTTACATTGCATCCATTTATACAGCTGGATATACTGTATACACCGAAGCAATGCAGGTGAGTTACCTTGCTCAAGGGTACAACGGCAGTGCCCTACCTGGGAATCGAACCTGGGACCTTCAGGTTACAAGACGGAGTGTAGCACAGTGGGTAAGGAACTGGGCTTGTAACCGAAAGGTCGTAGGTTCGATTCCCGGGTAAGGACACTGCCGTTGTACCCTTGAGCAAGGTACTTAACCTGCATTGCTTCAGTATATATCCAGCTGTGTAAATGGATACAATGTAAAATGCTATGTAAAAGTTGTGCAAGTCGCTCTGGATTAGAGCGTCTGCTAAATGCCTGTAACGTAATGTAATGTAACAAGACCAGCTCCTTACCCATTACGCTACACTGCCGCCCCTGTTTAATGAACAGCGGCGCACCATGAGGGCTGGCCCAAACGGCGCTGTCCCCTCGTTTAGGCACCGCGCCTGCCCAAAGGAAGCTACGCTAATTACGATTTATAATACACAGTTCACAGTTGGATAACAGAGTGTTTCCTCACCCCCCCCCCCCAAAACTCCGCTCTGCTTCACTTGGAATGCCCAAACTTGGCAGTGGGTTAGAAACCCATGCACTTTTACTGCGTCACACCACGCTCTCATCTTAAAATCAGCCGGGCACATCTATTTTGGGGGATACTCTAAATGCTCCATTTAAAAAAAGGAGAAGGCGAGTAATATGTGCACTACGGGTTCTTGAATTTGCCCTTATAAATACAAGTACACAGGGGACACGCTAAAATTACCGAGACCATGAGTCTGGTCCTCGGAAGCGCTATGCAAACCCGACCCGCTGCCAGCTTCGGGATGACTAATCTACGATGATCCGACGCGCTTTTCTAGCTCACTGCCAAGTAAGTGTGACACAGCTTTACTGCCTCAAAGCCCCAGCAGCGCGGAAGAGTTGCACATAAGCAAGTCTTCCAACTTGCATTTTAAACACTCCAGCTGAAGAATTTAGCAAGGGGCTTAAAAGCGTTTTTACGTTAGCCAAAACACCACAGCGCTCCTCAGCTGACAGCTACGTAGCATAACACTTGGGTACTGAGGCTCGTAACGCAAAGGTTGTGTGTTCGATTCCTAACTGTACAATATGGGACAGGGCTATTCTGAGACAGGTGTTGTCGTAGTACTCCTGAGCAGTAAAGTATCCACCTTTATACTTGAGCTATATGTACAAACATATATAATCGGCGTCGTTAGCACTGGGTAAGAGTGAGTCTGCTAAATGCTGTGGCGTAATGAGAAAAGCACAAGAGTTAAAAATAAAAGCAGACGTATTTTCTCACGTAGCCCAGACATTTGAGACTCATCGCTGTGACACTCAGGCCAGGACATCGGCACACGTCGTGGCTCTTTGCTGTAATGTTTTTAATGCTTAATTAGGCCGTGCTGTTAACTTCCACGCGGTGAAGTGCTGCTGCAGACCCGAGAGAAAAGCCAAGCCAGGCCCTCCAGTCATGTGGGTATTCTTCCAAAGTTACCATGGCAGCAGAATGCTGCAGTGTTGTACTTACGAAACCACGCTACCACATCTCCACACCGTCTAAACGTTTGCAGCTTACATAATTATTAGGGGAGAAAAACTGGTATATAACTTGCGTATATACGCACACAAATACGATTGTTTTACATTTTACACAGTGGGGTTTTTTTTTGACAAAAGCCTTAAATATTTTTTTCCAGGAACAAGTAGAGCACTGCATGCATGCCACAATGTCTGGTTTTAGAGCAGTTTTTTTGATGATGCAAACGTTAAGCAGACGTATGCCGTTAAAATGAGCGGGAGCTGCATAACTCCCAGCCCCTCAGCTTGCTTTCCCACATGCTGCCCCAAGCGTCCCAAAGCGGAAGTCCGCACATTTACTGTGACGTTGGGGAAGGAGGAAGCAGGATGTTTTGTTTACCACAATATGGTACACACGTCCTGTAAACAACCAGGACACATTTGCTTTACAGTGAAACAGATCACACAAGGTGGAGGGAAAGGCATTAAAAAATGTTTTAATTTGATAGCATTTGTGCAAGAATGCACAAGTTTGCGTGAGGCAGTATTTGAATGAGCTCATGAGCCAGTTCATTTAACTGTAAAATCTTCTGAAGACACCAAAACTCTAAAGAGGGGCAGAAGGCAGGCAGTACCCATTTTTTTAAGCATTTAAGCAGCTAATCACCACAAATTAAACATTTACTTCCCGCAAGCGGATTTATACAAATGTCCCATTATCACACTCAAAGGCAATTACAGTACGCACAATTTAACTGGTGCCAACTCAGAGACAATTACAAAACGAGTACAACAACAGCATTTGAAAAAAGAGTAAAATACCAATCAGAGTAAAAGTAGGTAAAAAGATGGTGGTGAGGAGTGTCACAGTCACACTTCATTTGCTCCCATTTATGTGTTTTTCTTGACTTGACTCAATGGGGGTTTCCACATTGACCTACAAAAATAGAACGTTCAGAAAGAAGCCGTATTAAGAGATGGACCGTTGGGTGGCAGGAGGGACAGTCGACCTCTTGTGCTGACGTCGCGGATCTGACGTTAAGTATAACCGCTGTAAATTCAGCAAATGACCGCTTTTTATTTATGACCCGACACGCAAAAGCCATCAGTGCCCTTGATCACGCGGCTAAAAAGGAGTGGCGTAGCACCGTACATGAAATGAACGGCAGATAACGGAAGCCGCCGGATAAGCAAACAACGTGAGGTTTCCTTTGTTCGAACGCATAGCTGTGTACTGTACGTGACCGCGGCAGCACAGTAATGTAGCCCTCGAGCCAACGGGAAGAAACACAGATCCCTACTCTAGCCTGGCCTCATCTGAGGGAGAGGGATGAGCGCACCCCCGCGTCACACAATGGGACCTTTGTGTCGTGCCCAGGAGACACTGGGTGGCGAAACACAGCCTTCCCGGCTCTTAAAATGCAACAAAGAGGCCGGGAGATTCATTAGGTTGCTGCATGAACATGTTTAGAGGCTGTTCAGGGGCCCTGTCCTTCTGCAGCCAAGTGCCCACACCGAGGCCAGCTGCCCTGTGCGCTCGAGCACCCACAGCTACTGGATGCAGGGCCCTGCCCCCGGAGGCCCTTCCTCACAAAGGTCACTTTGCAAAAGTCAGCTTGAGGAACTGGAAGTTGTAAAATGCAATCTGTTATGCGTCTAATTGTTGTGTGGAGCACTAAATAATATCTAATTCATACCCGGTAATTCCTGTAATACTAGGATGTCTAATTCCCATGTAAATAGTAGATAATATCCAGAGGGATAGCTGTTAGCTAATGTCAGCTAGCCAACTGATGCTATACCACTCTTGGCTAGCCGGAGATATATTTTCATTCATTTTTGGTTTTCTTTCACAGGGGAGCCATGTGACCAGGTATGCAGATGGTCTTGTGACAATCCTTTGAACAATATTTCTCATTCATAATCCGTTGGCTGAAGCGTATGACGCACAAAAGTGCAGCCTCTTTCGCATTGTGTGAACGAGCAGTCCGGATCACACATCCATTAGCATTGTAAACACACACTTATTTACTGTGGGACGCAATTTTGAAGAGATATGAATCCACGTGTTAATATAACCCATTCAGAGCAAATTGCCATTATGATACTGTATTGTATTTTCTATTGAATTAAGAGCCTCATTTTGAATCATTAAGTGTAATATAATTTAATTATTCTGTTACTGTTGATCTTCTGTTCATTCTATATTGTTCTGTACCCTGTACAATAGTGAAATCTATTTAAAATGTATTTTGTTTTGATTTTTTTGTATTATGAACAATAGATATATTCCATATAGGGAGCCTATTCCATTGAAACGAGACGGGAGCCAGTTAAATTGTCACAACGCACCACTGACTACGTTTTGTATTGTACGACTTGCAACCAAATAAAGACAAAACACCTGACTGTCTTGTCATCCTTCAAACATCCCACCCTCCAGAACGCAGAAAGCTATCTAACATCAACAGCAAGCCAGTTACGTTCACACCTCACTGTGTTCAGCAATAACCACCAACCACATAAAGGTGCTGGTATCACGCACCTCAGGGTGTGTGCGTTTGTGCAGAACGGTACCCATCAGCTCATCCCCGTCGCTCGCATAAATAATCCGGTGATGCGCGCGCGCGATGTCACGTGCTGGAGCTCATATCAACGACTGACAGCCGTTCTGATGTGCATCTCCACTCAGCCGACCTGCCTGGCAGGATAGGTGCTGGTCCTCGACACCAAGAGTGCAGGAAAAGCTGCACGTTCCATGCATTCCTACACACACACAAAGGTACGGCTAAAGGACAGGCAGAGGCCATCTGCAATAAAACTGATCCATACAGACAATATGAACACTCGCACAAAACACGCAGGCCTATGCAGGGACCATTAACGCTCACATTGCTCGTTGAACGCTCGCTTTACTGAATCCACGACACATCGTTGCTGTCTCGTTGTATTAAGCTTACTGGAGTATTATTGCAATTCTGTGGCAATGCCCTTTCTGCTCTCGTTAATCCTCCCCTTTCTACCCATTTCCATCCCTCATTAAGGGACACTTTGTCCCAAGATTGTTTTTTGTTTTGTTTTGGGTTTTTTTTGGCCCCATCCTCCACCCCTCCAGGCCCTGAACGAGTCTGGGGAGCATGGGAGATAAGGAATGTACCTGTCAGTGCAGAGAAACCAGAGAAGCATAATTTAAATAGTATCAGTTTACAGGCTTCCTATAAAGGCTCCCGGTAACTTACGTCCTCTCTGAGATGGTTAGCATCCTCTGCAGAACTCTAAAACTCTGAACTTGCAGTCCCGTCCCGAGCTCGCATTAAAACTCCCAGACAATTTCACTCCAAACCGAATCTGGTGATTTCTCCGGACACCTCCTCAACCACCTTCCTCATAGTCCTTAAATGTGTTGGAAATATAGAGACTCATAGAACATGCTGGGGGAAAAAAAACCCTTGAGAACCACAGCTGTTTAAAAGAGTTGGGCCTTATCCTAAAGTAACAGAGTATATTGACCGTTTCGGGATATGCAGTACTGCATTCATCCTGGATCTGCGAAACTTGCGTTAAAGTTAACTAAAAAAACATGCTGAAACCCGTCTGGCATGTGGAAGCCAACACCTGGAAACAAATCTGTCTCTAGGTTCAGAGAATCAAAGCCATGTCAGACAGCCTACATGGCAGTGACTGTGATGGAAAATGAAAGGTTTATATGTCAGCAATTTGTTCAGTTGGAAGTTCTAGTGGGTGCAAAGCTGTCTCATTATCTTCAATTTTCCTTACTGTTGTATTATACAGACTGAAGTGGCGTTTTGTGCTGCGTAGCCAGTCTACTCTAAGAGTGCCTTTTAAATCTTAATCCTCCAGCTTTCACATCACTTAAAGAACAATAAAAGGCTGCACTCCACCAGCTACTTCTATTGGACGCGTCTCAGTGACGAACCACACTAGCTTTTCACTTCCTTTCTTCACGCACTGTCTCAAAGCTAAAAGAAGGCAATCAAGACTGTGGGACATGTACGCAGATTAATATAGCCAGCGCCTGCGTGTCACTGGAGAGCTGTGATGGTTTCGCTTTTGGTAATCTTGTACCGAAACAAGGATCAACTGCGACTGCTGGAGCGTAACCCTCCACTCCAGGGATGCTGACACGTGCAGATTTAAAATGGCGGAGACCGAAAAAGCAGAGGTGGCTGAAAAGAGGAAATAAATAGTTTTTAGAATTTAACTTTCTCACGACTAACACTTTCCGTGTGACCTTTAGGCTGGTAAATGGGAACACCTGCAGCAAAAACGAGTACTATTCTGAAGTGTTCCTGCAAGACAAAAACCATGTTTTTCCCCCTTTTTTATTTTCTTTTAGCCTAACAAATGTAGCTTCTAGCGTCAATGTAGCTTCTAACAAGACCATGTCACCGCACGAAAAAATGCAACTCTTCTGACCACCAAACCACCCCCAAAATGGGATTATGGGTAAATCTCCAGGAAGCCGACGGCTTCCCCTGAGCAAAGAGAGCATTAATTGGTCGGTGGAGTCAGGTGTTCTCTGTGAACTGCCAGTTCCCCCCAGCTGTCGGTTGTGTAGGAAAGTCTGCGCATCGGTCGTCTCCTCCAGCTGGCCTACGCTGATCCTCGCAGACCCAGACAGAGCCTCCCGCGTTCCTGGCTCCGGTCACCGCCGGAGAGCCGCCTGACAGGTTCTCACCGCCGCCACGGCTTCTGGGAGTTCAACCCGCCGTCTACGAGCCTTCGCTGCAGTCCCCCTCCCCCCACTGCTCCCCCCCCCCCCAATCCCACCTCCGGCAGCTTGGCGCAACCCCACGCGCTCTCATCATGCAGCTCGGCGAGCAGATGAGGGAGCGCCGGTCCAGCCGCACAGACACATAAATCCACCCCCCAGGTCAGTGGGTTGCCCTATCTATTCCCCCCCCCCCCCCCCCCCCCAGATGTCTGCTGACAGCTCAAGGCCAGTGTCCCATGCTCCCCCAGCCTCAGAAAGTTTCAGGGGGGAAGGTTCAAGGAGTAAATCAAACCCACCCTAGGCAGCGTTCAAATAAAATTTTTAAAAAACCAGGGAGCAAACAGCACTGGGACCTGGGGAGCGAGAGAGAATCCTGCAGGTTGCCATGACAACGGCGGACCACGGAACGTCGGCCACAATGCCAGCCGCTAGGAATGTCCCCGACCTGTTGCTTCAGCGGTAAAAAATTGTGATTTGACCCTCGTCTTGCTCGCGATCTTGTTCTTTCTTCTCTCCTGGCCTCGCAGAAATAAAAAAAGAAAAAAAAAAAAAAACACATTCACAGTGGTTTGCGGGGACGTTTAAAAGCCTTTCTACATGGAGGGCACGGTTTTGCTAGACTGGCGAGATCTCTAGCGTTACCAACAAAATATCTCAGCGATACACTTAAAAGATCCTTTCAACCAGGCACTGGCTTGCACCCACATGTTTGTAAACTGACAGCAAAAAAGGTAAGTCTTGGAAAAAAAGTGTGAAATAACCATGCTCTTCAGGCAGCCCTTATAATTGTGCTTGACTGCTGTGCAATACCACCTCTTACTGTAGAATTACTACCTCTCACACTTCGGCATGGGACAACAAAACCTTTCTGAAATTACAAATAAGCTGGAGGGGTCTTTGAAAGCCATCATTACCTCGCCGCTGTAAAGGCAACCCAACAATCTTGGGTACGACTATTGAGATAAAAATAACGTTCCCATCTCTCCTGAAACCTCGAGCCCTATCAGCCTCTTTCTTTTCTTTGACCTTAGAAGCATGCATTTAGAGTGGGTGAAAGAGGGGCCAGGACAATGCAGAATAAAATGACTGGGATTTTGATTAAAAGCTGCGGGTTGAAGTAAATGCCAAGTTGCATCAAAGGTTGTCACAGTGCCTTCAAAGTTATATAGCTCATTAGCACAGTTAAATTGCCCTGCCATAATACGCAGCCAAAGTAGCTCTTTACAGAAATTAACAATTCAATACTTCAGTGCAATTTTCCAAATGCAAACTCCAAATATATATATATATATATATATATTTATATATTACGGCCTTTAGAATATATCATGTCTTTCCCTGTTATGAATCCAAATTTGCTGCATGACTCAAGAACATATCCAAGTTCCACCGCAAAGCCCGATCAATACATGCTCTCCAAAGAATACAGAACCTCACAATCTGTAGAGAGGAAACGCGTAGAACTTCTAATGAAACATCAGCAGGCAGTGGAGAGCTGAGAGGCCACACAAATGCTTAATTAAGGAAGTGCGCTTCGAGTCTAAATAATGATGTCGTCAGTGAAGGTTTTCCTGTCGGGGACTGCGTAAAAGACTCTGGCTGGCTATCAACGTAGTGGCTAGACCATTGCATTGCAGCAACAGCATAAGAGGGCAAAGGCACTTGTGTCTAACAGGTGTGAATAAACCATAAAAAACTATATTACCCCAAAATTCTATAGAATTAATTTTCTCCAACTGTGGCTGCAAACAATACCATTCAAAAACTATCCATGATTAGGCTATCCTTTTCAGTAATGGTGACATTAGTTTCAAATTGCCATTTTAGTTTCCACACTTTGAAGCATAGCACTGGTAGTACTGGACAATTGTTCAAGCAAATGGAGACAATAGGATGAATTAATACAACGGCCAATATTTTCAGAGATATTCTGCATAGGCTGTCTAATCATTGTTAAATAGATAAATGAGAGGTAAACAGCTCATTAAGGAGAAGGACAATGAGGCCCCCAACAGCATTTTCAGCCCGAGAGAAGAAGAAATGCTTGAAAAGATGTACTCTTTTTTTTCTACTGTCACCAAAGTTTTGACTCCTGTCCTCTGGAGTTTCTCACCCTGTTCCTCCTTCTCTTCCACTCTCAGCCTTTCCAAACTGGACCCGTCCTCGCGCATGCTTCTGGCGTGCGCCAAGACGTGGCAGGGCATTCTAAATGAGTACAGATCGACTGCCAAATTTCACTCAATGAGTTGACTAATTACATGATGCATGCCAGCAATCTTAAACGCATGTAAGGAATGTACGTGCTCTGTCATGACCACGCAGAAACCAGGGTCAAGTGGACGAAAAGTGGACCTGGAAGGCTTAAGTCGAGTTAAGGTGCATTACTCTATTCCTAGATGCCTGCAAAGAGATCGTGTCCATTGTTCTGTCGTATTTACGAGACCGGTGTTTAGCAAGCTTATTACATTCCACACTGTCTCCGCGCGCTGTCTGCTGCAGCCCGAGGCTTCGTTACTTCGTAAGCAAGACCACCGAGTTTCTGGTCCAGAATAACAAGCAATTTAGTAACTTTCACACATTTTAAGAAAAATACTACCCGTTGCATGGACGCCGTAAATATTCCCAACCGAGGGTTGGGCGCCGGGCTCAATTTTAGCGATATATAGCCTAGCCTACTGGGACTATATCAAAAAATAGCACACAAAACATTTTAAAGACCCTTGTTAAACTACATAGTTTCACAGCTGCACGGTGGTCATTGAGCTGTTGCTACAAGTAGGAGGCATCTGACACCTCATACTACAACAATCCGAAACGAGACCGAAGTAGCTACGTGCCATATCGGCTGGAGAAACACAAGTCTTAGACATCTGAGGGGAAGACGACTAATTTCATACCTCACTGGTGTGAACTTTCGATGTTTACTCACGGTTTAAATCTATTATAAATTGCTACTTGCCTTATGACTAAATTAAACAAGAGCACAAAAATTAGGTTGTACCATAAATGAATATTTTGTATCGGAATGGCTGATTTAAGGGGTGCATTTAAATATTTTGACTGCCTCAACGCTTGCGTAACTATGCGTTATCCTTAAAAACGAATGTTTTTAACGGGCTTTTGTTGAAAAATAGCTGAAGAAAAATAAAATAAGTGAAAGCTCTGTTTGAAGAAAAAAAACAATTCTGTCAGTTATTCAAATTTAATGGTTGCGTGCTTTAACATGTCTAAACAAACCACAGAGTCACCCACTCTGCACAGTCAGCTATCTAAACTAATGTTACACAAAAAACTAAAAACTGTGCTACTTTTTATTTATTTAAAAACGACACGTTGAACTGCTACATGTAGGCTACATTGAGCGTTGTTCGACAAACTCGCTCTCTGATTAGCGTTGCTACACTAGCTGCATAGCGGTGTTAATCTCGTAACAATAGATAATGCCAATTTAACTGTGTTACTAAGCGGTTCCCTCCGTGAATGACTATTAATTAATTACTATCTGCAAATAACAGATCGCCGATAAATTGTAGCTATTTCGATGCATTGCATATACAGACGCTTCTACAGTGTCCGCGACTCTGTCATCTCGCCATATGGAACCCCTACACGCCACGAAATGCAAGTGTGCGTGAAAGATCGGCATTTACCATTTCGTTTTTGTGATAGTATTTCTTCACTTCACACAAAGTTTTATCCAGAGCGGTATCGGCGCTGGGCATAGTCCCCGCAATTCGGTCCGCAGGGATGTGCTTCAGATTGTTATCGGGACAGGTACGTTGTTCCTCAAAAGAGTGGTCCCATTTGTTGCCCAACTCTTTCACAGATTTTTGTCGGTCCCTCAGAGTAATCCGCTCTCAAGCAGAAACGCTGCGAGCGCAATGTGCGCGCTGAACCCGCCCATTGTGCTCTGGTGATGGGTGGGGGTGGGGGGGTGGATTAGTTAACTCTTTCTTCTCCTAAATGATACGATGTTTCCTAGATTCACAGTGAAATTATTATTATTATTATTATTATTATTATTATTGTATAATAATATATATCAAAACTTGTATTTATATATAAAACCTTATTATTTTCTAGAATTCAATTATATATCGTTCAATTACATAAACATAAAGAACAATTCAGGATACTATTTTGAGCGATGCAGTGTGCTTAGCTGCAGTTTAAACCTCTAGGCCACAGGACTGCATGTCAAGTGGAACAGCTAAATTTCACAGATTTGGATGTAATGCAGTCTGTTCTGTGGTCTAGAGGGTTGAACTTGAGGCTAACTCCTGCTAAAAACACTTCAATTTACCCAGTGATTTTCAGACCCTGTGAGACTTTACAAAGTGTATATCCAGATATTAATTGGTGCTCAATGTCAATGTGTTTTTGCATATTCCACATCTTATTGCAATAATAAACCAGACATTACTTCAGAAAATATCATTCAGTGGATCAAACCCACTAGCTACACCCCACTAATAGGGATGTAGGCCCACTGCATATGAAATCGATGAACACAGACTAGCCAGGACCAGTGATTCATGAGGATTCAGTAGGACTGCTTATGGTACAAGGTGAACCGTGTGATGTAATGTAACGCACACTACAATGATAGGCTAGCCCCCTTTCTGAATTTGCTCCGAGGCTCGCACAGGAAGGACAAAGTCCTCCAGCAAGTCAAATGAACCATCCAGTCCTGCAGGTATAACCACAACAGCATAATGCCCTATTTTGCAATGGTTTCAAAAGGCTCAAAAACTCACCCTTGTCGAAGAGCCATTCATCAGTTTTCTCATGAAGACGACCGTAAATAATCTTTTGTGGTGAATGATGGACACTTTTTCCTCGGTTAACTGTCCTTTCCCATCCCCTGCGGTGAAAGGAGGCCGCCTGACCAGTCCCAGCTTGCAGGTGAGATGCAGGAGGTATTTTGGGCTTTCAGAGGGCCCGACCATTCTCGTGAATAATGAAGTGGCCTCACCCTTCATTAACTTTCCAGGTCTATCTGCTACTATCGCCATGGCTTTGTTATGGCGTGTTCATATTAGTCTGGCTCCTGTTACACCATGGCATGACTGCAGGCCGATACCGGACACACTTATATTGTCTCCCTCTGTTCCCCTACACAGTCTATATGCGCAATAACATCTTCTGATGTCTTTTTATTAACGAGCACAGGCGTTGGCGAGTTCTTTACCGCTCAACGCAGGCTTTGTTTTGCATGCTTGTGCCCACGCCTGTGCATTTGTGTGCATTGGTCTGAGTCTAGTTTATTTTAGTGAAAAATACATTTATGAAAGTATAGCAAAAACAGAATGCAATATCATGTAAAATAGTTGGATGTGTGTAACATCTTAAATGGCCCTGGCAAATATGCAATCTCTTTTTAGTCTCACACACTTTAAGAGCTTCAGAATGCCTACCTGCCACTGCAGATTAGGAGAGGGGAGAGGTTAGGACCACTGTGAGATCAAATTAAATACAAAGCCTGCAGATACACAGAAATCGATGGTAGATTAGCAAAATCAACAAACAGCTGAGTCAGGTCTGACAAACAGGGTGAGAGAGAGATTTAAGAAACTCACTGATACTACACCACGCTGCTAGCTGAAATAGCAGGGACAGAGTTAATGAATGCCTCTATTTCTCTATTTAGCAGCCTGCAACCAGATTCTTCCTGGTTGATGTTCTTGCAGTTCTGCTGCGACATTGATTACAGCATAACGTCGCTGCAATGGTCTGGAAAAGTCACATTACGGTTTGGTTTTGTGCTACAGAAATGTGTCTTGTGGACAATATTTTTACTACCCCACCAACCCAAATTACTTTTGCTTACTCATTTAACGGCGTATACTTGCATAATGTATGTTCAATATAGCTGCAATAATAATAACTTTTATCACATGCTTAACTAAAGAACATTTCATCATTTTTATTTTTTAATGTAAATTATTTATTATTATGGAGCAAGAAAAACAAAATCCTGTTGGTCCTGAATGCACAATCAGTGATGAAGACATCAGATACTTTTCAATAGTTTCTAAGAATAGAACAGCACATTAATATTTAAAACACCTAGTTTCTCTGTATTATACATTTTTAAAGATCGTACGAATACCATTGTTTTTACCAACGAAGAAATTAAGAAAAGTCGCACATTTTTTGTCACACACCAACATTGTAGTATATGACCGATACGCCTTCATAATACGGATTAATGATGCGAATCATTTTGTGCCTGTCCTTGTTTTATTCACATAATTACGTCCATTTGTCTGAACCTCTTATCATCTTTTTCTGAGAAACTGTTACTGTAAATATGAGAATCTGTAGGGAAAATTTACACAAATTACAGTTACACATATCTGAGTTGCTGCATTATTTGCGGACGTAGATTACATGTCACTTCAATTTTACATCTTATTGTGACTTGTGACCTCAATGAGCTCACTTTATTGCTCTTGTTTATAGTCTTGACATTATGCATGTTAATAGACAGGCCTACACAGTACATTTATTGTGCTCATTACAAACCCCCTGTACATGATCCCCCAAAGAAAGCAATGGTATATTATTCTGCTTGCTTAAAACAATAAGTTGGCGTTTAATCATAAAATGGCTCTAAGTTATATTTTCAGGAAAAGGTCAGAGTATTTGAAAATGAACTGCAGGAAACATTGGCATTGCACTTACAAAAGACACACCAAGCTGACGGAAAGCTGGTGTTCACCACTTCTAAACACACTTTCCATTGGTCTCTTCCTACCGTTCTCTAATTTCCTTTAAGACAGGGAGTCGGCATTATATGAAAATATGACTGCAGTCAAAACTGTGTAAAAACACGTGTTCGGCGTACTCTCGGCTGCCTCTCTCAAGCGAACAACCTTCTGGGTCAGGCCAAATTAAGTCTGTAAAACACTGAGCGGGGTATTTCCGCCAGGCTGCTTTATTAATGTGGATCACATGTGAGGGCACCAAGCTAGCCTTTCATTCCCATAAAAAGTTCTGTGACGGTGCTGTAATGCGATAGTGTTGTCGCAACATGACAGCTGGCTGAACACTCTGGAAATGTTTTGTACGAGCTAAGGAGACTAACTATTAAAGAGAGTGATGAGTGATTGAAATCGTTTTTTTTTTTTCAGATATAGCACAGGACACATGTAGCTGCTTAGCTGGATTAAAAAAGCATTCAGCAGCCACTGTAGCCATAAACATAGCCTGCCATGGTTCACTGCCCTAGACCCCGGCCCGGGCACTATGCCCTTGTATTTAATTTCATGCTCTGTGAGGCCAAAGAGCCAGCACACTCTAGAGTAAAATAATAGTAGCAGCAGCTAGGAGTGAACCTGAATGTTGTATAATTACTAACACCTAACCTGAATGTAGTATAATTACTAACTGTTATTAGAAAGATCGCAGTTCATTTGGTTCCTATAGAGTGTAAAGTAAAATGGTAGAAGATTTATGAATCTGGGTGTGTTAATGTGAAGCCTACACAGCAAAATGTTCAGTGTTAAACCAGCAGTGTTAGAGAAGTGTTTAGACTCTTTAGAGTACATTTTAGCCCCATGTACCTGGCGGCATTGTGTAGCTATCTGATCAGATTGCTCAAGTAGGCTAAAATGTAGCACGAGATCCGAACGCGGATCGGAAACACAGCGTGAGACGCGATGATGAATGAATAAGAGATGGCGAACATAACGACACGTACACCTATCTGATTAATGATCGTGACTACGCACGACACGGCTGACTCGCTGAGGTAAACGGGCCGCTCGAAGGCGAACGCAGGTCGTCTACTCAACTTACAACCGGCCGATTTCGGCTATGAGGTGTTCAGAGAGTCCCGTTTCATTACGTTGTTGGCAGTTACATTCCAGCCAGTTCCCTGTGATGAAAAGGCACCGTATAGTGAACCGTACTGTGGATGTTTGTTTCTCTTCTGATAGTTCTACTCCTGCTACAGCGGGCAGGCTAAGCTTTACACAGCTTTCTTCTCCAGATCCCTGGCTTTGCCCCTTTGTATTCAATTTCATTGAGGAAACTGATTTTGGCCTTTTTGCTCTCCTACATTGATCAAGGGGACACTGCCCCTCGTTAATTAATGCACGCGGTGTGATGTGCGTTTGTATTCAGATATATGTCCATCTCTCATGAGCCTGCTCTTCACTCAGTGTGCTTTCTGTTCAGCAGGAGCTGCATTCAGTGTATTTAATGGACTCATTACAGGCAAGCTGCTCAAACAAGATTGAGTTCCTTCCCTAGACAGCAAATTAATCAAATACAAGATACTTATGTCGCCAGCACTATTGAGCCTAATAGCTATATAATGTGCATTTGAACCCAATTAAACGAGTAAAAAAATATCAAGTGATGGCAAAAGGAAATACCACAGAAGCTAATTACATGCTTGTAAAAAAAAAAAAAAAAACTACTCATCCCAAGAATATAGAATTTTTAATTCCTGTCAGTCCAAAGACCAAATCCAATAATGTCACCCTGTGACTTATGAAAGGAGGAATTGAGTTTACCAATCAAGCTCACTGGAAAAAACACAATACAGAAGCTGGCTCCACAAGATACATATATTAGCTCTTACAGATGTCAGCTGGTTTGACTCATAACATAATGAGAATTTATTTATTTATTATTTGACGCTCATAATAGACAGCTTGTTTGGTGATGGAAAATGCCAGATGTCCAAGGGTCGACGTCAAGGTCTAGGGTAATGTAAATCAGGACTTTGAATATAGTTGACTCATTGACAGTAAATTAAATGAATAGTTATCTTGTGAAAAGCTGTCTCCCTCTCCATCATAAACTGGCTCTCAGGGTCTGGTTCACTGTTTTGTCTGAGGCCCTTCTCTTCCGGAAGTCCTTAATAGCTCTGTTATTGCAATAGGCCGGGTGATTTCAATCAACTGTTCAATGGCTACCAACCAAAGCTTGTCTAAATGAATTCCTCCATCTGCAAAAAACTGTTTCTGACCCAAAACAGTCATCCACAGCGCTGCTGATGTTGCGTGGAATGTCACCAAAGCATTATAAATTGAGCAAGAGAGCCGTTCTGTTATCTGTTATTCAAGTTCCATTCACATAATCAGCCTCACTGCAGTAAACACAAAGAGAGTGTGGACAAGCTCGTGGGCGGGATCCAATCAAATGCACTGAATTTGGGGGCGGGGTTCAATCTACAGTAATGCTCGCTATTCTTCTTTGACAGCGTATGCGGTTAAATCAAACCAAAACAAACCTGTTGTTCTGTAGTAATATTAGCTATCTGGCTAACCACTCTGCTGGTATAGAAAAATAAATGAAGTGCAATTCCACCCTTGGCACCCGCCGAGCACCGTCTGGGATCTTCTGAATTGGCATGTTTACGATTGTGACCATGTGATGACTGAAGCTTTATACACATTCTGGACCTTGTTTAGCACCTCCAAATGAGAGAAACACGCAGTCTCCTGGCTGAGATTCATGCTCTGATTGAAAGCTTATTGCAGCCAAAAAAGGACCAATATAATGGCAAAAAAATAATAAGGCATATTACATATATAGATATTCAATAAAAAAAAACATTTTATCTTCTAAATAGTTTGCGATCCACAAGTACAAATATTGTTTTTCCATTTAAAAACTATTCACAAGATGGTTACCTCGCTTGAATAGCCTATATATAAAATAGAAAAATGGTATAAGCATCAAATGAGGAATTATTTATCACCTTATGTTGTGTTTAGCATAACAACCAGTGCAGGTCTATGCTTTGTTGTGATGGACATGAAGATTTAGCAAGTTATTCCGACACATTAATAATACTGCAGTATGCTCCAGTAAAATGGTATCCCGTTTGTTTCTGTCTTAAGGCACACAACAATATTGGCAAACAATGCCAACAATGGGCTGGCATTGTCATCCTTTTCCAGCTCTTGTGGTGAGAGCGCACTGACTTGTCGAACATGTAAAACCTGTTTGTTTTATTGAATGTGGCGGGCTGAGGGGAAAATTTAAACACAAAAAATCTCAACCTAGATGTGCCTAACGGTGCATAGAAACTATATAGCCAAGTCCAAATTGTTCTGGAGTGTGCTGCAGAGAGCGTGTTTTCTAACTACTACCCAGCAGCCAAAGAGATTTGACTCTGTGTACTAATGACAACAAAAAGACAAATGCTATTACCCTTCAAGTAATCAGGGGGTAATACTTTGTCTTGTTGTTGTCATTAGGAACGATCTGATGTAATCTCTCACCGGTCTCTACAGAAATGACGAAACTCCACACGGCCCATTGATTTAGCTGCAGCGCACAGTCGGCAGCTTTTGACATCATTAGGTCCTTAAATTACCCTCCGCGCCTGTGTTTTGAGTTCCTTGGAACTGCAGACAGTGTTCTTCACCACCTATGTTATCTGATCCCGGAAAGCATTCCAATTTGCGCTCTCATTTGGTTTTCCAGTGAAAAGTATGTGTGTTCTTATCTATGCCAGACAGTTATTTAGTCCAGCCTATGATAATGTCCCACTTTAAATATGATTTTGTACACTCCAATACCTAAGAAGTAGCATTTTGTTATGCGATGCCTAGAACTCTTCTGGAATTCATAAACAAGAGTACCGCTGCTGTGACACAGCAGTAGTAGGCTATGCGTCATCCCCTCAGGATATAGTTTGAGTTACGGTGAATAAAGCTATGAGTGCGCCCAACCTCTCCATTTCCCCAGTTTGTAACGAGCGGAACGTAAATGTTTTTACCAAGCGACCCACATATTGCTTTCCCAAACAATTACACGATCCATTATTTATCCTGATACGGCTCTGCAGAAGGGTAAAATACACGTTAACCTCCTAGACATTTCCCTTTGTTATATGTGCGCTTATGCATTGTGCTTGTATTATTTCGTGTTTTTTCTTCGTTAGGTTTTCTGCAAACTCTTGCACAGTGTTGGTGGTGTTACAGGACGCAGCTTCCCATAAACAGCTACCAGCACATTACAGTGTTGAATTATGTTTATTTTGCTGGCTGTTGACAACCCATCTTGCATGCCTGGCTTGGCTTGGCTTGGCTCGTGAAACCTGAAGCCATAACAGTTCAGGTGAAATATTTTCGTCTTGCCAGAAATTGAACTGCCACTCATAAGCACCTGTGGTACCAGAGTGGGGAAATCTCATTATCATATGTACATGCTGAGATTCCGCAATGGTCACTGCAAACTTCAAAGGGGTATTAGCATGGATAAACTGGTGCTACAGTCTTAAATGTTTTTTTTCTCTGTGACAAGGGTCCTTAATCTTATCCAGGAAGGGTGCAGGCCTTTGTTCCAGTAAAGCAGTTACACGCCTGATTCTACTAATCAACCACTGGAGTCTTTGCTAAGGACCTTCAGAATCAGGCGTGTAACTGATTGACTGGAACAAAAGCCTGCACCCACACGGGCCCTTTCTGGATAAGGGTCAGGACCTCTGCTCAATGACATGTTGAGCATCTTTCGCCCTTTTCATTTTGCATTACTAACCCTCTCGCTTGGACCCTCAGTCTCAGCCTTCTCTCGCTCTCTTTCTCTGTTTCTAACACACTCATTCTAATTCTAACCGGACTCCCTCTCTTCCCTCCTCTTTCACCCTGATATTTCCCTTCTGCTGTTTCCTCTTCAGTCTAATTTATGCTCCAAGTCTCTCGCTCTCTCTCTCTCTCTCTCTCGCTCTCTCTCCCTCTATCGATCTATCTCTCTTTCTCTATCTATTGCGCTCTATCTCTCTCTCTCTCAGCCCGGGTTGTATCTGGCTCAGCGTCTCTAGTGTCCCTCTGTCTCTAGTGCAGATTTTCTTGTGTCGCATGCAGTATATCTCTTGGAATTAGCCGTTTCCCTCAGCAAATCTTCACAGTTTCACTCCATTTATAAAGATTTTGACCAGGCTGTGTCGTATGCGTAGCCAAGCTCCTTTAAAACCCTTCCCAGCACTTTCCGCTCCAGCATTCTGTCATGTACGTGTCAGGAGTGCAAGAGCAAAGGGGCCACAGCTCGGCTCCAGGTCCCAGAGTAATCAACAGCACATCTGTTTTTTTGAGCCACAATGGCGGCCACAAACACTCAGTCCCTTCACTCGCTCAGCCCAGTTCTCTGGCACGAAAAAAAGAAAAGCCATAAATCAACGTCCACTCGCTGTTTCTCTCCATCGGCAAGGCAAATTGATTTGATCTTCTGGCATCCCTTTCTGAAATGTATTGAAGACCTTTATGTCAGTGCATAACTGATCACACTGCCGTTTGCTCATTTTGGTTCAAATTTCTACTGGCTCTGTGTTTCATTGCTGAGGCCTTGTTCTTTGTAGAGCTTGAGCTTTAAGCCAATAAGTCAAGCATACCCAGCTAATGTACGCAACGCATATGGCTAGAGTAATTCAGTGATACCCAAACACGAGACGTTTCTTTTCATACATTTCAAGCCTCTTTGAAAATTGTTATTTTAGAGAAAATGGCATCGCCCTTTTCAATCAGAGCACAATGCACCGCAGCTGACTTAGGCTTTACCGTCTTTGCTTTGGAGATAATTACCCCCTCCCATTACTTCCCACAGACTACATTCTGAGCAAAATGGCGTCAACTTGATTAAATCTTGTGATCCATTTATTTATTTATTTATTTATTTCTTCTTCTCCAATCACAGTCCTCTCCTCCGGGTCCATTTCCTCTCTTTCTTTCTTTCTCGGCTCCTGATTTATGAGTCTTTTAACACGAGGTCCAGGGTGTGTTTTACACCGGGGAAGAAGAATTACTGATCTGGAGCGGTTGCCAGATTCCCCCGCTCTATTCACCGCTGAAGTTTCTAAAAGAGTAAAAAAGGGCCCCGATTGATAGGAGGGGGGGGGGGACTCTCATTCTTTACGCGTCCCAGCGGACCCCCCCTTTTGTTCCCACCCAGCGTGACGGGACGTGAATATCGCTGAATGGGTAAAGTTTTCCGGCGTGTTGGGGCCCCAGTCTCAGGCCCGTCTCCTCGTTCGAGCCCGGTTGGGGTAGGCCGGGCCAAATTCAGTCGTAAAAAGAAAAGAAATACGGCTCGCTAAAACAATGCACTGCAGTGGTCTATTGATTGAGAGGGAGAACAACAGAGACTATTTATGTCATTACTAAGGTTCTATTGTGAATTCATTACTGTCCCTCAAGGTTTTTTTGTTAAATCGTGAAACAAACTGGGTTAAAGCACTGCTGGAGCCAGTGCAGGAACACCACTGTCTGTTTTTTGTTTTATTACCATTTTTAGGCAGCCGGGGACCAAAGGTACTGTTATTTCATTTCACAGTTTTTTTTCTCATTTAGCCTGAAAACCATTTCCGAAAAAGCCACCTCTCCTCGAAGGATTATTTATACTGAATTATGAATTTTTAGGGCAATATCGCAAGTCTTTTGAGCTACATTTTTATGTTGGGTTTGGATGAATGCACCGTGCTTATTTTCTGCGAGTTCGACAAATAGCACATTATGAAAATTACATCCTGCAACCTACTAAGTATGATTCACACAAATGTTTGTATGCATAAAATATTTTAAGTGAAACAGCCTGCCCACAGTCAGCATAATGTTGAAAGAAATGCATTGCTCACCACTGTGTTAATCGCTGCCAAATGTTGTATATAAAGATTCTACGGAATATGCTATGTTTTTCATGCATCAAACTTAAAAGCCATTACTGGGCAGTGAAAGTTGATTTTTTTGTGACTGAACCCAGATTTGTGGGAATGTCTTCCATATTAAATCTAATACACACTTCCAGTAACATGCACACATCACTACATTTTTTTAAATTGACAATCAGACCTCTCCTGTGCTGCTTTTTGCATACTTCTCTCTTTGCTGCTCACAAAATTGCACTTACCCTCCACCACCCCAGCCTCCAACTGTTGTTTGGGTGTGCTTCTAGGTACCGAGTTTAAAAACATATATATTTCTCCCATTTAGCAAGGTAAATCTATCTTGTTCCCTGGTTGATAGGTTGTTATTTATATATTTAATATAAATGTGTGTCAGTTCACTGAACTGAGCTGGCTGCAAGGATTTAAAGGTTTTTGACTTTCCGTGTAATGTTAGCCTACTCCCTCTGCTCCTTCGCTCTTGGTTCTTGGTTACCTCAGGGCACCCTGTCAGAGGGAGGAGGGGCTGAGTGATGTCACAAAGGAGGGGAGGGGGGGCTAATGTGACACTGCAGCTGAAATGGATGTGACAGGTAGGGAACGGATACACAGAGACCACCTACGGATGCCAAAAGATAAATCAATTTTGGCAGGTGAGTTTGAAGTGTTGCATATCTTTCAGTGGCGCACGGTATCACATTGGCACGTTGTGCATGAAAGATGAAAATTCATTCACCTGTCATTCATTCATGCGAGCGGTAAATTACTTCCTGCAGCTCATAAACCATAGAAGCAGAAGTGGAATTTGATCCATTAAAAGCATTACATAACAGCATATTTTTATAGCCTCTTAATTCTTCTCATAACCCAAATAACGATTTGAGGACAATGTTTAAAAAAAAAAAACCCTTTGAAACGCAATTACTCTGGGCTAATCCATCTGGAAAACTGCTTCTGCAAGCAGATGATATTAATATTATGTTAGGCAATGTCATTCAGATTGTTCTCAATCAATAGATTGGTTTTCTTCCAGAGCCACAATGAGCCAAGGGGGGACTAAGTAAAAAAGTATTACCTGAGTAAAGTATGATAATTCAGCCATTCCTAAGAATACAGGGTACACTTGAAAAGGGCAACATAGACGTTTGAGCCGTATTACACACCATTCTGTTTAATGAGTTACTTAATATCATCAGTGGCAGTAGTCTACAGAATCTACAGCACCAGTCTAAGCTTTGATGAGAAAAGACCCCACCTAAGTGCAGAAACTAAAAGGAAAGTTCTTGCACAACCATCATCAGATATTTGTCGTTGTTCTAATTTGTCAAACTTACATCAGGTTCATTTATAATCAGAGCCGCAGGTAACCCACTCAAACAAGCACAGAGGTCAAACACAATGTCAAGAGGTTAGACAAGACACTCATCAGCAGATCGGGGTTTTAAAACAAGAGATCCGAGAAATGAACAAAGTGTTGATTGGCAGCTCTAGCGGCCATTATCGCACAGCCACCACAGAGAGTGAGGAAAGGAACACGCATCAGGACCTAGCAGAGGTATCATGGTGGCCGAGTGGCAGGAGGTCTAGATTGACGTAAAAAGTGCGATCACGGCTCCCGATGAGGTCAGTTTCTCCTTCGGGCCCGGTGGTGTATCGGAACCAAGACAGGCCATGAGGAATGGTCATGGGCTGCTGAGATAGGACCACCAGTTGCCTGTGATACGGTAATCCCAACCAGCAAGGACAGGAACGCAACAGGGGCGTTATGGCCAACAGAGCAGTCCTATGGTGGCAAAACACTCGTGCGGACGCCCAAACAGTTCCGATCAACCATCTTCATAACAACTTGTGACTGCAACAGCAAACAAAGCTGTTGAATGTACTTGGATGACAGTGTTTACATTCTACACTTCAAAGGTTACATCATGATTGAACAGCTGGAGGTTAGTGATGACCCCACACCACTGTAAAAAAAAAAAACTGTCTATCTGTGATGCGTTGCAAGATGGACTGAGGCAAGGGGACAAGATGGCAGTGCTAGCACATGACTTTCAGGAAGAACAGGAAGAGCAGCTGTCTTTCCCAGAGTTAGCTTCAGGTCATGCCTGTACAACCAGGCAGCAATGTCAATGTCAGGCATGCGGGTATATGTGTTCTGAACGTGGGTGTTCCAGGTAGAAAAAGAGTTATGTCATTAGCATAGACATTAGCAATGACACAACGTGCTTTGAGCAGAGGTAATTGGAGAAAGCGATTCAAAGAGAATATGGTAAATGGTAAATGGACTGCATTTATATAGCGCTTTTATCCAAAGCGCTTTACAATTGATGCCTCTCATTCACACATTCACACACACACACCAATGGTGAAAGGCTGCCATGCAAGGTACCAATCAGCTTGTTGGGAGCAATTAGGGGTTAGGTGTCTTGCTCAGGGACACTTCGACACGCCCCGGGGCGGGGGATCGAACCGACAACCCTCCGACTGCCAGACAACCGCTCTTACCTCCTGAACTATGTCGCCCCCAATAGAGGAGAGGACCAAACACCAAGCCTTGGGGGGACACTAGGGGCAAATCTGATTGGTTGGGGTCAAGGAAGTCATTTTGTTGGAGACAGCGAGACAGTTGATTGCAGCCTGCGCGCTCCAGTTTTAGATAAAAATTTGAGGAGTGAGACAGATTGCTATTTGTGTACATCTGCTAGGTTTAGACAGGGCTTTTAGAGAGGAGTGACCCGGACCATCACAGGAACAGCGGGGACAGTGTGGGTTGAAAGAGAGCAGTTGCTAAGAAACATAAAACTCTATGTGGTAGCCTTGTTTGCTGATATCAGAGAAACTTTTTACAAGATGCAAGCAAAGGGAATGTTTACCTCAAATAAAGTACAGTGCAATGACGGCACTTCTGATTAATGACTACAGTTGAGCCAGTAAAATGAACAAGAAATAAAAAGTTCCAGGGGAAATTCTCCAATATTATATAATATCGCTCCAAGGTTTAGTAGCACTGCTACATTGACCCATATATTTTGCAAGATGCAGACCCTCTACAAAAGGTTTGGAAGAAATAGGCTTCATAAATTCACGTCCTTCATAACCATACTTTTGCAAAGTTTATCGTTTCCATGTTGTGAAAAATGGGAAATGGATCATAAATTAAACATATTTCAAAGGCTACTATTCCATCGTCTCACCCTGTCCTTCGATTAGTTGACTGGCATACATTGGAGTATTTTCACATGAAGCTTTAAGCCTTGCTTTAGCAAGGTCATCAACAGGATTTGAAGCAAGCACTGTGGCAGTGTGGTATAATGGGTAAGGAACTGGGCTTGTAACCCAAAGGTTGCAGGTTTGATTTCCAGACAGGACACTGCCGTTGCACCCTTGAGCAACTGGATTGCTTCAGTAAATATCCAGCCGCATAAATGAATGCTATGCAAAAATGCAAAAGTTGTGCATAAGTCGTTCACGATAAGAACGTTGGCTAAATGCCAGCACTGTGATGTCACGGGTAATTCTTTCCGAATTCTTATTTCTTTCACTTTCGCAGACAGTAGCCCAGAACAAACACACCTTTTCACCTCTGATGGCGACAAGAGCCATGCTGCTCCTGTATTATTTATGAATGATTCAGTGGTTCCTGCTGAGCGCGACTGAAAAAAAAACCCTCCCCACCCGACGGCTCAGGCGATTGGACGCGGGTGAATGATTTATGAGGGGGGGATAACGGGTGTGCGCGCAGGAGCGTTCACCGGGACGGTCAGCCGATTTCGGTCACGTTCGGTCTGCTGGTCACGGTCTCGTCTCGCGCTGCACCCCTCAGAGAGGAAAACGTAGCAGCACAGGGGGGTTCCAACCTTCCCTCCCTCCAAATACAGGACAAACGCGTGCAATATTCTGCCCAGGTGGGGGTTGGTGGGGCCTGGATAGGTGCGGGGATTTTGACCGTGATAGTGTGGGGTTACATCTTGTATTTCTTGCTGGTATTTCCTTTCACACTTACATGCTTTTAAATTCAATGTTTGAATTTTGAAACTTGTTAGGATTAATAAACTTGTGGCATCTGCCTAAGTTTGGAAATTGTGCAAATACCACATCTGCGGAATGTTCTATTCAAGTTCTTTGACATTTAAGCCTAACAAGTAGTTCACTGAACAGTCACCAGAAAGCTCATAAAACTCGAAAAAGGCTGCAGAACATCCATGAATAGATACAGACAGGGTCCAATCTAGGAATTCATCTTGGTATAGGCTGCCTCAAAGGCAGTGTGACATCACAATTAATTCTGACTGGTATCAGGCTGTGTGGAGGTTCCTCCAGGCGTTAGATTCTCTCAGAGATTTACGCACATACACATCACGCTCACCAGCACAACGTGTGCCGCATCAAAGCCTGTTTGTAGCGCGGCAACAGTGATGAAACACCCTGAAATTAGCAAGCAAGCAGCATAGGTTCAGCATCTGTGATGTCACAATAACACGACCTTTGCCACAGTTTTTCAAAGTTAACACTGCTCCTTAACTTTGATCATTACGGGATCCTCCGCCATCAGTTCAGGAGGGCAGATGATTACAAAGCATGCAAAGCCAACCCACCAGGTACTTCTTTTCTCACTGCAAGTTGCACGGCTTAATAGGTCAGTGTTGTGGGGTCTAATAGGCCTCTAGTGGTTTGAGAGGAGCTTATAGGAATATAATGGCTGTGTGTATACTGAAGATCTTTCTCAGTTTTCATATTTTTACTGTTTTTATGCTTTCCTCTGTAACCGGTTCTATAAATAAAAAAAATGCAAATGAACTGAAGCTAGATTTTCGGTTTCCCTGGCTTTGGTGAAACAGTTTTGACTGCCTGTGATAGGTGCATGCTTGAGAGGTTGCATCAAGTTCAGATGAGATCTGAAAATTTCACTGCAGATATTAGAAATGCCTCTGTATCTAAAGCAGGGACCAGAAACAGTATTTTTTTTTCTTCCCCCTCCTGATTATTTATGAATAGATCTGTTGCATTTGTATTGCTTGTGTTCAGGAAATTTAATAAAGCTCCTAACGGCTTAGAGCAAAATCAACTCATGGTTCTTTCGTGTAGAAAGGCTGCAGCAATCAAAAGGTCACATGAGGTCCCCCCCCCCGATGAGCAGATGAGCAGTTAAGACGTGTACAGTACGTGATTCGCCCGTTCGCTCTATTGCGCCAGAGAGGCTCCGTCGAGTGGATGTATTGTATCTTCAGCCCCTCTGCAACACGCTGGCCAGTTTCCCCCAAACGCAGGCTAAGAGAGGCTGCAGCAGTAATTACTCCAGTGTGTCTGCGTTTATTTACTCTCCACAGAACAGAACAGCTCCCGGAGACAATGGTCTGTGAGAAAGCACAGGCCCACTTAAAAATTTCATCTTCCTCTTTAGCTGCGCGTTGCCAAGGCAACCGTGCCGAGGCCAAGTAGCCGGCGCAACAGTCACGCACCGCAGACCAGTCAGTTCGGCGAGGGCAACGGCAATAGAGCAGAGCTGTCAGCCAGAAACCACGTAACCTCCGGCATTGGGTGGAGTAAGATCAATGGCGAATCCTTACGCAGCAAACGTTCTGTTAAATCATAGGACAACAGTGGGAGAGGTGGATTGTGAGACACGCAAGAACATTTCTGCATTATCAAAATGCTGTCTTCTTGAACTCGAGAGGTGTAGCTCCTGTCTGTTACTAGCAATGACGAGTATGAAATGTTCCAGAAAAGTCAGAATTGCACCCCAGGAGTCAGTACTGGTAAATACTTGATACAAAAATGTCAAGAACCAGACTAGCTACATTTATGCGGGTGTTTTTCCTGTTCATCCTCAGTCTTTACAGTTTAAAAGGATTTTTTCCAATCAGAGGCCAAATTCCAGCAGACCAGAGGACACGAAATATAAAACATGGAGCTGATTTCAGAATGTAATTTCCGTACATGTCGACAATCTTCCACACGACAGAATGGATGCCAGTGTGGTGAACTCGACTCAACCCTCGCGTTTGGCTCACAATAAACAGCAATACGTTGCTGCAATAGTCCATCACGACAAGGCTTGATGTGACCGAATGTCAGGGTCATGAAGAAGTGAGTTTCTAAAGAAAGTTTTAGATGTTCACAGCGACTCCCCTGATGACATCACTCATGAATCACAAGCTGAATACCCATTTTTGTCAAATGACAAAAAAAAGACTCATACAGGATTTTATATATCATATTTCAGAGGAATAACATCTCCTTCAGCCGCGCTGTAGGGTCATAGGCGTCAGGAGCATAATCCGTTGAAAAGTGTGTAAATTGATATAAAGGTCAGTGTGGCCACATAAATCTTCTCTCTAAACCTCTGCTCTGTGGCCTTCTGCGTAATCAGGAAAAAAACATTCCACGAAACAGCAAACAACGATGACATTACTGCTACGGGTGCTGCGATACAAGATGCGGGTCGATGTGCGATCCCCGCGCGACGACAGACAACCCGAAAAAGTCATTCAAGCCCGACAAGAATTATGGTCGCCTCCCTCTCTCTCTCTCTCTCTCTCTCTCTCTCCCGCAGAAAAATGTCGCCCGTCGTCTCCGTGAGTGATGACGTGTACCCTAGCTGCCCTACGCATTATTATCGCGTTTCCCCAGGAGGAGATTGATCGGTGACAGGCCCGACGCACGGCCTTAATAAAGGCAGAAATGCCGCATCAGTCATCTGCCACTGCTCCGCCCTCGGCTCTCAAAGGGGAAACCGATCAAAACGCGGTCCGAAGAATGATCGCCGCGAAGGGAACACCTGACGTAAATAACCGGTCACCTGCAGGGGAAGGAAAAACCACTGGAAATAAACACTAAGTGGTGAACACAAAGCTCCACTGCAGAGGAATGTGCACAATACCGCTTTTCTCAGACCGAACTGAAATAACTCCTGCAACCCCAGCTTGTTAAATACTGCACACAGTGGAAACATATTTATTTTGCTGTGAATCAGTTCCCCACCTTTGTGAACACAATGACATTAATAAGTGAGATATCGTCCTCGCTTGGAACTACCCAGCAGGAAGTTGATGTCGGTGAGAGAGACCCCATGACCCCATAAGTAAGTGCTCCAATACCCTGGTAATGTTTGAGAGAGAGACACTGCCAGAGGGCATCGTCTGGCCAAAGCAAATGACTCATTCGCAATGGCGCACTTGGAACACGTTGACTCAAAGTACAAGACATCCCCATCACCCTCTATATCATATCCAGCCCTTATTGTACCTTGTATCATTATCTTGATGTCCTAGTTTGACTTAGCGTAAGTTAGGTCAGAGTAATGTTTACTGTGTGCGCTGGACTTAATGCGTTCACGGCAGCATTGAATAACTGTTACAAAATGAGCATTGTACCTTATCGAACCTGCGTTTTTGTAGTTGCTCCAATGGCCTTCAGTATGCGCTTATTGTACGTCGCTTCGGATAAAAGCGTCTGACAAATAAATGTAATGTAACGTATCCGCCTGGCACTGGATTCCATTCTCATCGTTAGTTGCGGGTTCAAGTCCACATTTAAATGTTATTAAAGCAACCCACAGAACCATCATTTCTCCTGCGCTGACGGCCGGCCAAAAGGCCGTTCGCGGTTGCTCGGAGAACGAGGAACCAAAATCTGAGAGGTGTCTGTTTAACAAACATTTCCCACGTCTATCCTGAGATCGTTGTCACTACACTACATCTGAGACACCATTACAGTTTTTCCCCCCCCTCTACCTTGTAAGTCAAGTTACAGATTACACCATTTTTTTTTTGTTTGTTTTGTTTTTTAAAGAAAGCCTGTGGTGTTTATATGTCCACAGTATCTTTTTATTTGGTGTTTTCACAGCAATGCGCGGCTGACAGTTTGTGCTCAGGAGCAGCCTTGACCCTCACGGGTCAAGTTCAGTCACTCATTTGCGCAACGCCTATTTCTTTTCACACATTAAGTCAGTTGGTTTTCAGAGAGGCAAAGTGCAACGTCCACTTGTCGCACTGTATGTAATGGCGATTTACAACGAATCGAATTACACAGCGCCTTTCATCTCACTACATCAAGGCCTTTATTTCATTAAATTGTTCGTAATTCGATTTGTGGTCGCTGTAATGCGATTTATTTCTGCGGCTGGACAAACGGCATGAATTCACGTCCTGAGGTTGTGCGATGCTCAGGTCTCTGAGAAATGAATTGAACTCAAACAGCCCATCTCTCTCTTTAAGCTGTCAGGAGTCAATGGGCACAAGGACGCTGAATTAATTCAAATAAAATAAAATCTACAGTAACTAATATTGCCATTTAGCAAAAAGAAAAAGGACCCGGGCTTCTAATACCGCACAAATACCTGCCGATTTTCATGTAATATCTTTCATGGCGGTTTACCAGCTGCCAACCCATTTGGGACAGAGGACGTGCCCCATTACACTGGTGTGCTGAGGTTACATAACCGTGCTCAGCAGTGTTCAGACGGAGTTGAGAGTTATTCCCCGGGTCCGGTCTGGGTTGCAGATGTTAAGGTGGACCAGGTCACACGACCTCGCTAATGAAGAGGCCCCTGGTGTGATCCTGCCCCCAGAACTGCCCCTCCAGCATCTGCCCTCCCCGACCCCATCAGACGCTCCCCTATACCCTGATCCGCCACGCACAGCTTAAACTTCACGGCCGGCCCTGGATGAAACAGCCCATCCCTATTACTCTAACACATTCTCATAGCCACACCTTTTTATTTAATGAATGGGTGCTAACATTATTTTTTGTTGGTCTCATTTCCATCAGTTTTTTTGGCTTGTTCGGCCATGAATGGACGGGTTACATAAGTGATGTAATTTCCTGTTTACTGATTTTCCCTGACGAGGACTGAAGGCGAGCTGAAATGCGTCAGTATGTTTTTGTTTTTTTTTTACCCTTGCCTAACTGAATAAAGGCTTTTAATACAAGACAGAGTGCCTCGGTCTCCCTTTGCGGAATTGCTTCCTATTGCAACGTTATGCAAGCATGGGAAATTATTTCCAGAATGCTTTAGTGGCCTAATATTCTCATGCCCCTCTGGACGCACATCCACACAAATACACACACACACACACCTGCTTCACACGGAACCATATCAAAAACACGCTTAGTAAACGCAGAAGCACACAAAAACACACACGTGCTCAAAAACACGGAAAATTTGCACCGACACAAGCACTCGCATAAGACAGATGCTAAAGGCATTCGTGAGACAGTGGTGAAAAGGAATGAGATTAGAGATCACCACGACGTTAGGAGAGCACGGGTTTCAGTCCGCGAACCGCGTGACACGTTATGTGTTGCGCGATATTCCTGACTCAGGGTTCCGCCAGAGTTGGCGGCCGAGTTTCGCGGAGACGCAACATTTCGTACGCAACATTTCAAACGAGAGAAGGAGAGGAAGTTCTTCAGACGCTGCATAGAATGAGCAATGCAAAAAGGGGTGGAGAATGTACTTAATCAACGACCTCTGGGAATAAGAGTCCGGTTTTATGATGAAGGAATGGGACGCTAACCAAAGTAGGACATAATTCCTGCAGTAGCTGGATGCTGAATTTCGCTCAAACCACTTAAATCGGTCATTAAAGATATTGGTTTGGCTTCAAGAGCTTCTCTTCAGCCAGTCTGCTTTGGTGTTCGCAAACAAGATAGCATGCAAGACCAGGTCCAAGTCGTTCTCTACCGCTTTCAACAAGACACCCAAGGGTGCAACAAGACGAGGTCCAAATTGGTCCAAAAACAGCCGAGAGCAGTATCAGGATATTAAGGAATAAGCTGTATATCACTTATGAGTGCTTTTGCAGTCTGTAGGGAAGTAAGTCAATGAAGGGAACGTCCCTTATTTGCACCTCTAATGCTTGGTAAATGAAAACGCATTATCTCTGTTCTCTCCCTCCACCACCCTCTTCCTGTCCTCTTGCTGTGAATCAGCCTGATGCAACTGCAAACTTTTGAGTGAACAAACTGTCATTCAGTGTATTTTCACTGCAGGAACCCCAAAAATAAGTCAGTCTTCACAAGTGTTTTAGTCTTCTATTTAGAAAAAATCATACTGACTGGTATCAATATTTTTTTTGTTGAAAAAGATTGCCAATAAGGTGAGACTCTTGCTAGTCACTTGCAGCAAAAAAAAAGTACCTTAAAACAAGCCAACATTTTCTACAAGTGAAAAAAATAAGATTTCAAGTCTCATCACAAGCCTAAACACTTGTTAAGACGCTTGTTTTACAGCGTGATGAAACACTCGGCTTAAGTTGCGTTGCACACAACCGCAGTGTGGCCTGGAAAGAGTGACGTTATTGCTATTTCAGCTCATTTCAGTTTTTTTTAAACGAGTTTTTTTTTTCAAGCATCAGACTGCGAGGAGAAGCATCGAGTTCCTCAAAGAGCACTGCAGCGTGCGGTCTTCGGTTTCAAGGAGGAAAGCTCACGTTTCCCCCGCGTGGGCTCATGTATATTTTAAACCGCGCAAGATCGCTATCTGGATTGTGTTCACGGTCAAGAAGTTCAGCGGTATCTACAGTTCTGCAAGGGGACGTGGGAAGGGTGGCGCGCAGAACGACGCCGAGCCGCCGCCGCCGCCGCCGCGCTCCTACCTGAGTGACGAAGATGAGCGGGATTGCGCTGGCCTGCTTCTTCATCTCCGCTCCCCTCCCACCATATCACAGACCCGCGCCGCGGCCCGGGAGCGCTGAAGTCCACGATTCGACCCCCCCGCCCGCCCGCTGGAAGCGCTCGCTTGACACTGCACTGCCGACGAGGAACGATTTCAGGGGAATGCCTTTTCCTGCGCGAACGAACGCTCCAGAGAGAAAGCCTCCTGAGTTCAAAGCTCCAGCCCGACGGCCACTGCCCCCGCAACTAGAGCAGTCCAGACGCTCTCCTCTCCTCTCCTCCGTCCCGTCTCTGAACTGACCCCCTCTCTGGGCTGGAGCACAGGAAATTGGACTAATTAGGCTGTAAACAACGTCGGTCCAGATTCCTATCTCGTGCGCCGGGGCAGGGCAGTGCCGGGCCACAGAAGGCACTCAGCTCAGTCATTCATTACCCCCTTTTAACGAGGAAGGTTTCGTCGAGAGGAAGTCCTCAGACAATACGCACACACACACACACTTCTCCTGAGGGCTGGACGAAGCCGAGGTGGGGGGGGGTCACCCCCCGATAGGGCGACGGCGAGGTACCCCCAGCACGCCGCAGACGGGCACGCATAAAACTGGCACCCGGCTGGGCGTCGCGCACTTCCCCCGCCGCTCCCAATCAGACGACGGCCTGCTTCCCAAACAGAGCCGACCACCGCGCTTGTGGTTAACCGTCGGAAACCTTCAGAAAGGAGCAGGCTAGGGGGGTTAATCCGTGTCAGCTTGACGAACGGCGCCCGTTAACCGTCCTCAACCGTAATTACAGAATCCCTGTGCGTCTGGCTCCCGTTCAGCTCTAAACACTCGGTTTGACCCCCCCCCCCCCAACCCCTTAAATTCTATGACAGTCAGAACTAAAGGAACTAGAGGAAGAGCTGCTGAATGTGAAACAGGGGTGGGGGCGTGTGATATCTCACAGGAAACACAGCGGACAGCACAGTACAGTATGTCTAACAGGAAGTAAGATATTGTTCTACCCACCCCACCCCCCCCCCCCCCCGAATGTACAGTGAACATTATATTAAAAACTCGGCGAGCCCTTTAGCACAGAAACATAGATAGGGTATTTCCACTTCCACAGTAACAGGATTACGACACGACTGACTGTGGCATCGCCCCCAAGAGGGAGGGATTTCATTCGGTGAGGAGGACGTGATCCCAGCCTTCGGGCACCATAAAAGCGAGACAGAAGAAGAGGCGGTCGGCTGCACATCCTTCAGATGAAGTACGTGTTGCTCCGTGCCTTAAAACGGACAAGGGACGCTGCTGCACTGGGACGGGTTTACAAAGATGCCATCATGCATTTGGCCTAAAAAAAAATACATAAGGACAGAAAAAAAATGTAGGGATGGACAATCATCAAAAAAGAAACTGTTTTTGATAAAAGCATCCACCTCAGCTAGCATCCCACATTAATTCAGTAGAGTTAGAGGCTCCAGAGATTCCAGGGTGCCAAGGGCCATGTGTGGAGTGTAAAATGGTAGGATGGGAATTCCAGGGGATCTTGAGCACGTTTTGAGTGCCTGCGTGACTCTCAAAGTGAGCTGTGCATTTAGAATGGGAACCCAGTGGATCTGGGGGAGATAGCGTGAACCTGAAAGAAGCGGCTGGCGACTCCACATGTATCGGAGGAGGCATGTGGTAGTCCACATCCTCCCCAGACCGACAGAAGGATAGCGCATCGACCAGGACCGTGATTCATACGGGGACTGGTATAACGGGTAAATTGGGGAGAAAATGGGAGAAAAATGGCAACAACAAAAAAAAGAACGGGAACCGAGAGAGGAGACAACACAGCGCACCAAAAGACCACAGCACTGTCGCGCAGGACTGGGACACGGCCATTTTTTTACACAGCAACCAGAGCAGGGCCACATTTTTTTACACACCACAGAAACGAACAGTGCCGAACGAAACCGCCACACAGCTCGTGACTCGGCACGCTACGACAGACGGCCGGGCGCTCTCAGACGTCCCAGAACACCTTTCTACAGATAAGGGACTGCATCGAAAAAACCACGTTAAACGTGTCAGCGTGTCGGTTTTTTACCGCGTAGTTCCGTTTCGGAGTTGCTCATCAATCCCGGTTCGGTCACAGTCTCAAAAGGGCCCACGCTTAGCACAGTCCCTGCCGGCGGGATGGATGCACCGTGAGTAGGCTTTCGGATCTCGCGCGCACAAAGAGCCTTCCTTCTGAGGCTGAGTCACGCTGGTGGCTGACTAGGCCGAGCGGATCGGGTCCGATAAGGCGCCCGCGTGAAGGTCAAAGGAGGACAGGGACAGAGCGAAGGACAATAAATGAAAGTGAAAGGAAGGAAATAGAGAGAGAGAGAGATAGAGAGAGAGACAGCAGTTGTCCTGAGGGGACGGCACACTGCCATCTCACATGAGATGAGCAAGGAGGTCTTCTTAATTTAACATTAAAAGGGGAGCAGGCAGTTGGTGCTCTTTTCATGTTTGAAAAAAAAATGGTATCCCTTGGCGGGTTACAGAGGTGGAACCATGTAGAAAGTGCCATGGCAGGTGCTGGAATCCCCAACCGCACGGGGGGATTCCTGAATGGCCTGAAGGGTGGGGCTGTGTTCCGGACCACAGCACACACTTCGTCCTGATCAAGGAGCTTAACAGCTGCGTACAAATTAAGACAAACCTGTAGTTACTTATTGCATTTATTTTAAATATTCACATTCTCTCATTTTTGAAGGTTAATCGAAAATATATAAAACATATTTCACAAAAAAAATAAAATAAGAACACAAACTTTTGGACTAAAAAGGTCTTGCTGGTTAGCAGCCATGTACTAGATAAAGCTCTTTGTTTGTAACTGAGACGATCATTCAGTTCCTGGTCTGAACATAACTCCGTGTTCTTCCGCTTCCTCCTTACTTACCCACATAAGACCTGGATATCTTTCATACGGACATGAAGCGTCCTATTCTGCTGAATGGTGTGCAAGTACTGATTTACTCCCAACAAGGTATTCCCCAAACGGCCTACTGACATCTACTGCCTCTCCAAGCGATGACACTGAAACTATGGACACTAGGGGTTCTAAGGGGTAAACACCTTATCTCACTCTTGGGAGCTTACGTGAACAACACAAGATTTCGATTTAGTCTTTCTCATTACCAGGAAATGAGAAAAGTTTCCAGAAATGCTCGTTCGGATCATTGACTTCCGCATTTAAAAGTTTCGCCGCTTTCAAGATGCAGCGGTCGGTCAGTCAACCACGAAACGGCATTTGTTGCACGCTGAGAAAGGGACACTTCCACTAATTACACCTACAAAGCCAGTGTTTCCGGCAACACTTTTTCTGAGCTAACCTGGCATCACCGGTGCGGTCTCACATGTCGAGGACAACAAAATTGATCCCAATCCTGTTCTCAAGGCCAGTCAATAAAATCCATAATGGATCGTCGCAGCAGGAACACTGAACCAAGACAGGATCCTGAGCTTTCCAAGACATAGTAGACAGTGCCATGTATTTATTTTGCCGTTTATATTTATACATATTTATTCTTCCAGGAAGGAGCTCAAATAAAGCAGTCTGTTACGCAGAGCTCTAGACCCACTGCACGTAGCCCCACAGCTAAAGTAAAGAACAAACATCCGTGTGTTTTTCCTCTGTTCGCTCATTATTTTCCTCATGAATCCTGGTCACACTGACAGAAAGGCAAACGTCACAGTGAGTGAGTGAGTCAGGAAGTAAGTGAAGGTTTGAATGAGAGCAAATGAGAACCAGAGTGTGTGTGTGTGCTAAAGTGTGTATACCCAGCTAACACACACAAAGGTGCTCACAATGGGACTGGAATGTCTTGGAAAGTTTATAACATTAGCACTGCAGGGCAGCAATGTTGTGAGAATGTTTTGACTGCTGTATGGACCTTTTCTGCCTCTCCAACCTTTCTATATGTCCTAGAAGCTTACGCAGTGAATGAACAGTAATTTTCAATGTTTCATCACAGTCTCACTCTTTCTTGTATGGTTGCAGGATGAGCCAATTATTAATTATTCACTAATTATTAAACGAACCCGTCAGTATTTAAGAACAATCAATGAGTTTACAATTTCATTCAATACCACCATTCACGTATAAACGCGGAAGCTCAAAACAAACATTCGGTTATTAACGGCATCTTCCAAATTTAGAGACTTGCACTTGGATCGAGCCAGGAGCCTCAGCCAGCACATGGATGTGCCAAAACGTAACTTACAGTGATAAGTAATGTGCCCCTTTCAGGCAAAAAGGGAGCAAACAGACTAAGTGCTTTGCAGCTGTTTTTCTTTGTTTGACTATAAATACTGCTCACATAAAAGATATGCTCTGCTGTGTCTGACAAGGACATCCTGAATCACCCAGAGCACAGACTGACAAAATTGCATTTCCTGTTCATTTTCTCAACAAAAGCCCTTTCCTTAGAAAAAGAATGAGAATGAATTTAATCTTCGCCAAGTCAAAACCACCGCACAAAAAAAAAAAAAAAACGAGAGTCTATTTTGGAGTAATCACCAGACTCAACACACTGTGTGGGGTGGGGGGGGGGGGGTGGGGGGGGCAGAAAAAACAAACACTGGTGGTTACACTGGTGGTTACACCGGTGGTTACTGTAAGACAACAGGTTTTCCATCAAACCACTTTCTTACCTCGCCGGCATCCCGTGAGAACAGCGACGATAGTCGGATCCTTCTCATTTACTTGAGTAAGCCCCCTGAAATATTCAGCAACAGGATACAGGGCAGGCCTTAGCAAAATGAATTTTGTAGCCGGGCCGATTCAGCTGCTCAACTGCGATGGCCAACACTGGACCACACGAATCAGCGGTGCTCATCCCGATTTCTGTGGTGTTAATGAAGCGGCCGTCTGGGTCCAAGTGCAACACACATGCTGAAAGTTCCTGTGGTGTTCAGTAGACCCCTGCCTGAATCATACTACACAAACAGAGCACGCTCACCTCTCTCATGATCCACCGTCCTCACTTCTCCGTGCTCCTCGGGGGATGGAGGGGCTCTGTTCTGCTTGCTCTGTCCCTCCCCAGGGGCGGAGGGAGAGACGCCACGAAAACGCGAGTGTCCGGTCACGTGACGCGGGCGATAACGCGACGCCGCTCCGAACGCCGAGGTGTGAAATACTGCGGCCTGCCTTCAGCCCCGCTGGGGCACGCGCCAGCACACACACCCATCAACACCCAAAACCCGCACACACACCCGCCAGCACACAGACACGCCAGCACACACACGCGCCAGCACACACACCAGCACACACACCCATCAACACACACCAACACACACACCCGTCAACACACACCCGCCAGCACACACCAGCACACACGCGCCAGCACACACACCCGCCAGCACACACACATCAACACACACACCAGCACACACACCAGTCAACACACACACGCCAGCACACACACCAACACACACCCGGTCAACACACACCCGCCAGCACACACGCCAGCACACACACCCGTCAACACACCGCCAGCACACACCAGCACACACACCCGCCAGCACACACACCCATCAACACACACCCGCCAGCACACACCCATCAACACACACACCAGCACACACACCAGTCAACACACACCAGCACACACCAGCACACACACGCCAGCACACACACCCATCAACACATGCCAGCACACACACACATCAACACACACACCAGCACACACACCAGCACACACACCCGTCAACACACACCAGCACACACCAGCACACACACCCGTCAACACACACCAGCACACACACCCATCAACACACACACCCGCCAACACACACCAGCACACACACCTGCCAACACACACACCCGCCAGCACACACATGCCAGCACACACACACCAGCACACACACCAGCACACATGCCAGCACACACACCCGTCAACACACACCCGCCAGCACACACCAGCACACACACCCATCAACACACACACCAGCACACACACCCGTCAACACACACCCGCCAGCACACACCAGCACACACACGCCAGCACACACACCGTCAACACACACCCGCCAGCACACACCAGCACACACACGCCAGCACACACACCCGTCAACACACACCCACCAGCACACACCCATCAACACACACACCAGCACACACACACCAGCACACACACCAGTCAACACACACCCGCCAGCACACACCAGCACACACACCAGCACACATGCCAGCACACACACCCATCAACACACACCAGCACACACACCCGTCAACACACACCAGCACAAACACCTGCCAACACACACACCAGCAGACACACTCGCCAGCACACACACTCACCAGCACAGGACTGAGAGAGAGAGAGATGGTACATTAAAAAATTAACTCTAACGGGGCTGGAAGGCCTGCTCTGGTCATTATGTGCTATTTAAGACCATACTGCGTCATGCTATGTTTGACAGCCCTTACGTTTGAGAGTCAAAGCTAATAATTTGAAATGGGGATAGATGGTTAGATGGATTAGATTATGGCTGATGCTCATACACCTGCAGCAGGACAGTAATGTAGTGATGTACTTAATGCCACAGTCTCTCACACGGTATACAGTGCACAGTAGTTCTTCCCTTTCTCTGAAAAACACTTTGACACGCTGTATTTAGAGAGCCCTGTCACCACACTAATCTCTCTCTCCAACACCAAATAACCCACCATGAGAGCAAGACACTGAACAGAAATGTCTCTTTTCTCACTATTGGTCTGTAAGAGTGGTATTGTTCCTCTTTCCACAGCATTGCTGTATTCTGTAAGGCTGTTCTCCCCATGTCCACTAGAGGGGGTCTCTCTCTCACTCTCTCTTTCTCTTTCTCACTCACACCACAGCTTGGCCACTGTACCATCGGCCTGAAATAAAGCAACTTCCTGTTAGCTGAACCCTCTATCTATGCCACCAAACTACTTCAACTGATTCAGTGCACTGCTGGGACCCAAAGTCACAGGATGTGAATAAGGGACATTTGTTCTTAATGGTATACACTGTCGTTTCTAACATAATGTTACCTTAAGGGGGTAAATTCTGCAATTCTCTTTAAAATTGTGTTCAAAATTCAGAGTTTGCTATTACAATGGTATTGCAAAAAAAAAAAGTCACTGTTAATGTGGAAACAAACTAGTTTTGATCTGCTTTAACATTCAGCAGAATCATACATTAAACCACAGGCTCGGTGCTGGAGAAAGTATCAGAGAGCACAATAAGGTACCCACGTGCGTGCTCCCTGTTCAGATTCCGAACAGTCTGAAAAGGAAACTGACACACCTACGGATTTATTCAAACCGTAGCTGGAAACCTGAAGTAAGCAGAAAATGCCACAGCAAGAATACCTCGGTCATGAACCCAGAGCAACAGCATTATGAGAAAAGACTGAAAGCCATCCCACTGCACTGAGACTCGAGTGGGAACTTGCAGCGTATTAAAACACAAAGAAAATCAAAACATATTCCCCAATAGTATTGCTCCCATAGTGAACACACAGATTGACTTCATAATGTTTTTAAGCCTTATTTTTATTACCAGAAGCAAAATGTTCTGGAGAACACATACAGAACAGGAGAATTATAATTTACAGTTTTGGGAAGTAGTGTGGCCGGGGGGGGGGCTGGGATCACTCACCCCCAGTATTGGGGGGCACCCATTCATGTATCTTCTTCCTGGTGGTGGAATAGGGGACGTACTGCTTGGCTGAGCCACTCAGGTTGAAATTGTGGGTTTCAGCCAGGAACTTTCGGGGCACAGGGGGGTGGGTAGTGGGCGGGTCATCTGTCATGCAGTGTAGCCAGCGATGCCTGCATGATGTGGAAAAAAAAAAAATTTATTTAAAAAGAGAAAAAGCAAAAAAAAAAAAGATTCTAAGCATAGGTGCTACGCCTACAATAATGCCACAGGCATTGGCTGGTACCTCAGCTGGACCCAGCAGTTAGTGTTATGAGCACAAACAATTTTAAAAACATCAGAAACATTCCTAGGCATTAATATATCTGATGAAAAACATGTTTTCAACATACAAAGAAGAAGAAGGGTAGCTGAGAGTATGTGATCACTGTGGTTATTTCTGTAGGGAACCCTGAAAAGTGCCAAACTCTTGGTGCTGTATAGGTAAGGGGTATGCCGCCCCACCAAGACGTAACTTGGCAGGATGGCATACCTGCCATCCTAATAACAATACTTGATGATGGGAGCAGGCCTTAAAGCATACAGGCTTTCACTTATCTACAGTAGGAAAGCTCAAAGTTGTGGGTTTACTCGGCTGAACTTCAGCAATGGCAAATGGGCCAAAATACTACTATTCCTAATTGCAAAGTCAAGCATATCATTTTGCAAAGAAGTCGTTTCAGATCTTAGTGCATACTCATAGTTCACTTGTTTAAAATCTCTTTTATAAATGTAAAAAGTGATTCAAGCAAACATTCATAAGTTATATAAAGCTGAATTTAAAAACAAAGGTAATCTGTTATATTAATTCATTAATCTAACCAATGAAACCTGTTCAAATAAATATTTATTTAACACTGTGCGTTTATGGCACCGAATTTCACAACATAAAACACTGAGAAGGTCCATTTCCAAACATGCAAAATCTTACCACTCAGCCGGCACCATGCTTCCATCCACCGCCCAGACGGTGTTCTTTCCGTTCATTTCCGTCGTGTAGATGACCCATCGGTGGCGACCTGGGAAGAGACAAACAAATGACTCTTGCACGGACTATTCTATGCAAAGCAGACACAGGAAGATGCGGAAAACAAGCTGGAATGATCGGTGATGTAACAATGTCCGGGTCTCCCCAAACATTACTATCTTTTAATTAATAACAATAATACACACACTACACAATTATCATGTTTCCACTGGACTGAGACTTACCAAAGAAGTAACGATTGTCTTCGTAATACTTGTTGCCATACTTGTCGACGCCAACGAGAGGTCCGGTTTTTAAATCATTTACTCTGTAGAACATAAATACAACATTTGCCAAACGCTTGTTTGCTATCCGTTATTTTATCCCTCTTTGTTATGATCTCGCCACTAGTCTATCTCCCCATGTTCTCACCAACCGTTCGCTACCTATGTGTAAATGAAAAACGTAAACCCACATGGACAGAATAACACAGATAAGTGTAAACGAAAAATATTAGATTGATATCAAGGCAACTTTCTCATAGAGTTAGGCAACGTCGTTAGCTTACTATTGTTATCCGACTCCCCAAGCGCTAGTTTGATACTCCGATAGCTACCGTCAGGACACAGGGACCTTGCGAGGTCATAGCTAACTAGCAGACACTCGTTAATTACAGTCAAGTTTCTAGCTAAGGAAAGCAAATGAAAAGCAGGTACATCAATTACCTCCATAGATTACCCACCTAAAAAACTGTAATAAAGCCCCACGTATGCCACCATGACCTCCTAACTGCTGGAAAGCCCTTCGAAATACTTGTACATACTCCGCCATCTTCTGACGGAAGTACCACAGGAACCCGGAAGTAGTCCTGTCCTTCAGCAAGTAATCCGCTCTCTACATTCCCTGTAAAAATAGTTCCATCAATAAGACTTACAAATTGAACACATCACTAGCATTATTGTGCTTAAGAATTCCGCTAAGTATGCGATACAATCGCATTTCTCCTGACACTAAACTTTTGGACCACATAAATACGTTAACATACAACTCCACTGTGCGCTTGCACATTCATTCCACATCTAAACCCCAACCCCGTTCCAACCAACCACAGGAGGGCTAAAGAAACAGGTGAAAATACCGCAAGTCTATGGATATGTCTGCAGTGGTCTCATATCATATGTAAAACCACATTGTGCTACTCTAGTGTGCATGGCGCAAAAGCGGAACGGTTGAAATACAAAAGAGTAGCTCAATAACAACTCTGGTGGTGCCCCTGCGTTAGCTGATGGCCACGTAACCACACCTAACGGTATACTATTGTCTTACATAAAACTGACAGCACTGATTGATTTATCGATATATATTTTAAAGTGTCGTGTATCTTACGATGCCCAGCCTTTTACACTAGGCTACATTAAAGCAGAACATTCATACATTGTATATTACATTGACTGTGAGCAGAAATCAATGAGACAGAGACTGGCAATAATGATAGTAAAGAGAAAGTAGACATTAACAATACATATAAAGCATAAATAAAACACACCGAAGCCTTATCAATTCAGCAAAGGAGCACGCTTAGCCTTTTGTACCAGCCTTTGTGAATAAAATGCGAAACTTCAATGATTTCTGAAAAGTTAAGTCAAGGGATCAGCCCCAGCATAACTCCACAAGATCTTCAAACCCTATATGCCAGCCAGACCCCTCCGTTCTGCTACCTCAGGACGCCTGGCACCTCCCCCTCTTCGCACCTGCGCTTCCCGAACACGTCTCCTGTCTGTTCTGGCCCCACGATGGTGGAAGACCTCCGTGGAGGTCAGAACAGCTGGACATCGACCACTTCAACGTACGACTGAAGACTCACCTTTCAGGCTGAAACCTTTCCCCATCCTCCCTACTTCCAGTAATTCTTAATTGACTGTAAGCTTAGTTGTAACTAGGAGCCTGTTGCTTCTGTTCGACTGTGTGATATGTTCTGATTTGTGTAGTGTTAATCAGGTTAACTTCAGGTCCAAGTTGAACTATGCGGTTGTTCCCTGCACTTGGAACGGTACTTCTCTCTAGAGTTTTCAACATACTTGTTCCTGGTTATGGTTATACACTTTGTTGTACATCGCTCTGGATAAGAGCTTCTGCCAAATGCCTGTAATGTTATGTAATGTAATGTTATTCAGCTTTCTCCTCATCCCCTCACCAAAATAATAAAAAGGTTTTCCATCTATAATTTTCTGAAACAGATCATCGTCAGACATAGTGCATTTGTCTTCCTGAACGTGTGTCACATTTAAACATATTAATGTATTTGATTGTCTGAGCAACAATTGTATTTTGTTGCCCTCTTCTGCAAAAAGAAAAAAAGAGGTCTTTAATAACAGTTTAATTTTCAGGAAGCTTTCATGCGAGTTCTAGAAATCCTGATCACGCTGTCGCTCTTCGCTTTCTCCGAGCATTTTCCAATTCGGTCGAAATGCTTTGGCCTAATAGGCTAATATCACACTTAACTAAGTTAAGGTTAACAGTTAGGGCTGCCATCCACAGCTGCTTAAAACTCCAAAAAGCACTAAAAACGGGGAAAGTCCAGGAACTGCCAACCAATGGGAGAAATGAGAGGACCCATGACTCTCGTGAGTTCTGTGACACACATTCAGCCGAAGCTACGAGTACATTACATTACATTACAGGCATTTAGCAGACGCTCTTATCCAGAGCGACTTACACAACTTTTTTTTTTTTACATAGCACTTTACATTGTATCCATTTATACAGCTGGATATATACTGAAGCAATGCAGGTTAAGTACCTTGCTCAAGGGTAAACGATGTCTTACCGGAATCGAACCTGCGACCTTTCGGTTACAAGCGCAGTTCCTTACCCACTGTGCCACACTCCGAGTAATGACAAAACAGCAGAATAAAGCACGATTGAGTTTATTTTAGCATTTTTGCGTAGCCTAGCTGCCTATGTGGCAATAACAAGCTCAGGATTTATGGTCCCTCCTACAGGGCCCCAGGGGGTGGGGCCACAGCACCACCCCGCCTCCTGCCCCCCAGCTCCACTTATAGTTATTAAGGTAATAGATTAATTGTGAATGAAAGATTTTTTACCAAGTAGACACAAAAGATGTTTGTGGTTCTCTCGGATGGTTTATTTCGTTAAGCAATTCCATCAACACGTTTCAAAGTTCATGGGTGCATGTGCAAAGCACCATGGGCCTTGATAGTCTTTTCTTAATTATATATACATATTTATATATACACAAAAGAGCATCCCATGGGCAGGTCCAAGCTACTGAAGTTACAATGTGAGCATTGCTCTGATACAGAAAACCGAATTATCTGCCGTAGTCTATATACGCATATACTTTGAGGATTTGTTGAGACTAAAGTCTTCAAAAAATGAGAGGATAATAACACTGCAAAAACCCCTCTAAGAGGTTACCAGTTATCAATGAGAGATGTGCCTCGCATCCAAACATAACTAGCTCTAACTGCAGTGTGCAGTGTGGGAAACACTCTTGGGCAAAGTGTGTTTGAGGAATGAACGCACTTCCAACAGCAGTGCTCCCATCATGGAAGTGGGAGACGCTGGGTTTTCAGGAAAGCATGGTATGACTTCAGTTAGGAAGTAGAAAGGGGGCAAGAAACAAATACTAGACAAGAAACCTTCCAAAGTCAAAGAGAATAATGTTCGCATTCCATGATTGATTCACACACAAGGGGACTGTATTAACACAAAGGCTTTGGGGAGTAAAAAACAAAATAAAATAAAATAAAATAAAAATTAAAAGCAAAACCAAGGCCTCCTCTGATCCTAGGTACAGGCCTGTTTAGATCTTCTGCACGTGCAGTCCAATACCATTTCAGTCCCATTCGCAAAGTGAAAGACCACAATCTTTTTGCTACAGGGATCTGCAGTTCTGTGTTTTTACATGTTTGAATTTATAATCCAGCTGTTTTCCAGTCTGCAGATTCCCTTGTATAGATAACGGAGGTGATAGAATGGATGCTATGGAGTAAATGCAATTAGCTGATTGAGCCGACACAAGAAAAAACAAAAAACGACAGTTCTAGTCAGGAGCCTTCATCGTCCGGATGACTCTTCGATGACTTTTTTTGACACTTGAACGTTCAGAATGTACGCAAGACTGAGGCACTGATCTGACTGCTCGTTCGCGTAGCAGTGTGGACAGTCTGCCCGGAGACCCCGTCGCTCAGGCGACCGGCCACTCCGTTACTGGATGACGTGGGTGATGACTTGGCTGCTGTAGTCGGTGGACTCCATCTTGAGGATGTAGGGAATGATGCTGTCGATCTGCACGTTGCCGATGAGGCCGGCGAAGAAGAGCTCCTCGGTGACGGCGGCGCTCATCAGCCTGAGGGCGGGCAGGCGCAGCAGCAGCTTCGACAGCCTGAAGCACACAGAGATACACAGGCTCAGAGACACAGAGATACACAGGCTCAGAGACACAGAGATACACAGGCTCAGAGACACAGAGAAACTCAGGCTTACAGACACAGAGACACACAGGCTTACAGACACAGAGATACGCAGGCTCAGAGACACAGAGAAACTCAGGCTTACAGACACAGAGACACAGGCTTACAGACGCAGAGATACGCAGGCTCAGAGACACAGAAATACGCAAGCTTACAGACACAGAGATACACAGGCTTAGAGACACAGAGAAACGCAGGCTTACAGACACAGAGACACACAGGCTTACAGACACAGAAAAACACAAGCTTACAGACACAGAGACACACAGGCTTACAGACACAGAGAAGCACAGGTTTAGAGACAGGCTTACAGACACAGAAAAACACAGGCTTACAGACATAGAGACACACAGGCTTACAGACGCAGAGACACAGACAGAGACACAGGCAGGCTGGCTTTCCACTGCACTTGCTCATTTTGCAATATTTAGTCCTCTCTGTATGGAAAACATATGCAAGCACACACACACGCACACGCGTGCATGCACTTACAGGCGTTCACATATATACAAGAGCATAGTGGTACAATATATCTGGCTGACAACTAATTTGGCTGCATGGTTCCCCATAGAAGCATTACTAGGACACTGATTTATGGTATTTATGGTATGCCATTAGCCTCTTATGAACATGACCGCTCGGCAGCACTGAATACTAGATCGCTCATGTAAACGAGTCTCACCGATACGTGTCCTCCGGGTACGTCCTGGTTACGTAATCCTGCAGCTCCACGTAGGCCTTCTCCTGGAAGCTCTCGATCTGCAGCGTGTTGTCGATGCCTGGGTGGTCTGGAGAACGAAAGCCACTCAGAGACCGCAATACACACACAACCGGGCATGCAACGCTACGACAGCGCTAAAGCAATGCTGATGTACGCGACCTATTCAGCCTCTAAATAATGAGTCAGACAGCCTTCTGAGTAGCGAAACAAAAGAGAAACACTTTCCCGATAGTGTTTCCAGACAACTACTAGACAAGTACAGCCATAGCATTGTTTGGAAACTGTGTGCTAACTGAAATAATTTGGCATCACAATTGGGATACATGTCCTCAACTTAGCTAAATGGAAGTTAGCAAAAGGTAAATTCTGTACAGACATTATTTTTTTTCATGCAGAGTAGTCAATGTGTGGAATAGCCTGCCAGGTCACATAATAGAGGCAGAAACTCTGGGGATTTTCAAAACCAGGCTTCACACAGTGTTAGATACTATCTAGTCTTTAGGTAATCGGAGCACTAGGTACAATTTAGTCAGGAAAACGACAGCCCTGCAGCCAGACATTCTCTCTTCCAGGTGAGAAGGGTAATGTGCATGTCATTAGCTCCCGCTCCCGCCCCCGCTGCCTCTCCCGCCCCCGCTCCCTCTCCCGCTCCCTCTCACGCCCCCGCTCGCTCACCGGGGCTGAAGAGGACGATGGCTTTGAGGAAGGCGTACTCGTAGGCGTCGGGCGCCAGCTTGGACATGCTGTTGCAGAACTCCTGCATGCGCCAGATGTGCTCCATCACCAGCTTCACCCGCTCCGCCGACACTTTCTCTGCAAAGACCACAGGGCGGGTCAGGCGTTCGCTTGGCTGTGCACGTGCGTCGGGTTACTGTGCACGTGTGTCGGGTTACTGTGCACGTGCGTGCGTTTGGGTTTCTGTGCACGTGCGTTGGGTCACTGTGCACGTGCGTGCGTTTGGGTTTCTGTGCACGTGCGTGCCTTTGGGTTTCTGTGCTTGTGCGTCAGTTTTTCATATTTGGAAAAGCTCAACTGTCTAAGGCAAAGGTCTCTGAATCAAAGCCGTTATTAAATAATTTTCAGTTTAGAGTGATTCAGGGTCTATGCAGTGTCTGTACGACTGGGTTTCTCAGGAAACACCAGCAGCACCTCACAGTGCGAACAGCTCTCAAAGGTTTTGCACAGGAAGCTAGTAAAAAAAATTACAGTGACACTCTACTTTAACCCTTCAACGTAAGGCTGACTCAATAACACAGATGACATCAGTTTATATTTAAAAAAACTGTCATAAAACTGTCATCATTTTTTACTGCCATAACATTTACCTACAAAAGTATGACAGTGAAGCTGACATCATGAGCTACGCCATCTTGTGACAGCCGCCATGTCACGCGTATGACAGTGCTATGTCACCCTTATGTCAAAGGGTTCAAGTAGCGTTACCAACATTACTCCTGCAGCAATTTGTCACACAGTGAAGCTCAGGGGGATCGGCAGCACAGGTTTCTGGGGACAAGCTTTTACAGCGAAAGGACAGGGTGTGGCTCCGCCCACCTTCTTGCAGGCTGTTCTGCAGGTGGTTGATGATGGCGGCCAGGATGGTGGCCACGTTCATCACGTGCGCGCACTGCGCCAGGCCCAGGGCGAACAGCTCGTTCCAGCACGCCTTCATCAGGTTGATGTTGTTGTCATGGCTACAGACGGGGCAACGGGAGTGCAGTGTGTTATATATATTATGGGCATTTGCATAATAAACCCCCCAAAAAAAACCCAAAAAAACCAAACACCTGCTTCTCCAGCACATAGCAATTAAAGTGCAGTTCACTGCTTACACAGGAATCCCACCCTCCTCTTCCTCTGTGACTGAACAACATTCCCTTAACCAGGAAGAGAGAGAGGTCACCCGGGGTCAGGTGACTGCATCACAAGCGCATTCACAAACAAGCATTTCTGCTGAAGGAAAAGCTTTGATCAAATGTCCCGGAGTGCAAATGCTGATGCACAATCAAGCTCTGACAGCCCCACTCATCAACGTCCAATTTTCCATTCGGTGAAAGGGTGGAAAATGACTGCGAGGCCTCATTATCGCCCCTGCTCTATTTTTATCTATTCAGCACAGACCCAACTAAGAGGTTTCTGTGGAAAAAAATATTGTTTCATCATGCATTAAATAATGTCCTCATTAACACCTGGATCTGAACATTTATGGTGTTTGCACACAACGGGCATTGTTACTTAGTTATGATTGACAGATCTTGACATTTGTTCAAGTATCCCCCCCCATACATTCCTACTATATAAGTACGAATGTTATATATACTCCTACTAATAACAAAACTAAATTTTGAAATAAAAAATAGCATGTTTTGATTTCGACATACATTTCACCATTTCTGGATTTTCAGCGGAATCCAAGATATCAAAGGACAAAACAATATATAAAATGAAATTAGAAAAATTCTCAATTCCTGTTCAGTATGCAAAGTACAGCCACTTTCTAGTTTCCGAGATGAGAGAGACGACATCTATTTCCAGAAATCATTTTATTTGCAAAACAGGTAGGAAAAAAAGAGTGGGAGGGTAGCAGAACAGACTCACCCCAGAGCTTGGAAGGCTGGTATTGAGCGTGCCCAGTGCATAGACAGGAAGAGCAGTCGCGAGGCCGACTCACAGATGTAGTTGACGTTGAGGTACTCTGGCACCGGCAATGGCATCATTAGCTATGGAATGAAGAGGCCGTACTGTTACCATGGCACTGCCCGCTATATGAGCCAACAGTGAACAGTCAGGAGTTACGACACCACCATCACAGGGCAAAAATAACCTATTCCTCTGACCGTCCATTATAAGCAACAGCTGTATGGAAAACTGAGTAGCCACATTAATCAAAAAGTTATCTCCCTTCAAAACAAACTACAATTGACCATTTACAGGAGAAGATGCTGATAATCCACCATGCTGGGGGTCAAAGGTCGGGTTCTCTCCTTTACCTTGAAGGGAACGTGCATGTCGGAGAGCAGCGGGCCTTCCAGCTCCACCACGGCGCCTGATTGGTCGCCTGAGACCAGGTGCATGCTGGCCTCCATGGCCTCCCCCGCAGAGTTGTCTACCGGGTTCAGCGCCTTGGCCAGGGTGTCAAACGCCCTGAACGCCCAAAAAACATCAGTCAGCACGGACATGCACACACAAACCCCGGAAATAACACGTGTATACATGCATAAACACTAAATCAGCTACTATACACAAGACTCAAGCTACCAAGGATGGCCAGTGTCAAATGCTTTGTCAATCAACAAACTATGCTGAAATGAAAGAACTCTCAAATTAAAAATATTTGACATTTATCGTTTAATAACCCCTTTATTGTTTCTCCATCATGGTCAGGAACCCAAAAGATTGGCCCGTGTATGAGCTCCTCGTTTAAAAGGGTCCGTTTAACTGGGACACTTGGAAGGGACAGGGACGTTAAATCATCGCGTTCGCCGACGTCCGACGCGAGCGCCCCTCACCGCGAGATGTCGGTGGTGCTCTGCTCCTCCCCCTGCACCTCGGCCAGTGACCCGTCCCCGTTGCTCAGCGTCTCCATCAGCGATAGGTCCGTGTTGCTGTCACTCATCTCCCTCGCCTTGCTCAGGTGGGCGAGCGACGTGACCACGTTGGCCAGGGTGCTCAGGTCATCCTGGCAGGGGTCATACTAAGGCGTTCAGAGATAGTTTAGAGATCATACTTACCAGTGTTGCACGCCGCCCTACAGGAAAATCTTTCACTGTGCGGATGTTAACAGACAGCTTGGCAGTTCGCAATAACAGTAGGAATGCAGGAAGGAGCCATAATTACAGCAATCAACCGTAATTCACAATTCAGTCAGCACTGTCATAGTCTATTATCATAAACACACGGTGGCAAGCAATTAGAACATGATTCCTAGTTTGCATCAAGAAAATCACATCTAGAGAACAGACAAGATCAGAAACATGCAAACGCAGCACAGTGACTATAAAACTAATAGTACAACTGTCTCTTGAGCCTACCAAAAATAACTCAACATTCGAGCTCCATTTACAATGGATATACTCTTCTGTAATAGAAAGGATAAGTGTACTAAGGATTCAGTAATCCAGTTTCACACTGATGTGATTCTCACGTTCATTTTCCATCCTACATAGCTTGATTTTTTTAAATAGTTGGGACCTAATTGGTACCTATAATAAGAGGTCAAAATGGTTTGAAGATAAATTCTCCCCCGCCACGGGTGGACATAACTGCAGGTTAACTTACATCAGCAGTACAGTCATAAGAGTTTCAAACGTCCTGATACATCATGCACTATCCAGTGCTTACATTGTAACTTATGCACCAAAAACCATCACTGATGGGGGCTGGGGGGTGAGGTCTGGGGGTGGGGGGGTTGGGGAGGTGCATGTCGTACCTTCTCTGGGGATGACGGGACCATGATGGTGTTCTCCAGTTTAGGAAACGGCTGCTGGATATTCAACAACATACCAGACTCCAGTACGCTGGTGGACCTGCACACACAAATACCGATACAAACGATTAATACAATCAATACCTTAAACAAAACAAAAAAACTCCTAGAATGTATTATTAGCAGATATAATAGCATTTGGACACTGTCTTAGCCTGGAGGGGGCTGAACCGGTTTTACGTGATGTTATGAAGAGGAAAGGCTGTGCGGTCTACATCACAACAACAGTAAGCCCATGAAATGGCCGTTTCATAATGTTCTGCAAGTTGGCTGAGTGGATCCATTTTGTCTCTTTAACTCTTAGTTGAAGATTTCACGTCAAATTTCAGAAATTATAGCAGTCATAAGTCGACGTTTTTGTACACTGAAAACCTGTCCTGTCAGCAGATGAGTTTTGATCTGAATCGGTCCTAACGCGCCAGCCCATCTCCTTGGAAGAGGAAACAGTCCAAGCATACATCGGTTACATTTCAGCTGGGACCTGAATGGTTTCCAAGACAATGGTTCCACCTGCATAGGAATGTCCATGTCTCTGAGTTGCCAGTTGGCGGTAAACGCACCTGGCGGTCTCCTTGTCCGTCACAAAGGTGGGCGTGGCGGCCAGAGGGCTGCAGAGGTTCTTTCGGATGTAGATCTTCTCTGTGGAGGCGGCGCAGTTGACGGGCTTCTCCCGGGACACCTCCATGGGCTTCCGCTCGCACTGCACAGCTGGGGGGGGGGGGGGCAGGAAGTCAAGAGCATGGAAATCGCAGTGAAGCCTGTGACCGTGTGAATGCAGCAGACTGTATGAAGCGAAAACCCGTGATTACAAAATGGTTACCACAGAGCATCATCAAAAGGAAAGGGCGATATCAAAGCGTCATTTCAAAGAGCTTAATTTGTATGTCACAGAGTTTGGGATGAATTAGCTCATAGTCACGAGGGTATGAAAATTCAAAAGAGACAACTACATAATGCGCAGATGACAAGCCATTAATGAGCAGTATTCTGATTGGCTGGAGCGCTGATGACACATGGCATTAATGAGCAGTATTCTGATTGGCTGGAGCGCTGATGACACATGGCATTAATGAGCAGTATTCTGATTGGCAGGTGCGCTGTTGACATAAGACATTAATGAGGAGTATTCTGATTGGCCGGCACGCGGATGACACAAGGCTTTAACAAGCAGCCTTCTGATTGGCTGGCGCGCCGGTGGGCGTACTCACAGTCCTGCTTCATGCCGTAGGAGATGCAGCGCTGCAGGCGGCAGTACTGGCAGCGGTTGCGGTGGTGCTTGTTGATGACGCACTCGCCCGACCCCCTGCAGGTGTACACCAGGTTCTTCCTCACGCTTCGCTTGAAGAAGCCCTTGCACCCCTCGCAGCTCACCGCTCCGTAGTGACGCCCTGAGAGAGAGAGAGAGAGAGAGAGAGAGAGAGAGAGAGAGAACAGAATGTAAAATTAGGCCCTGTTCTATTTTCCCGCTGTGGCGTTTCACAAACACCTCCACAGGCCTTACGCAAGAGAAGGCTCTCATTTAGACTTTTGAACCGTTTAGTCTCGAGGTTTAGACCAGGCTTAAACTCCAGCTAAACGTGATGCAATGACCACACATGTCCATAAGAAAAAGAGAAAAGAAAAATTAGATTAAAAATGTGGATTTCTTGCCCACCTGAGGCCTTATCTCCACACACGACGCAGTACTCCACGACAGGTTTGGCGAGCGACTGGTCCGAGCCATCGTCTGTCACAAACTAGGAGAAGAGGCGAAAAGGTACTCACAGTCATCAACTGGATTTGAGCACTTGCAGCAGACATCTGATACAAAACAAATAACTGAAAGTGTAAGTAAGTCACGGGTCTGCATTGTTCCAGACAATCTAACAGTGAAAAGGTCAACTTAGAAGATATCTTAACAGTGCTGAACAAATGGCATCATAAAGTCTACATTTATAACCCATAAATCCAGCAGAATTTGCAGTATGCTCGGCAACCACAGGGGGCAGATAAAGTTTCTTCTCCCGTCATTCTGGACATGCCTTCCACTACAGCCTTACATACCATATGAGCTTACAAGCAAGAGATCACATCAGATACCCGACAAGTCTTGCGTATCAAGACTTGTGTGAGCTTTTCACATACTCAAGCTGCGACACCTTCGCATGGAAACACAGCACTGTAGTCTGAAATGAGAGGGAAAAAACTGTGGGCGTGTTGCTGTTGGGGGCGGAGCCTGCCAGGAAGCACGTACCTGGATCTGCTGTCCGGCCAGCTCGGGGGAGGCGAAGAGCAGCTGATTGACGGCATTGCCGTCGGGGGTGGTGAGGATCACCTTTCCCGGGGAGGGCTCCTGCTTGGCCAGGATAAACTGCTGCCTTCCAGCAGGGGACTGATCGAACGCCGTCACGATCTGGATCTTCTGTCCCGTCTGCTGATCTGTCACAATCTGGAGACCAAAGCAAGGTTACGGCATATACACCCTGGTTGTTTATAAGGGTTTGAGACTGAGATGGCTCAATACTGATCTGGTTCTAACATCATTTGTCAGACGTGGGCTATTAGTGCTTTCAGCAAGAATAGTTTGGTATAGCTGATGTGTCCATAATATTGGTCAGTGTGACACTTAACATTAAAACCAGATATTTACTTCATTTTGTTTTTATTTTTGCACACCTACCTTGTTATATATCTCCCACCTCGGAAACGACTGCTGGGACATAACTCATCACAAGCAGGTAGAACAAAAACTATGTATGTTGGATGCTAGCGATTGTACCACGTACGTTAGCGAATAACATATGAATACCATTCCCCCCTTCAGCTATACCGCAATTGTATCAATTCAGCATGCCGCATTCCGTTAAGTCAGAATCGTTAATTACAGTTCATCTAACAGCTTTTGTATGTGCACGTGGACAAGCAGTGTAAGTGGTTCAGGACTGGGTCACCTGTATTCGATGTCCCAGGGCCATCCCTCCATCTGCTGAAACCAACTGTATCCTCTGGGTTTGTCCATCCATGGTGATGAGTTGTCCTACGGCAACTTCTCAGCTTCTAAGCCCATGAGGCAGGCAGACTTTGAATGAGTGATCCAAATACAGAAAATCATAAAGTAAATCTATCGGTTCATTGGCAGCAAACATGCTTCTGATGTACAGGGACACGTGAAATACAGAACACACTACTGTGAAAAACAAAATCATTTAAGATGACAGCCAGATGTGTGTGTCCCTTTGCAAACCAAATCGGTACAAAACACTAGCCGTTCACAATCGACCTCAGGCGGGGCGAGGACGGCAACAAATCCCGATATTAACTTTACCTAGTAATGTTTTAAGAGCATACCTAAGCAAGTTACGTAAGGCCAATTTTGGGTTCAATTTTAACACATTATTCGCAAAATATGCAACATATCTAGGAGAGGGATATCGTGTAAAGTGAACAGGGCTTATGTGGCTAACTAGCAATAGAAATCGGGAATGTGTCACAAATTCTAAGACGGATGCGGCTAATTCAGCATATGAAACTCTGAGCTAAACTTCGGGAAATGTGTGAACAGGAACACGTGTGATTGGGGATCAAAATCTGATATCCAGCTCTCATAGCTGGCTTAGCTGAATCGAAATCTAGCTAGCTAACCAGCTAGAATGACAAGCCGACCAAGTCCATCCTCCATGTTTGTTTATTTTTTTAGCGACTAGCGCTACAAACCAGCTAGCAAGCTAACCGTGACAGTATAATTACACCCACAGCAGGCAACGGCCCGCTAACTAATGGGTTGTTTTCCCAACAAAGGTCAGTGTTTAAAACCAATACGGAAGATAAAAGTTATTTCTTTTCCTGTGGGTGAAAGGTCAACATTGATAGGTTAAAGCATGCTACATACCGTGGGTTCAAGCAAACGGCCTGTCGAGAGGAAGGGTTGAGACTGGCGGGATTTCCTTTTACCATTGAACTATAGCGACAAATTACTTTTTTTTTTTTTAAACCTAAAGCATACGGAGATGTAACATTGGCTTTTGTAATTAAATAATTCAGTTACACTCGCCTGTGTATCCAGACGTATTTTTGAGGTTAGCCAGGAAATGTAGCCCACGCGATCTAATCCCAAACAGGAACTAAATTGGCAAGCTAACTTCGTTAGCTGCTAGCTACGCGGACCCAAAAATGGCAGTCCTAGCGTGCAAGCTAAATAATGCGGTTGGGTATATTTTAGTCGATTGTTAAAGCCCGGTTCAATTTCTATCAATTATTTGCATTTTTATGGGGAAGCGCGAAGACGACGACTGACCACTACAAACAGCTGCCCATGGGTGTTTTCCCAATCTCGTTCCGCTTTTACAAACCGAGTGCTGGCTAGCGCGAAATGTTAGTAAATAGCATGCTAGCTAACGTTGGCAGATGCATATTTCCTTGGTTAGTGCGCCGTCATGCCACGAGGCTAGCCACTGCATTGCCAGAGTAATAGTGTTCTGTACAAAACGAGCATTACCTGGAATGTTGTATTATTTTCTTCTTATGTTGCAATCTTATTCTTAAAAATATGTTTCTACCGTTCACTGCTCCGGGGAGGGTCAGAGTTCGTGACCTCTTTCCGCAAAATGTGCTGTGCTGCACTGCTCATGCGCAAACGCGCAGATAGCGGGTGGCCCGTCTTTTTTCCTTATTGTACTATCACAGGGTTTGGGCCATTTAGCTCGGTATGTGCGGTTGTACTTCTATGCTGGAGTGTATAGCGGTGTCGACAAAGGTAGCTAGCGTTTATGGTAAAAGTAGGCGAATACATCCACAGAAGATATGCCAAATTCCAAGTTCTCTGCCTGGTAGGTAGCTCTGAAGACCACCTTGCTGGTACTCACTATTACAGAAAACCAATTTACTACACCCCCTCATACCCTCATTGTATTGAAACGTGGATTAAATGGGTAATTCACTTTCTGGGTGGGGTTGCTGAGGAAAAACACTTAATGTTTCCGGAAGCTTTAAGCTACATATGAGCAGATAATCGAAAAACTTATGAAGAATGGTAAACAAGTGTTTTTGCCGGTACTTCTTTCCTTGCGCGCAGTAGTCTCGGGTTGCATATGCGCCACATAAAACAGTTCCAGCTCAAAATGGGTTAATACACACGTGGAACCTCTCTGAGGCCATGACATTGATGTAAAACCTATGCAAATGGGGACAGATGTACAATTAGCTACCTGGCAGAATAAAAACATATTTGAATAAGTATTTTTTGGGGAAAAAATGAACACATCAGTCTTTCCTAACAAAAACTGTTGGTTGTGAGAATGTGGGAGCTTACTTTGAACAGAGGAACATTTTGCACATAATTAAGACCAAGTAACCACCATTGTAAGCAGTAGGTGTAAAAGTGCAAAGTTTATCGAAGAGATGCACACCTATCTGAACGAGTTAAAAACACAAATGAATACAGGGGCAGATTTTACAGTGGTACAGCAAGGCGATGGCCATTTTATTCAGTCAGTACTTTACACTTTGTTCTGTAGAAACACATTTACAGTTACGAAAAAGGTGAAACTGAAAATAGTGGTGGCGTTCTATTAACGCTCTGCAACTCCCATTTCCTTTAATCAACATTTCATAGCATAGTAGTGCAATCTATAGTGACCAGATCAGTAGATGTAAAATACAAAATGTAAACTTCATAAAATTCATTTATAAATAAACAGTGGATAATAACACCAGGCTGTGCTAAGAGGCTTTTCGGTATGAAGCCGAAACGCATATTTTATATCTAAGAGTGAGTAGTCCAGTTTAATCACACATTTTAAACATTTCAATAATAAATCATTAACTTGCACATATTGAGCAGTCAAATATGAGAATGGGGGTGTCCCACTCATTTCCGTCCTTACCCTGGTGTTTTTGCTAGGCTCTACTCAACTAATAAAGCATTACACTTGAATTGAGTATTGCTCTTTAAACAGTAAGGGAGGTTTAGCACTATCCAACTGATGTGAGACACCAGAGAAACTAATAATAATAAAAAAAATAATAATACATTTCACACTGTTACCAGTCTCACAATTAAGCAAACCAGATCAGGAGCCTCATGGTAGGGTTTTCCACACTGCACTGACACTGGTTGGTTGCAGGTCCAATCCCCAGTGGTAAATAACTAGCATTAGACTAATGGACTGGCCTAGCATCTTATACAAAAACTTGTTTCCAAACACCTCGCAATGTATTTTGGGAAAACAGAATGTGATTATGCACAGTGAAGTGTCTGAAGGAGTTAGAACTCAAGTGCAGGTAAACCAACAAGCCCAGAAAAATTAGCACCACAGTGATTGGTGAGAAAATTGGTTTACAGTGGGTACTGCGATTACAGTAATTAATGCTTCAACCATCATCTCATAAGAAACATTATGAACACTATTATTCTTAAATATATATATATATATTTATATTACATGTATTTATATTACCTTAGTAATTTCAAACTATTTCCAGTTTTTGAACTACACATATACATTTTTAACGTCCTGCATTATTATAAAGAAGTAGACATACTTGAAAGCCTGTTAAAAATAAAAATCACTTTTTCCTAAGTTTTTTGCTGGAGGAGTGTTGGAACAGAATGGTCAGCTTCTTTCTCTTTGCAGAATGCACAGTTCATTAATTCACAGCGAAAACAAAAAAATCTCCCACAGTGCAATGCAGAAAAACAGGGCCATCACAAACAAATCTCCCGTAATCCATTTCCTGTATCGTTGACGCACCCAACATGGGACATTTCTATGACACTTCCGCGAACACACTCCCGACTTGACCTCTGACCTACATCTGTGACAAGTGGCCATTGGCTTGATTCCAAAAAAAAAGCCCCTTTTGGGGCAAAAATAAGTTTCTTTTCTCTCATGGATACCACTGTGAATTGAATCGATACACAGTGAGAAAATGCCAGCTGACCACCTGCTGCCTTACAATGTACTGTATGTGATGCATGGACTACAGCACTGGCCTACACTCGCCTCCTCTTCGTGGAAGGAAACTGTTGGATTTTCGCTGGTTCTTATGCTGTCCAGTGACTCCAGTGTTCACCATACAACCTGGACTTTCAGCAGAGATTTTTTTGTAGATCACAGCTCATAGAGACAAAACAAAACATCCTCAAATGTTTATCAGTCCTCCACGCTGAACTGGGGCACACTGTAGCACCATGGAGACGCCCACTACAAGATTACCACGCCCACTGCACTAGAAAGTTCACCCCATTGGCTGAAAGCTGTCGTTAATGCTGGTGATTGGATTTGCTATTAAAACAATGGAATGGTTAGAGGATCATGGCTTCCTGGAACGCGTCAATCCATCTGAGAAAAACACACACAAACACACAGACAAAAAGACAAGATTACTACTATAAAAATTTTAGCATAGATGAGGCAAGATAGTGCAACACTGATGTGAAGGGTGTAATGTACTGCTCACCTCTGTGCAGTAAGGCAGTCGTCAGCCTTGAAGATGTAGAACAGAGTGTTTTTGTGGTAGAGCTTGAACTGCAGCTTCTGGGCTTCGCCCGATCGCTCCTCTCTCAGGAAGAACCCCAGTAAGGGCTGGCTCTCCAGCGCTGCCACGTCCTGCAGAAACATCAGATACTTCTCCACACTCTTCCTTAAACTCAATCTTACCTATACAACACACAGGCACTAAGCCACACACATTTAACCACATGCTGCACAATTATGCAAACGTTTCAAACTGCCAAATTCATAAATTATTAGAATGTTTAGGATGTGAAAATAAAAGCATGACAAGGGTTAGATTTAATATAATACCCAGTTCCTATTTGAAAACTATAGAATACTGTGACTGGATATAGAAACATGCTTGTGTTAACAAGCATGACCCCAGAGGATTATGGGTATTATCACATCTCTAGTTCACTCAACTATTTACATGGATCCATACAGGAGAGATAAATGAAATGTCTTTAATGTCCTCAAATAGTGATGTTCACTAAAGACATGAAGAAGAACGCAGCTCACCTCACTGGCAGCATATGTGTACAAGACTTTGTTTTTGATGACGAACCACAGCCTTTTCCACTGCTTCTTGCTGCCCTTTGACCTCTGAAGGTAGCCGCTCATTGAAGAGTTCTCCGTATTTGCAGACACCTGGAAGCAGACATCGGTCATCAGTCATGAAACTGCACTCCTTACCCAACCGAGAGCGTAACAGGGACAGTTCACACTATTTTCTCCAAGCCTCCTAAAACACGTTCATTTTGCCAAAGGCACTGTACATTTTGAATTTGTCTTAAACAAATATACCCTGGTAAGGCAAGACATATTGTGATCCACACTGCTTATTTATTGATCAAGCATAACACAAACATAATTATTTTAGAGAAGAAATGTCTTGTATGTAAGTTTCAGCCATTCAGACCTTACACACTTGTATATATCAGCTTTTCCTATATCCATTTAATCTCACCGTTAACAATTGTGACCACAAATACCGTACAATGGAAGAATTTCACATTCTTCTCCTGGATTGTTTGTTAGTGCTACAAATCGAATACAAATTGTGAATGGCTGTGTTGGGGGAAAAACATAAATATATGTCGCGCTGAAATATCGATTAGATTATTTGTATGGAACGTCGCTGCTGCCATTCACCTCTTTGAGCGCAGCAGGGATCTTCTTCTGCTTTCTGGAGGGGATGAGGACGGAGGAGAAGGCCCCACTAGAGGTTCTTGTGCTGGGGGAGACGGTGGTGGATGCAGGCCGGTCACCTGGAGGGGGAGGTGGAGGGAGAGGGGTACGTGCAGTCACTCTCAACACTGAGCACTGTGACTAAAGGAAAACCCTCAAACAATACTGTAAATTGAGTGTGTGCTCCTACAGAGGTATTTGGGTACATAATGGCCGTCTTTTCTACTTGATTTTTCAAAAAATAACATGAGTCATTGTTGGTATGCATGGTGTACAGTACTAATATGTTTAGAGTAATCAGCACCTGAATGATTTTTCAGTTTGCCATAGCAGAATACATTTGACATTTTAGCACACAATTTGCTCAAGATATCAATACTTATCAAAAAAGCCATTTTGAGGTCAAACCCCAATAGCAGATTGGTGAAGAGACACTGAATGCTTGTTGACTTAGCTATCCATTCCACACAGTGGTGTAAGGTCCTGGGGTCAGAAAGTAAAAGTCCTGCCATGTGTTTCTTCCACTCATGAACTCAGCCTGCTGACTTCACTAATTAATTCCACCTCCTGGCTGAAGAACTGTGCTAAAGTAATTGGCAAATCCAGGCGATTGGAACAAAATACTGGGGAGAATTTTTACTGTCTGAACCTGGAGTTCCTGCTTAAGCATAAACGGGGTCGGGGGGGGGGGGGGCGTACTCTTCTGCTGCAGCTTGAGGAAGCAGTGGTCACACACTCGGGCCAGCTGGTTCTTCAGGTACTCCAGGTAGTGCTTGTGGGAGGAGCAGGACTGGCACACAACCTACAACACACACACACACACACACACACACACACACGTACATGTACACATACATACACGCACACACACACGTGCACACACACACACACACAAACTAATTAAGAATGCAGGTGGCAAGTTTAAAAGTTACGAGCTGAGCACATAATTACTGCTTTGGTGAACTACTGAAAAAGTCTTTGTGACACTTAGACCCTATCCTTAAATGATGGTAAATGGAAGTCAGTGTAAACTGTATTGTATTGAAAATGAATTAGCCCTGGGCTGGAGGAGATCTAATCACCTTCCCGCAGGCCCGACAGTGATGTCGCCTCCAGGTGAGGGTGAACTCGCAGGTGCAGATCATGCACATGGTGGCGCGCAGGTCAGGGATCCAGATCGGCGCCTTGGCCCCCAGCGGGGCGCCGCTGTCCCCCCCGCCCCCACCAGCCTGCCGGGGAACAGGGAGAGGCTGCAGTCAGTAAAGCACGGCCAGCCTGTTCCACATGATCAGAGCCTACAGTCTGAAAGTGGCAACAGAGCATGTGGAACAGGGAGAGGCTGCAGTCAGTGAGCACGGCCAGCCTGTTCCACATGATCGGTCTGCAAGTCACAACAGAGCATGAAGTGTACCCCTCCGTCGAAACGACTGCACCCACTCAGCCAGCTGGTGGAACGCTGAGCGATAAGAGACGACAGATGGCAGTGTGCACTCTGGAGGCACTGATAAGATAAGCAAGTAACCCCACAGAAAGAAACGCTTTGTTCATTTGAAGGTGAGCAGTCCAGCGCAGCGGGCATTCTCAAACTTCTCTCCGTCACGGCCAAACTCTTGATCGGTTACAGTTGTAAAACTGATGTTTAAGCTCTTTTAGAACTTTTTCCCTCAACTTATGTTAAGGTTTGGTTCACTTATAACCAGTGATTGGTTACCAGGTGTACACAATTTCAGTAATTATTTCATCTGTGATGTAATCAACTAAAAAGGGAAAAGGGAGCCTGGTGGATGGCTCATCTGACAAACGCACTGTTGCATTTTAGGGGATACAACTGTGGTTGGAACGAAAACCAGCATTAAAAAGGGGTCCCCCCCAGGACTGAGCATCAGAACTGCCCCGCTCTAGTGATCAGACGGTACCCAACGATGGCTGGAGCTACCACATGCTGTCAGTTACTGACTTGTTCAGGCCAATCAAAATGCTTTTCTCTCCACATCAGAAGTACCTCCTCCTGGCTCTTGCTGCAGAAGAAGGTGATCTTCTTCCTGGTGTAGTCCTCCATGGCTTTGGAGATGGCTTCCAGCCACTCGTCACGCTCCGTTGCTGAACTGCCGGAGAGACAAGAGAACGTCAACTGCCACTCTGACAAACTGGAAAAAGCTCACGCTATCTTTTTTTTTTTTTTTAAAAGCCTGCTTTCTTACAAAACACCAGTTTTGAGGACAAATTTATTTTTTTTGATGGCTCATATTTCAAACACATTCCTCCTTCAGAGAGATTAAAAAAAAGGGAACAAAACACTTCTAGGCTATCTGGAACCACGAGCAAAAAAAGCCCTTCTTCCCCACTGCTAATCTGGAGTTGGCAGCACTTCACATGTCAAGAGCCCGGAGATTAAAACGGGCAGCCCAGTTTGATAAAATCGTTGCACAGCCTCTTGAAGTTCATGGCTGCGGAGGAGGGGGAACTTCTGAGAGCGAGAGACCCAGCAGACAGAGCTGGAACTCCAGCAGGTCAAGCTGAGCTCGAACTCTCCAGCGATGCACACAGGCTTCCACACTGAGGCAGCGCTCACCCGGCAACAAAGTTACGCAAGCCTTTGTCTAGAATCTTCTCCCAGACTGCACTCCCAACACGGAGAGTGGAGCAGATGCTAATTGCCCTCTGCACACGTCAGTCCCGGTTGTAGAATGTTCTGATTGGGGCGGGGGCAGTCACAGATTTTGCAGGGGCAACTTTTTATTCAGAGCGTAGAGTGTGCCATACAGCTTACAGGCTTTTTTCATCCTTCGTATGCTAGTGTGTATAAGATACGGTGTGGTCTGTATGTCTTTGGACAGTGACGCAATCTTTTGTTATTTTGGCCCTGTACTCCGGCACGTTGGATTTCAAGTGAAGCAGTGAATATGAGGTTAAAGGGCCGGCTGTCTGCTCTGATTTCGCTCCCCCCTAGATCTGGCCCTGGCCCACTAATGGAGACCAGATGAGAGATATACACCCCTCCTGCTCCCGGGCTTTCACTCCTCACCCGCTACGATGAATCACAGTGACATCAGCGCAGCACTGTGCTGTGATTGGCTCCTACCTGGCAGACAGAATGAAGGATCGCTCAACGCTCTCGATGTTCAGCTCGTTCTGATAAGCCTCCTGGGTGGGTTTGCTCACCTGTGTGGACATATTAATGGAGTTGTATGAATCGCTTAGTCTAAGGCCAACACAGAGAGCTTCAGCCAATCTGTATCTTTTTTCATGAACATACACCAGAGCAGTAGACAAAGTGCCAAAAGCCGGACTTTACATTAATTAAATATAGTGAACAAACACAGTAACAAGGATTCAATCCCACTTCTCTGTGCTCTAAGGCAGCTTTTAAATTTGTAAAAGGGATTGACAAAGTGAAATACAAGAGATCCTTCAGGTTGAATTCTGTCAGTAGAACCTTGTGTTAGCATCATACCCATCTAGGTGAAAAATGCAGAATATTCTAGTTCGTTTTGTGAGTCGCATGTTATTTTACACACAGAAGGAACTTGTGTAAGTGCAAAGAAGTCCCACCTTCATCCCCGCCAGAGACAGCATGCAGTTGAGCTTATACTGGCCAGAGGGCACAGGGGTGGTGTACAGCATGGTGTCGTTGAACTGCAGGAGAAATCAAACGAAACAACCACCAAATGAGGAACTGAGAACTAAGCACAGAAACACAATTTCTAAACAGTTCTGCTGTGGAAAAGCTGTGGCTAAATATACACGCAAGCAGAGGTGGGAAATCCAGGTTCAGAAAGTGAAAGTCCTCCCCAGTATTTTGTTCCAATCATCTTGATTCAGCACAACTCCTCAGCCAGAAGGCAGAACTAATTAGTGAAGTCAGCTGGCTGAGTTCACGGGTGGAAGAAACACACGGCAGGACTGCTATTTTCTGACCTTTGTACTTTCACCTCTGCACACAAGCAGTTTCGCCAAGAACTGAGCATCAGCTCTATTTGAAAAAGATTTCATTCACAATAAAACTACTGCTATCATTTAGAAATAGCCAGTAGCTGTAACCTGTGTATTAGTCAGTTCAGATATGATTAACAGTACATTTTGCACACATCATTTAACACAATAACCTTTCAGCAAATCAAGTCATTCTATTTCTACTGCTGTCATAATCCAGACGGTGGGTTTAATGAATCTGATCTAGCAATGCTGAAAGCTAAATTCAGTAAAACTTAGTAAGCTCTCATGTTCACTATGTCTCTGGCATACTCACAGGTATCAGAACCAACATCACACCTTGACTCAAACCTTCCAGCACATACACATACACCAGCACATAAATGCTGATTTGAAATAACAGCAGGTAATCATGTTGTGCAGTAGTGGGGGTGGTCCAAGTCATGGGCGTGGTCTCACCAGGAAGAACATCCTCGGCTGCATGACCTTCCGGGACAGCTTCATCAGAGTTCCCTCCTTCAGGAACACCTGCCAGGGAGGACCATTTTTATGATTAGAGGAATTCTCTAATCAGTGTGATTTCCTAATTAACCCTTTAGTGTAAGACTAAAAAAAATATGAGATTAGAATGTTCTTAGCCAAACATTCTAATGCTGATGTCACAATCACTGCTGGTAATCGACAGCAATGGAACACTGATTTAGAATTCTGAAAAAGCATTCCAAAAAACACTACTCTTCAAAGGGTTGAAAAGAAGCATCATTTAAACTGTTTGTGAGAGAACAGGAGACCACGAGGCCACACTCACCCTCCCGGGCTGGACGATCTCGTGGTGGCCAGTCAAGCTGTACTGAACCTGCATAAGCTTCTGGAAGTTATCCTGGACAGAGAGAGAGAGTTTCTGGGATGAATTCCAATGAACCAAATTTTTAAACTTCTGAGCTTGAGATTTACAGCTTGGCATTAGGACTGAATGCAAATGAGTGTGCAGGTAAGAATTAAATCTGATGATGACCGTAAACGGATTGGGAATTTATCGAACTGTTGCCGCAAACCCAGCAGTCTGAGTGGGGTCTGGAAAAGCTTAAGAGGAGGATGCACCGGTCCCCAAACACGCAGCCTTACCCCTTGCTTCATGATGTCATTGGCATGGTTGGCCACTTCCTTCACTATGCCCAGGGCGGCTGTGTACACAGAGATACAGTTTATGCCGACGCGTCCTGAATAAACATTTTCCATGTCATTTGTGTGGTCTCCAGGAAGAACAGTGGTCACCATGGCAACTGGTTCCAGCAATCCAAATAAACTGAATGAAAGGTACAGGTGCAGCCACAGTTTCATGAACAGTAAAATAAAAGATAAAAAAATTCAATTCAGCTGACAGGAGAATGGATTTTAAAAGTAGTTTCAAAGCTACTGGAATGATTTGGTGTTTTCCTCTCCAAATATCAATACATATCATATTACCAAAAAACCCGATGACATCATACATGAAACAAGATCATCATCAGCACACAAAATACAGAGAACAAGGAAAGTCACTGTTCTTACATTGTGTGTCTTTGAAGTCAGATGAGTCTTCAGCCAGGTTCTTCAAATAGTCTTAAAAACAGAAAACTGCTCTTTAATTGCAGCTGAGATAATATTTTAAAATAAGATGTCGACATTGGGCTCCCACTGCAGACCCAGAGTAAATACAAACATAAAGTTTAACTTCAGCATGAGGGCAGATTATGAAATACTGACGCAAGAGAAATTTCTCACATTTCTCTGGGGACTGGTGCCTCTTAGCAGCAGGAGGTTGTCATGCCGCCAAATCTTATTTGTAGCGTGCCTTCTAATCAGATTAAACACGCGGACACTGGAAATGTACCGTTCCAGAGGCCTCTGCAATTAGAGCATCTCGCCTCTAGGTGGCACTGCAGTGCTATGTCTAACAGTGATCCTGTTATCTTTAAAGGGAGAGTTTATTTTCTGTTTTCTTTTTTTTTTTTTTTTTTTAAAGGAGTGTGGGACAGTTTTTTGCTTTATTTAGACAGGTTGAAAGCAGAGAGGTTAACAGATAAGGATAGATAGCAGAGAAAGAGCCACGGCAGGGATCACATATGAATAGCACATGGCCAAGAGCTGTCCACTATGGACAGCACATCTCAACTGAGTTTTTTAAAATAACATTTAAGATTTAGCAAATGTTCTCGTTGGACCGGACGGTTTTTGTACACAATGAAGGATATTTCATGTGTACGGGAATATTTACATAAGTTTCTGTAAGCTTAACAATTGTTAACATATGGGTATTCATGTTAAAAAGAAAAAAGCAAGAAAGTACACTTCAAGTAAAGCCGGAGCAGCCTCCCTCAAAAGGGTTAGCAACGATTATGGCTAAAACAGTTAGTCAGTGCATTAGTCAGTCAGTGCAGTGTCATGTGAAATGACCAATAGATGTCTCAGAAGTACAGGACAGGCAGGAACCAGGAAGTGACCAGTACATGAGCGCATGGCAGATGACAAAGTGCACAGACTGTGTAATCAAGTCTCACTGTCGCCCCCTACCTGTGAGCAGCAGCTGATACTGGGGGATCCTCTGGACAGGCTTCAGAAGGTAGTGCTTCAGAGCCAGATTTGCACAGCGAGGACTCATCTGAGTCACATGACATATTCATCATCAGTAAAATATGTGCTACATCACCCACAGATACCCACGTGCACTAAGAGTGGTATGCGCACACATACACACACACACACACACACACACACATACATACAACCAAAGACACACACCTACACACACACACCAACACATACACACACACACACACACACACACACACACACATTGAAAGTGTGGTCCTGAACAGCCCGACCCGGTTACCTCGAACTCCCTGACGACTCCAGCGAAGCCCGAGTTCTTCCGGCACTGCTCGTCCAGCAGGGCCACGTTCTTGTCAAACTCGCGGATGTAGGTGGAGTACATCTTCAGGTACGGGCCCTTCTTCACAAAGACGTCCGCAAGGCGCTGATGGTCGCTCCTGTCCAAAAAAACAGACAAAGTGAGAAAGAAAAGCAGAGGAGGTCAGTAATAGATGCTCAAATGGCACACACATACGCCATGCTGACGTATGGCTCAAACCAAACACAGACAGCTGAAGTCTTTGCAGATGATGCGGGTGATGGCTATGGTTATGTGCTGAAACGCACATACGCATTATTGGATCAGTGTGTTGTACGTGTGAATGGATGGTTCCTGCCATTCAGAAAACAGTGACTAATAGTTGGGGTGCAGTTATAGGCCAATCCATGTTTTTGAAAGTCCATGGTGTATTTTAAAGCTTGACAAGTTGGAATACATGATGGGTCAGTCTAAACGGACACTATGTAGGGTGAGCAGTGGACGGTCAGTCTAAGCGGACAGTGTAGCAGGTGAGCAGAAGATAGTCAGTCAAAGTGGACAATAGCGTATGAGCAGCAGGCGGTCAGTCTAAGCGGACAGTGTGGCGGGTGAGCAGCGAGCAGATGGCGGTTCTGGTACCAGCGGGCCACCCTCTCCTCCAGCTCTCTCAGCAGGTCTCGGTTGAGCTCGTACAGCTGGGGCAGGTAGTACAGGATCTGGGTCAGAACCCGCTCCTCGATCACGGCCTTCCCGCTCAGCCGCGAGGCCTTGGCCACCGCATCTCGGAAATCCTGCCAGGGAACGACACACGGAAGGACAGGATGCATTATGGGTACTCGAGGAAGGGAAGACATAGATGACAGAGCAGGAGCTTCACACGGTGCTTTCTAAAGTGCTGAATTGAAAGAATGGTGCAAAAATCAAAGTACAGCAGCCGGATTGAGCAGGAAATCTAGGCTTTATAGGGATGACTCCACATATCAGGGAACATACAGGTTTCAGCCACATGCCTGTACTGAGGCCTTTAAGGTAACTTTTCCCTATGCATGAATCCCTCTCTATCTTCTCTCTCTGTCTCCCTCCCTCTATCTCTCTCTCTCTCACACACACACACACACACACAAACACTTCCTCTCTGTCATGGTGCTGAAGTGGTGAAAATAGCCCTGCCGGACTGGACCGTGACTCTGAGCCTGTGCAGGCAGCAGTCATGAGGTTTAAAACACCCACACTTTCCTTGACTCAAATACCCTTCATATGACCACCAGAGACACACATGCGCCCGCACAGAGACGTGTGATAACGGTGACTGTTAAAAATATATCGCTACACATTTGGTTTCAAAGACACCGTCCAGGGGCAGTCTCTGATTGGTCAGAACAATGGCAAGGTCAGAGTTCAGTCTTGTGGATACCATGACCCGGGAAGTGTAGGGTTTTATGGTGTTCCAGCTAATCCAGGCACTGATCTCCACACACAGTATCTGTGTCACACATCACTGGCAAACCTACACCACCACAGAGGAAAATAAAAACCAGCAGGGATATGCACTGTAGCATTTGGGTGCATGAGAAGGAACTCCGCAACTACAGCAGTCTAAAAACAGCCTGTGTGTTCCAGAAGGGTGCGGCTCATAGATTCACATGACAGAGTCTAATTTGCAAGCACACACATGAATGCACACATGCGCACACACACACACACGCAAACACCCAAGAACATGCACACACTCACACACACAAACACACACGCACACACACTCACACACACACACACGCACAAGGTGTTCGACCAAATTCTGTTCGTCTGATTGCTCCTGCACCTCTGACCACCTAATCATCCCCCTACAGGTAATATCACGCAGCTCAAGGTGAAACAATCATCACAATTCAAGGCAGAAATCTGACAAGATTGAGAACAAGATGTCACATATGCTACAATTAGGAGAGGCCAACAGTGCGAAGTGGCAGTAACAGCACTGTGCTAATTCACAAAGGGGTTGCAAGTTCACATCTCTAGCGGGGCACAGTATTTAACGTGTTGCGGTAAAACCATATAAACGGTTCCTGGGAGTGAGTTGCTAAAGCCCGAGGCTGCAGAAGGAACGCCAGTCAAACTCTGGGGCCACAACCCCAATCTCTCTCAAACAGAGAGGCAAGTAGCAACCACTTTAAATCTCTGGAGCGACACCGCTAAGAAGTGAACCCACAGCTCGGAGGGTGACTGAACTGGTAGGAACGGATGACCTGCTGTATGTAAGGAATGTCAGACCCACCCCCCCCCCACCCCCACCCCAAACAAAGCAAACAGACCGTAAAAGGGAATTACACAGCAGTGTGGCCTCCGCACACAATGCAGTTTATCTCCATTTTCCAAACAAGACAGCGCCAACAAAACGCTTCCTGTCCTCCTTCTGAGTTCAACAGTGATTAGCGGCGAAGAGAGAGCTGGAACGTCAGACAGAAATACACACACGCTGCAGGGGCAGACGGATTGGCTTCCTCCCTCCCTCTCTCTCTCTCCCTCCCTCCCTCCCTCTCCCTCTCCCTCTCCCCCTCCCTCCCTCCCTCTCCCTCCCTCCCTCCCTCCCTCCTCTCCTCTCTCTCTCTCTCAGATTAGCAGAGTCCTCCTTTTCAGACGGAGGGCAAACACTTCTGCTAGGGGGCAGCTGTCGCGGGGTCAGGAGCTGCAATTTGGCCTTTCTGTGAAAGAGACCTCTCACGTGCCACTCCGCTGTGCTGAGGCCTTAAATCCCCACAGAGCTCCAGCCGCGCAGGAGAGCCGGCCAGGCTAATCCAGCCGGAGCGCGAGGAACCCAGACAGGTGGGCTCCAGCTCCCCCGGTGTGTGTGTGTGTGCGCGTGTGTGTGTGTGTGTGCGAGGGAGAGAGTGTGTATGTTTGTATGCGTGTGTGTGTCAGTGCGTGTGTGAGAGAGTGTGGGTGTATGTGTGCGTCAGTGTGTGTGTCCGCGTGTGTGTGTGTGAGAGTGTGTGTGTGTCAGTATGAGTGTGTGTGTGAGAGTGTGTGTGTGTGTGTGTGTGTGTGTGAGTGTGTGTGTACGTGTGCGTCAGTGTGTGTGTCCGTGTGTGTGTGTGTGTGTGAGAGTGTGTGTGTCTGTATGTCCGTGTGTGTGAATGTGTGTCTGGCATGTCTGCAGTGTGTTTACGTCTCTGAAACCTCTCTCAGTTCAGAATTTCATGAATGAGTGCTGCTCCCTCGAGGAAAGTCAGGACTGAAAATAGCCCCCCCCACCCCACCCCACCCCCAGCTTGCCCAAACCCCAGAAAACCACAGCTGAACAGATGGGGGGGGCCACCCCTCTCAAACAGAACAAAACCATTTCATGGAACTTCTCTGAAGACCACATAGTGGTTTCAGATAATCGGGAGGTGTGTGTTGCTGTCGTCCTTCTTACATTTCCGAAGGGGAGTTTTAATTAGAGCCCTAAAACGGGAGACATCACCCGGGCCCCTCCACTGACTGCTCAAGGCATCTGTTAAAACCTCGCCCCAACCAAACTTCATTTGTTTGTTAATGTCTACGCACTCATCAGAAGACACCTGTCACACCTGCCATGGACCCTTAGGCCAGGATTAAGACATTTATGCCCGGTCGCCATGGATACCCTTCATTTATGCCCTGTCGCCATGGATACCCTTCACCTAACCGCCAATCAGCCACAAATGTGTACATTCTAGGAGCTGGAGTGACCGAGCGTGAAACCCCGCTTTGATCGTGACTGCAGAGTTTTGAGTGAGATCCATAGTTATGGGGGGTTTTTACTTCCAACCGCCACCCCAGAGGGGAGTGCAGACTTTGGATTGTAATCACGGAGCTCCACAGTTGAGAGCAGTGCAGAATTTCCACTAAGACTGCAGAGCTCTGTAGGGATGAGCGGTTTGAACTGAGAAGGTGTGCGCTGAGAAAAAATGAGTAGTGCTATATCTTCCACATCCATTACCAATTCATATCTTGACTTTAATGAAAACTGCAGAGGACTCACACTTGGCTAACTTCATGCTGCTTCTTGAAAAGTGAAATCACGAGGTGGTTTTTTGAGTAGATGTATATGCTATGCTACTAACACATTTTGATAAATGTTATCACAATAACTGACTGAAATCCATATGAATTAGAGCTATGCTAATCCAATTTTAATATGATCAGGAGGATACTTACGATATGCAGAAGCTTCAAGACATCCACAAATCTACAGGGGGAAGAGAACAGGGCAGATAAGAAACATGCACACTTATGGCATTTGACCTGATGGCTGAAGTATTTGAGGTTTTACAAAACAAGCACTCACACTTTCTCGGAGCTCACGATCTCCTTAGCGATGTGGACCACCTTGGTCTTCTTTAGGCCAACTTCATGCTGGCACACAAAAAGACAAAACAGCTGTTAAAATCCATTCATTTCTCGATTTTAACACGCGTTATGGTGCGACGGACAAACAAGTGGGTGCAAAACGCCTTACAATGTCACCAAAGCCCACCATCTCATCGTCCAGGGCGCAGCCACAGCGAGCAGTTCCGATCCGCAGTAATCCAAACAGGGACTTAAACACTGTGTCTGTGTGCGAGTATGTGCGAGCGCTTTTTATATGGAGACCAGCAAGGATGTAGGGCGCCCGGTCATTAAGATACCCTTTCCCTATGTATGAATCTCTCTCTCTCTCTCTCACCCGCCCTCTCTCTTCCCTCCCTTTCTCTCCCTCTCTCTCTTTCCATCTCTCTCCCACCACACACACTTTCCCCTCCCGCCAAGGCTGAAGCTATTGGTCTTCGATGACATACCGAGAGTCTTTATTTGGACAGTTGCTTCACTTCCGATACGAGCAGCCGCTCAGCCTGAGAGGCACTCCCGCGCTCCGGTCCCAGTTTCTCTGCCCAGTGACAAACAAGTCGCTTTTCTTGCGCGCGAGTTCGCAGTTCCACGTGATAAGAGGCTGAGGGTCAACATGGGGGGGTACGGGGGGCGGACTCAACTGCGGGACTCAACAAACTCAACTGCAGGGGTACAGGAGAGAATGCTGGGTAATGTAACCGCCCGGGCCCACCCCTGGGCCCATCTACAGGACAGTGCTGTCATATTTCCGCTAGCCTAGCTTCAGCTACACCTCGGTGCGGCTGGGCTTTTTGCAGCGTTTACATTACATTACTGAGCGCTAGCTTGACACAAGCCAGGAGCCTTCTCCGCAGAACGCACAAATTCAAATATGCCAATAGAGCTTTTTGAATGTGAAAATATTAATGCAGTTAGTGACCTACCCAATGGCGCACCCTTGATTTCCTACAGCGTGTAAACTGAAACCTACTTTAAATGGACTTGAACGGTCTTATCATTGACCTATGCCTCAACGCTAATTACATAATTACACGCCGTGGCTGCCACTAACGAGAATTAACAAGACAAAAGCAAGCCGTATAATCATGTTGTTTCACTCATCTTTCTCCAGTGTGCAACTTGGTTTCCGCGGAAACTGTAATTAATGAGAGAAAGCAGGATAAATACAGCGCGTGGCTCTCTGACCAGGAGATAAGAGTTATTTTTATGTCACTGAGCAGAACTGAGACAGGAATAGGCCACACCCCCTGGGTGGAGAATGACATCATTCGGCACCTCACCCTCTGACAGAGCACCCGCTGCCAACCAAGCGTCTGACACCCCCAGGAAAGCAAAACAAACAGCAATCAAGGGGTCCTTATCGCACTCGTTTTATCACCTCCCCATTTACACCCCAAACAGGCAGCCGTGTGGCCACCTCTTCACTCGTCAGCCGACACCAATCAGAAGAGCTCTCAGTCCTGACACACACGCAAGCATTCACTTCGGCTGGGTCCAAATCAGCGCACTTGCCTAATATTGAGTATGCTTGCTGAGTACACTTGGGTGAGAAAGTAGTTAAGTAGGTGAAATTTTTTCTAAATGTAGTGTACTTAAAATCCCTGGATGATATACTTAATTCCAGGATTTCGCTGAGTACCACCTGCACCCTACATCCAATTCAAATAGCCCGAAAATGCTGCGCTGTGTACCAACTACCCTGGACTGTTCTGTGGGTCCGCTGAGCATATTTAAAATCTGGAAAAATGTCTCACCTGTCTGTCGGCTAAGAGCTCCAGTTCCCCTTTGCTGGAGGCGAAGCTGTCATCGTCATCCTCGTCAGAGCTGTCCACCACTTCCTCTTCTCCGGAGTGCCGAACATCCGAGCCATCGCTCCGCTCCAGACAGACCCTGTCAGGAAAACAGGAAGTTCTGTTCACTCCATCCCGAGGAAAGCCAGCTGGGGAGCTAACACTTATGTACACACACACACACACGCACACGCACACGCACACGCACACGCACGCACACGCACACGCACACACACGCACACACGCACACACACACGCACACGCACACGCCACACGCACACGCACGCACGCACACACACACACGCACACACACCACACCCCACACCCACGCACACACACACACACGCACACAACCACAGCACACACACACGCACACACACACACGCACGCACACACGCACACACGCACACACGCACACACACACACACACACACACACTCACTCACACACACACATACACACACACACACACACACATGCACACACACACACACACACACACAGAAGTATACACTCTCACAGCCACACGCACACATGCATTCATACTCACATGCTGTCTAATGAACAGCACAGGCCTCTCAGAACAGTAAGACTAAGTTCATTCACAAACTTCCAGGTTGACGCATCATTAAAGCAAACACATTCATTCACGCACAGATGCAGTATTTCAATTCCTCTGCACGTTTGCCCCCATTTCATTGTGTGGGGAAAGCAGAAAGCAAGATGTTTGAACAATGCCATATTGTTATTCCCTTGACAGATTTAGTGGTGGGCATATTTCCTTAGGGAAAATAAAAGGGCAGCGCATAGTTTTATTGCCAGATTCTTTGTTCTCTCCCATTAACAAAGAGCGTCTTATTGTTTCTTTGACATTCTAACATGGAATAATAAGACGCTCGAGTACTGGCACTTTGGAAGTCAGAGGCCAGAAGGAAATCCTGTCTAAAATCCACTCGACTGAAGAGAGCAACATCACTGGCAAGCTCTGTCTGACGGGATCAGGCTAACATGCAGCGTTCTCATTAACGTGCGTTTAAACAACGGTAACATTGTTCGCGGCGACAGTTACTGTCAAACGATTTTAAATTAACATTCCATTTAGTTCGCCACCAACGCTTTTTAAATTAAAATTAAAATGGACGCCACTGAACGGAGAGTAAACAGCATCATAACGTAACAGAAACAGTTCAAGAACATTAGAGATCAGCAGGAGAGGTCTGGGGACGGGCAGAAGGCAGAAGATGAACGCGAAAATAAACCCTTCAAAGAATTTGTGTAAAACAGCTGGTTCTGACTGTACTCTGGGGCAAGGCCTCCCTGCTGACAGAAACGCGTTTCCTGTCTGGCTCTCTCTGCCACCGCCGCATGCCTGATTTTGCCACAGTCGCTTTTCTGGTTCGCGGCTGACGTCCAAAGGCCACGCCACAAGCACAACCGCAAAACAAACCGCTCGTCTGAAGACCCAGCGGGGTCTTACAGGCTACGTGCGTCCCGATGTGTTCGCCCCCTTCGCCCCCGCTGCTCTACCAGACCTCTCATCCACACCAGCTGGTCATCTCTGGTTTTGATCACAGCTGAGGAAAGCTTTAAATCCCGTTCCTTTACACAAAAAACCCCACAACTGTGTAATTAACATGAATAGCGAGTAAATCCCATAATGCAATGATTTAGGGGCTCGGAGTAGTTCTTAAAAATTCAGGATATTTTGTCAAATGCAATTGTAGGTCTGTGGAGCGGGTGCACAAATTGATTCACGTGAACCTTCCCTGTGACTGCAGGTGCCAATCAAGGGACCAGACTTCAAGTGTGTCTCTTGTGGAATTTCACAAGGTGAGTAATGATAATCATACAGCCTCTCAGCGCTTCCTATGAAAAGACGGCTAGGCTTGAGAAACCAAGCAGATCTTTCAATTGCTAAATCACACGACTTACACATCGCAACTTTACGCAGCCTCTTAATTAATCCCGCTTTTTAAGTGCACCCACAGAAGGAGGCATATGAGCAATCCAGACAGAAGCAAAAGGTTCAATATCAGTGACATCAGCAAGTTTGAAATTTCTCATTCACCCGTGACAAATACAGTACATTTCTGCCTGTTGTACAACATCACAACCCAACATGTTAAAATAATTTTAACCAGTGTATTTGTTCGTGGGCAGTGACCCTTTCTTTGACATCTATGACCCACATATTGTACACGCTGTCAGGAAATCCTCAGCCTTTTAACCTCCATTCACTCCATATGTTTTGCATCGTTTCCATATTGCCTGTAACATACATGTTATATTCAGGGCATCAGTGATTTATTAGACAACGCCTTTGTGTGTGGATACAAATGTTCTCTACTCCCACTTCTGCTCCCAACATCTGTTATCTCTTTTCCTATGGGCCTCCTCTTTTGTCCATGGCCTGGCCTTTCAAAAACACCCTGAGAAGTTACTGCACCAATAAATCAAGCCGTGTATAATCAAGAGCACTATTTTTTACTTGCCCATGACTGAATGCAGTTATTATACACATAAAATCACGGGATCCCTAAATTTTAAAAAAGTGAGGGATTTCAACAGCAGATCATGAGCTCATGAGCACCTCCTCAACCAGCATGAAAAATGAGGGAGAATACGATCACAGCTGATCCTCAGGCACAGAGTGAGGTGATGCTGGTATATAAACCACCTGCTGTATGATGTAACTCCCTTTCCACCAAATATGTATAAGAGTAATCTGAGGTAAGCATATCAGATGCATTCTACTATTTCAAAATATATTAAACTCAACTGCAATTTAGAAAAAAAAATTTATATACAGCCTAGCTAGAGGAAAGTTCTCTACAAGCAACAGAGTACACATGGCTTCTATTCACAGGGATCAATGTTCAAATTGCGTTCAACAGTAAAAAAAAAAAAATTCCAATTTGTTAGCCTCACACAAGAACCGACATTAGTTGCCGTTTCAAATCTGCATAGCTTCCGTACAGGAGGTCACGATGACGTCACTGCCATCTTATTCCCCCCTCCAAAAAAAAAACGCAAAAACAATGCATGGCCTACTTTGCAAACTGACCGTGACAATGAAGAAAGCAAATCTTCTATCGGCGTAGATCTGAATGCGAGCGAGAGAGCCAAATCCAGGGCTGACACTCGAGCGGACAAGCCCGGTCTGGCTGGCGGGCAGCCTTCAATACAGGAACAATGGGGCAGCTCAGGGCTCTGTACCTGCAAACCCAAGCCTAATCCGGAGAATTCACTGCGATAAAAGCAGCACGGATCTGATATAAAGGGGGTTATATGAGCGGAATTATGAGCTCTGTAAGCAACAGGAGTCGTACCGTGAAAGCGACGATGAGAGAGAAAGGCGCTGGATCTGGGCCACCTGTGCTCAAAGCAGCAGTTTTGACTTTCAACACGGAATCTGGAACATGGCTAGGATACTGGACTCAGAATCGGGGCCCGAATGGTGTTGAGCAGTGGTTAGGTCATTTTTAACCAACACCCGAAGGTTGACGTTACAGTCCTGTTGCATTCATTAGCAAGGCATTTACAGCCAAAATAGCCGCTTTGGCAATATCACCAAACTATCAGGACAAACTTACTGTGAGCTAGCCTATCTACTTTTACAAACAGAAATCACAAACTGATATGAAGTCCTATCAAACCAACCAGACCACAGAGCGTTTATTGACCACATGGTACGTCAAGCAATGAAATTAATGAATAAGGCCCACGGTGCCCTTTGAATTTAAACATGGTTATTCTGCTAAACTTGGCATAGTGCTGGATACATTTCAGAGTGCAGGTAATAGGACAAATCTAGATGATCATAAAGACCGTTTTGCGGTTGGTAGTGCTATGAACCTCAGGACCAACTCACTAACAGGACTCGTCCAGTTCACAGAAACGCAGATCCTTCCTGCAAGATTTGGCTTTGCTAAATTTGACCTGTAGGCCTAGGTGTTTCCAGATTTTTTTTTTAGGTTACTCATAATAGATAATGGCTCAGTTCTGTCCTGCATGCATTCTTAAAAACTTTTTCCTGGCACATGGACAATTATGTTAAAGAAGTTGCAGGGTTTCCTGTGGGCGTGTTATTCATAAGTTATTTCAGTGTGAAATTTCACTGTAGTTTTCACCACAGTCGCAAAGTGCAATTTATTCTATGAGACTACGTAGTCGAATATCTTCAGGATTATTTCATTCATTTATTTCTATCTTATATCAGTAAACTTGAAGATATAAAGCATGTCTCGTTCTTTTCCTTTTTATGCCACATGAGTGCATTATGACTCACCTCTTTTCCTACCACTTTGTGGTTTCCTGATGATCCATTTTCAGACCAAAGTAAGTATAGCCTGTGCACTGGTCTATGTTATTTGCCACTAAGGTGAAATTGTGCCTCTTTCTTTACCACCATTACCACAGAGCTCTGTATCAGACTGTCTGGAAGATATAGCCTACTTAAAACTGGGACACAACGCATGTGCTGAACAGTCCACCAAGAGGTTACTTCCTGAAAGAAAGACCACTATTAGACCGCACTTATATAACCTTAGTGTAAAAGCACTTGAATACATTTGGACAAGCCGAGGATTTGCCAGTATTGTTGACAAGGTTACAATGTGTAAAAATTCTGAGCACTTCAGGTTTGGGTATGATGCAGGATGGCTGAACAAATCCTGGGTAAGTGCTTATGGCCACTTTTTGCTAGGATGTAGGCTATAGCCTATATTCAGATATGCATCGGAAAGAGAGGTAGAGAGAGACATACAGAAAGATCTAGGGTTAGAGAAAGGAGGAGAGAAAGAAAAACGGACAGAAATGAGGGCAGGGTTTCTTCCCCACCCCTCCCGAGTTAAAATTCACCAGCTTTGCTGTATTCACACATTTCCTGCTCTGGGCCACTGAAAATAACCCACAGGAAAAAGGTCTAACCAAGAGCCCGATGAATGCCCCTTTCATCGCCTGCATTCTCAGCACGGTTTCCTCAACATGCAACTCACCGCTGTGGTCAAGTACAGGGATTTGGCCAAAAAAAAAACATGGCCAGTGCAGTCTTGGGGAATATGTCTGAGAGGCCTGTCCCAGACACTGCAGTCATAACTTTGCTTGTTTAATTCGCTAAGCAATACTGTACTGTGACAAATATGCGACCCTAGCAGGGGACAAATATTTAAGCTTCACCGGTCGATGATGACTGCATAGGTACATCTCCAAAGTATCAGGCACAGTTTAGTAAAAGACAGCTTGCATAGTACCAGTTTAACATATGCAGTATGGCTATAAATCTCAAGAGCGTATTGCATGTAAAACTGGTTGTAAAATATATTGTATTTTTGATCTTTAGAAGGCTAAGTAGAATATTTTAGCCGCAATCAACACTACACCACGAGGTTAGTCTTTGGATGGATGTACTAAGCAAGTACCAGGACTCCAGACACACTAAGCTGTTCAAAACATGGTAAACTGTTATACAAGCACTAATCCTGGGTTTGATGATTGGATAACCCCTAGACTTCTAAGAGTATAATTTTGCACTGTAATTCCTTTGTGAAAGAATAAACAACTCAACAACAAAAAAAGTAACAACTCAAGGAAAATGACCAGTAGCCTGGAAAGCCCTGTCTTCTGACACTACCATGAAAAAACGCTGGACAGATGTCAGCCTTCAACATCTTTGAACTGGAGACAAGATAACTTGACAGTCTGTTCACTTCGAAACTGGTGAATCACTGAAAATTTGCCACACACAGACTATCTCTAGCAGAGAAAAATAAAAGGCAATGACAAAGCTAAATAAATAACATGTTTTCGCATTCCACAGCTGCCTGACAGTGATATTCCTGACAGCACGCTGAATAAAGTATTGTTCTGGAAATTCCTCCCACGTAGTAATTAGCTTACAGTAAAAGCTCAGCTGCCACACTCCTCCCATCTCTCCTCCACTCCTACCCTGGGGGCACAGTAGTTCATTCCAGCGACATCATGCACCCCACACCGTTAACATCGTTATCTCCGCAGACTGAGAAACCACAGGCTCCCGTTCACCGCAAACACATGCCCTCTCTGAAAAGGTGTGCTGCAGAAGGGCACACCTCTCCTCAAAACACAGTCATCAAACTAAAATGAGCTTCCACTTAAACAACATGTAGCCTACAGGTCATAGTTTCCCGAAGGCCTTGCTGACGGGACAGACACGTTTCACAACTCTCAGCTCAGCTAGACGCCGAGTTTGATTAACGGCACATGAAAACGGTTCGCAACGAATGCCGTTACCTCCTGTGGGCCTGGCAATGCCGCTCGTTCGAGACGTGGTTTTCACGAGACGCGTACGGCTCCTGTTCCTCGTAGACGTCCTCGTCGCCGTCTTCCAAGCTGGACGAGTTGTGCCAGCTCAGATAGGCCCGCCGGTGGCCCAGTGCCCCCCTGGCGTTCAGGAACGGCAGGTTCATATACTCAGGGATTTCCTCGTAGAACGGAAGGTTCTCGTATTCCACCGCGGTCTCCACCCCAATGCAGAATTCTTCGTCATCTACGCTCTGATCCAAGCTGGTCTGCGGACACAATGGTTTGTGCTCGACAGACAAAGTACTGCTGGGCGATGTGTCCTGGCCATTCGGCAAGGGAGCCTGTTGGTTACTGATAGCGCTGCTCTCCGGGTCTTCTTGGGTCCATTCGTCATCGATAGACTTTTCCATTTCCACGGTGGTGCAGTCCAGAGACTGGGTGCCCTTGGCCAGCAGCTTAGGTAACATTTTCATGGAGAGCTTGAGCTCCAGAAGCTTCCGGAAAGAGCTTCTTTTATGGCTGCTTGCATGCTCTAGGTCCGCCGAGGAGAAGGATTTTGCCCTCTTTGGCTCAAGACCTGATCTGGGTGGCTTGCTTTGTGCGTCGCTCGTGCGGCCGCTCCTGGGCGCTTTTTTTCCACAGAAAGGCCCAATTGCCCGCGGAAACCTCCGTGAAGGTTTTTCGACCAAGGGTACCAGAGGCTCGCTCGCCACCTCCTCGCTCTCATCGAGAGCATCGCCGTGCTGGTCTACAGGTGGATGCTCATCCTGCGGAGGCAAATGAGGGTCCCCCTCACCCGCGCTACCCCCCGCTCTCTCTGAAACCTCCTCAGACGGCTCCTTCCTAAGCAGCCCCGACGCGGGCAAACTGTGCCTCTGAGGCTTCTTTGGGGCCACCTTCGGTGACCTCTCCTCTGCTGAAGCCGCCCTGTCCCCCATCGTGAGCCGGCTGCAGCTGCGCTTGACATGTTTTGGTGGAACCCTGGTGACAGGGAACCTGGCAAAGTCACAGTACCCTCCTCCATCCTCCTCCACCGCGAAACTGTCGGAGGTGGCACAGCCACCCAATCTGACCTCCTCATCTTCTACCTTCAGCGGCGGCTCTTCTGTAAAAAAGCTGGGCATCTGGTCACGGTCCAGCAGAAGGGACATCTGCCGTGGAGGGGGAACAGGTGGACTTGAGTCCTCAACGCTATCAGCACCTTCTTGGCAGGGTGGGAAAACTCCCTGTTCGGTGGACGGGTTTTTAAAATCTAATACGCTCTGTGTGTGAACTTTAGAGGGCGGAAGAAAACTATTTGAAATCAGCAATTCCTCTACTGTTTTGGAGCTTTCCTCTGGTGTGACCATCTCTGTACCATCCTGCCTAACTAGGACTAGTTTCTTGGATTTACGCGGAGTGGGGATTGGGAGGGGCTTCCTTGGGGCCGCTGGGACCGGGGACCCGCGATGAGACTCCCCAGAATCCCTGACCGCGGTGTCACTATCTGTGGAGCTGGCCGAGCTGTCCGTGTGTGCAGAGCTTTGCTGCTGCGATTGGCTGAAAATGGGAATGGAGAGATTACCGTTAGCATCGTCACCCGATCTTTCAGAGAGCGACTGCCTCTTAACAGAGCCGTCCGTGTCTCCGACTAGGTTCAGGTTCTGATCCAGTGTCTCAGCCTCATCGCTCTGAACTAGGGGCTTTTCCAGAGGTGTGTCATTTTGGAAGCAATTAGTGGAAAGAGCCTGGACCCAAACCTCATTCAGTTTTTGCTCCAGAAAGCTGGTATTGACAACCTGACTCTTGTTAATCCCCATTTCATCGTGCCCATTCTCCAGTTCAGGGTGAATTGGAGAAACCGGCGAGATCCGCGATCCAGACGTCTCCGTTCTGTCAGCCTGCCATGTTTCCAGGGGTTTTTCCAGTGGCTCAAACATGATCTCAGTAGTTTTACAGATCCCCACGTGTTGACAGTGTGAAAAACTATCTTGGCTGCAGGTGCAAGTTGGTATAATGTAGTCTGAGCCTGGTTTGTTGAGCTCCACATGCACTCCATTTTTAGAGTTGAGCAGGCCCAGGTTTTCTGAACTGCTGTTCCTCTCTGGAGCACAGGTAAAAGTAACAGGTGTGGATTCAGTGACAGTTGCTGTTTTGGGAATGCAAGGTTTAGGGGCGACAGTTGGCTTGGCCTTTTTTGGTGCTACTGGAGAAGGGTGAGAGAAGACAATATCCGGTTTGGGGGCGACTGGGGGAGGAGTTGGCTTCTGAGTCGGAGTAAGTTTGGGTTTGGGTGCCACCGGTGGCTTCTTCAAACCTGTAGGGACAGAAAAGGACTGATGTCAGTCAAAAGGACAGAGCTACTGTTTTTATAATGAACTTAATCTTATTAATAAACCTTAATCAGACATTTCTAGCTTTCAAATCTCGATTTAATTAGCCACCATCAATTTAATATCAAATGTTTTCACTTGATTAATCGTACTGTGGCCAGAAAAGCAGGGTGATTGTGGAAGCAGGAACTTTGTTCAACATTGTTTTGATAATTAAAATATTGTTGACAGGCTATACATGTGCATAAACTATTTGCAGTAAATGAACAGCCAAGTAAGGCTTCTACGCAGATAATTCAGTAGATAAACAGACTTTTTTTCAATAGCAAGAGGGCAAGTTAGTTTACCCACAATCGACAGCTGTTCTAGAAAACTAGCCTGCTGAATACCTTGCTAGCAACTACCTAGCTATCCCAGTCATTACAACAGCAAGTGAGTTCCTCTGTACAGCAAATTAATGGTTAGCGTACTGCTTACAAAGAAGAACAAAATCTACCTAAAAGGAAAAAGGGTTCAGAGGGACAAGCATTCATGTGTCCTTGGAAAAACATGCAGACAGCCAGAGACATTATGTTCATTAATTTTGCCTGTTTTTTTTTTTTTTTTTCTACTCAATTCTGTTTAAATTCAATTTAATACCAGTCTGGTCTGGTGGATTTAGAGTAAACAATCAGCAGTCTAGACTTTGCCTCAGAAAACTGGGAAGCATTTTAATGACAAATGTGTGTTCATTGGGTAGTTGCAGCACCAGTGTTATGGCGCAAGTTTTCAAGTGCTGAAAAGTATCCTTTGAAACACATTCAGACACCTTTTCTGTTTCTATTTTCTCCTATATTCAAATATTTACCTGGAATCTTAAAATAAACTAGGCCTCATGATTAGACAAGGGCTCTGTTGTCTTGCATAAGAAAAAACCTGTGAAGCCAATATATTCGTTTCCTGTATGTTACATAAAAACAATTTAAGCAAGCAATACTGTGCTGCTTCCCAAGCCATGTTTTGTAATTATGGTCATACACAACTCCTACTAACAGCTGACTTACAGAGTTCAAGAATGCAAGAGAAACTAATCTGGCAGTCCATATCCTCAGCAGATCGTAGTAGCCAATCAATACACAGAATATAACACTCTAAATAAAAAACTAGAATAAGAGCGTCCCAAATAATTAAACAAGGACCTGTCTGTCGCGGAAGGACAGACAGGTACTTGTTGTAGTAATTATGACATTACAGAATGAGAAGGGGGTGGGTCCAAGTTTCAAGTTTCAGTGGGATCAATTTCAAATGGACATGAAGATTTTGTGGACTAGTGAATAATGTATTAGATGACTCAAAAGAATGTGGGCCGCGTTTTGAAATACCATGCTAAGTGAGGGTATGAGCATGTGCCATGTGTGTTCACAAAGTGTTCCATATTCCCACACTTGAACACAGCTCACCATGGAACTTGCACAGCTGTTCTATTCTCAGGACTAGCTCTCAATAGGAAAAGACCTGGAGCAACACAGCCTTGATGTGATGACACCAAAAACAATTATCTATATTATGATAAAAGCCCAAATACAAGTACACAAACACAAAAGTACAAAAAAAGCATGCATGTATACACGTGCATGTGTATAACATAATGCATGTGTATAATAATGAACGTTATAAATATAAGAAACATTCCCGTATAATAGCATAGCCATAAGTACATAGCTATATACAGGAGCACGGTCAAATACACAACATGCATAGCTGAAATTACAAGTACTTTCGCCAAATTACGAGCACTTTCACCTATATAGCCTACTGCACCATCTCGATTTATAGTAGATTTATTTACATAGTGTATTTCTAACCACAGATTCATTGGAATGGTACAAGAACGAGTTGTTTTTGTTTTACGTGGTTCGGAATTTCTTGTTTGTTTTAAGAAACGGATACGATTTACGAGATTTCGGGGAAACGATCCAAGACAGACACTTCAGTTCATATGATTTCGGTGTAGCCTAAGCAGAGATAGGCTAATAGTTTACATGGGCCCTTTGATTACTTATGCTCCCTTCTAATTTTTCCAAAGTAATTCCACGCCTTAAATTTAACAAACAGGAAAATGTGCTCCGAGATGCTATTTTACTCTTTGAACTGGTTCAGTTGCGCGCAGTAATTCATAAATCCTGCGAATTAAAATGTTTAGAATATGACTAGGTTTAATGAATGCATTTAATTAAACATTAAATGAAATTTACATGCCCTTTCATCTGTCTTTTTTAACCTGACACAATTGAACGGACATGTTCAAGTACCGATCTCCACTGCCAACATTTAAAACGTGGTTCCAACAAAGAAAGCAAACAGTGGCCGGTGTCTTATTCTGTCCGTATCAAAGCACAAAGGAACTGCTTGAAGCCTCATTTGCTGCCCGACTAGACCTCCATTGCTTAACCTGGCGTAGTTTTATGCTATCACGAATGTACATTCATTGAGTAACTTTAGTGTATATGCTGGTAATTTACTTGTCGTCAATTTCTCGGGATAGACAGTAAGAACAGAATAAGTCAAATAACTGTATCGTCTGAGTATCCACCGTGACGTACATTCAGCTTTGCCCATGTGGAAGAAAACAGGTATCCAAGTAATGCGTGTGCCAAGTAAGTAGCAAGGAACCACACGTACAGAAAAAATTATCAGCTAAAATCTGTCTGAACATGCGCCTGGGATCAAGTATCTTGATTGTCTTTGCAACCTCCCCTTCCAAAGGTACGCTCCGAAACGGCTGTTAAAAGGCAAAAAAAAAAAAAAAAAAACCGAGATGCATAAACGCAATCTCCCCGAAATATTTGAAATACAGTGAACGATAGGATTTTGTATATAATCCATGACATAGCCGAATTTGTTTATACATATTTTCCTATATTTTTTGTTTCTTGGGATTTAAGTCAAGTTGTTGGAACCTCTTAAACTAAGATCTGTTGTCGATGAATCCTAAAAAGCAACTATCACAATGCAAAACATTATGTATAGTCCGCTAATGTGCAAATAAAAAGTTAATATGATTCATCCTACATTTTCCGCTTTACCAGGCAACCTTAAGTTACACGGCTAAAGGACAGTTACAGCTAAAGTGCATGATCAGCAATACACTGCACAACCATTCAAAAACTAGCTAACCTGTGCTCATGATGACCAAAAGTTGATCCTTAAATCCATGAACGACTTTCTTTCGGGGTGGTAGCGATAAATTCGTTGATCTTCTTTTTCATGATGCTCTGTCAGTTACAGAGTCCACAAAACAATGACACGTCCAAAACAATCCCAGCAAATCCATCTCCTTTTTAGCGAGAAAACAGGTAACACAAAAAACAGATCATAAGTAAAAGGTATTCCTCAGTGTCCTCTTGTTCCCTTTTCGCAGCTCACTTGCAAACCTCAGCCTTGCATCAATCACAATTAGCCACTGAACATAACATTTGCCTCGAGCTAAGAAGTTTCGTAAAACTTCCACTAGGTGCTTCACCGCTGCCACTTGTAACATGAGCACGAGACTTGCGTCTGGTTTGTTCAAAACAGTGTTGCATTGTGGTCAGTCGAGTTTTTTTAAAAGACGTAGCTCTGCGCATCCAACATGTGCACAACTTTCTGCTCTCCGTTGACTACATTGGACTACAATCCCAGAATGCGTAACGAGTAGATACCTATGGTGGAGCGCAATGACTGAGGAGTATGATGAAGAGGTGGTGTTTGAGGTTCGTGCAACGTTTGCAGGTGTTTTGTTTATATGTGTGCGTGGTGTGGTAGTAGACACTGTGGAATTGTGCGTGTGCATTGCACGTGTAACTAGCTGTAGCTATTAATATTGTCGATCCATTGCGGTCGCTATGTGTCACAAAGCCTGCTAGTCTGCTAGTGCGGTTTGAATGTTGACCTATTTGTTAACTAGCTGTCCTGCATGCTAACTAGCTACCTTGGCTGCCAGGTGTACTGTTAAATTGCTACTATGAAATACAGCTAACAGATAGTTCAGTGAGAAGCTAGCTATCTTTGTGGTTAGTTCGCTAAGTTAGCATCGTTAGCCCATGGTCATGTTGAAGACCGCGAGCTATTTGAATGACTTCAGATTTTACACTCATTTCAGAGCACATCCATGTTGTTTGCGTTATACTACTAGCCAGTGGTGTGTGGGTCATTACAGATCGCCGTAAATTATAGCTAGCTGACGTTGGCTACAACAAGCACTCGCTTGCTAAAACGTCTCAGTTGGGCTAATGTTCGGTAACCTGGTACTATAGTTGCCTGTAGCTAGCTTGCTATCTGGCAAAGTATAAACTAAGATAAAATCCTTGTTGTTTCACGTAGACTAACGTTAGCAAAGAGTGTTGCGTGGGAATCTATTGTTGAAATAAGGTCTGTGTTTTTTTTTTAAATGTGTGTGATATGAACAGAGCAGATTTGGGTTCTCAGCAGTTACTGTTCACCATGGTGAGAGCAGTAGATCAATGCAGGCTGTTGGACATGTATGGGATGGGAATATTGGCATACTGAAACATCTCAGGGTCATGCAGTCCAAGGGCTTGGTTAGACACACTGATTTAACTCTTGTTGAGTCAGATTTGGTCCAGCACCGTACATATCCATGACACGTAGAAGTGATTTGAAGAGTGTGAATATGCATAAGGCCTTTATATGGGTTATAAGTTGTTATAAATTACTCCATTAAGCAGAATAATTTGATGGAGAGACAGTGAAATAATATGTTGTTTATTTGTGATGTAATGCCAGAAAAGGTGGCCATATTTGTATGCCCTGGAATATCAGTACTCTTCTGATTAATGTTCCCTAACATTGTATTATATGCACAGTGTAGGGCAGGCAAAACCTCATGAAATGACAACTGTGATGCTGCCTAAAAAGGTTAGGCTAGGCCTCCTCCATCTCATTAAACCAGAGCAAGGCTGTTTGCCCTCGTGTGAAAATTCACCCCCCCGTTCAACCTGCAGAGATAGAGTTAAGCTCTTTATTGCAATCCATCTCAAATGATAAGCTGTGTTTCGTGGAGGCATTCATAAATATATGATTCCTTCATGAAACTGGAAGCTTTCAGCAAATCCAGATTTTTCTTTTCCGCAGTGCACGTTTCGGAAAGCATGACAAAAAAGCGAAAAAGGAACAGGATGGTGGGGGTTGGATATCACTATGCGAAGAACACATCTCTTTTTTTTTTAGCCCTTCCTTTAGAATGAAAGATGGTTCTACCTGTACTCTATTTAAGAGTCATGTGATGGACACAGTTATGTTGCAATCATGTCCTTATAAATCCTGCAGTCTCTTATGGTTGAGTCATAAAAAGCAGTCTATTTGTTTTGTTTTTTGTTTTTTTTCCCCCCGTCCAATACTTGATGGCTTTTCTGTGACATCATAAATGTGTCTGAGTCACGCTTGATTACTTGCACCTTTCGGGTTCTGAAATAAGCAGATCAGTGTGCAGAACAGCTCGATCTGAATGGGTGTGTGAGTAAAAATGTCCAAGGCTCATCCCTAACACGCACCCCCCTCTCACCCCCCTCACCCTTTCCCTCTCCAGAACTCTCCGCTGTTCCAGTACTTGCAGGATCTAGGACACACGGATTTTGAGGCATGTCCAACGGTGTCGCAAGAGGAAGAGCCGTGTGTGGGGGGAGGGGAGGGGCCCTTCCCACAGGAAGAGCCCTGCCTGTCCAGGGTGAGTGCCACCCTCTCCCGGTCCTCCTGACTCAGTTCCAGGCCCTTTCCTCTCCGCGTGGCCCCTCCCCGCTCTTTCACCCCATTCACTCTGCTCTTCCTTCTCTCGTCCTCCCCGTACCGACACCTGGGCCAGATGGCGGTATGCCCCCCTGCCACCTCACCCCCCCCCCGACGTGCCCTCGTGCGACTAATGGGGCGGGGTCTGCGTCAGCTCGTTTTATGAGAATTGCTCTCGTCACATTAACGCCCCCTTATCAGAGTCGCGCACGTCAGTCTGTGGACTGGGTCTGTGAGGGCAGAATGGATTTCCATGCTTATCAGGAGGAACCTGGCTATAGAAAAATGGCTACATATTCAAATTGAAACTTAGCCAGGGCAGATGAATGGCCGGGGGAAAGGTGTGCGGGCAAAGTGCGGTCTGGGTTGAAGAAAGCATTCGCAACATAAAGGAAATTAACTCAAAAATGAGTTCTGGTCAGCTGAGGAGAATCAGGTTTTGCTGTTGCTGTAATGGTTCCTTTCTATTTTATGTCCTTGGCGTGAAGTCTGTGTCATAGCAGTTAAAAATGTCTTTTTCCATGCAATTAAAACCACTGTGTATTGGGTTTGGATGTGGATCTGAAGGACAAGAACAGAGGGAATAGTCAGCCCCACACTGAGCATGCTCAGAGTGTCTCTCTTCTGCCTCTTTTATATGGAACCCCTGCTGTCACATCCCTGCTGGTTCCTGTCACCATATCCCAGACCCTGGGGCCATTAAAAGCACTGCCTCGAGAAGGGCATCCGGGGTGTGTGTGTGTGTGTGCACGTGTGCGTGTGTGTGCTAAGCCGTTAGCCTTACAGATTGTGTTTGAGCCCAGAGCTGAGCTCTTTCACCTGTTCAGCTCTGTTCATGTCTTGGTGCTAGTGAATGTAGAAAAAAAATGTATCATTTTTATCCATTTTGTGTTATTGTTCTGTTCATTTACGTTTTGATGGCGTGGGAGGCAAGATGGCGTCCACAGCAGCTTTTTGGCGGTGCTTCTTTGAGTCCCGACTGCACACGCACTCCTTTATCTCTGCGCTGCGAATGTTTTTCGTGCCCTTTTCGGAAAAAAACCCTCCGCCGGTGCCCCCTTGTTTCCTCCGGGACCGTCCTGCCGGTGACACAGTCGCAGCGCGGAGCTGGAATTCCGAGCGGTCTTCCTGGTGCGCTGCGCTTCCTGTATAAAAGAGCTGCCAAAACAAATCTAAAACTGTTGCTTTCTCTGTTTTGTTTTTTTGTTCCCCCCCCCCAGCTGCATGGTGAAGTGAGCAAAAAACAAGAAGGCGTTCAGTCAACAGTACTGCATTTCTGCTTTGGTAATTAATCACTGCAAGCTAAGCATTTCGGCAGTGCTCAGCTTGTACACTTACCCGCATAAGGGCAGTGCACTCCTCCCTTATATGTTGTTGCATAATGTGTGTGTCTGGGTGAGATGAACCTTGATGGGATTGAGTGGCTCGTTCTCATCATATGACATTCTTATGTGCATCTAACCCAGAGCAAAATTCACTTTTCAATGCTGCTAAAAGTCTAACTCGCCAATTGAATCAAATGAGGGCCCCAGAATAAAGCGGGCAGGCTGTAGCTTAATGCGAGTGTGAGGTGCCTATAGGGTAGCAGCTCTCTTTATTCCTGGAGGGTTGGTGTGCCTGTCGTTTGATGGTGTGGGAAACACTGATGTCTACTCCCATGGCTGTATGTGACCTTTTATAGGACATTATTTTAGTGAGAATGGACCAGGCTAACAGCGACAGGCTAACTAGAGACACGCGTTCTCAGTTTGATTGATTGTTTTGTGCAACTGGCGGCAGGGTGGTGTAAGGCTACGTCCAAAATGTAATTGGTGTCGATTGTAGTGTAAGTTGTAAGGCTTGTCTATCGATTGGCTTTGGACTGAAAACAAAAATGTCATTGGATTCTCTTTTTCAGGAAACTGGCTTTGTTTTTTTTGTTTTTTAGAACTGCTGGGTTATCTGCAACCATATCATCCTGCTGCCAAAAGCAAGCCAGCTGGATATCTGTGGTACTGCTGGCTATTCCATTACATGACATTACATTAATTTAGCAGCCTGTTCAGAGCGACTAATGGTGCAGGAGAACATAAGTGCATTCACCTGGGGAGCAGAGCAAGACCTGAATAACAGCAGTTACATTCCCAGACAAGCGTGTGTACGTGCAGCATCTCTGAAGCCATAATGCGAGGGAATTATACTGACCAAATGCCAAAAACAGATCATTTCTCTTAACAAGCCCTAAGAAGGAAACCATAGAACCATAAAAATGCACCCTAAAATCATAAAAAATTACAAGCTGAATTAGTGCAGTAGGAGGGTAGGGCTGCGTCTGTCGCGTGTTTAAATGATTGTAGTTATGACGATGACGGAGTCTTACCAGAGTTCATCCACGTAGCACCAGCAGGGCAACACTGGGTGGATAGGCTCTCGTGTAGCACTGCTGGGTGTCCTTGACAGGCGGGTCATGTGACTAATGACTTCAGAGTAACCGGAACCCGGTCAGACCCAGGTAACGAATCGCACCGCTGCCCCTCCCCTTGTCAGCCGCTGCTGCATGGAGCACCTCTGTGCCTGCAGGCTGCTGAAGGAGCAGTATTGGGTCTCTGAGGCCTCAGGTGCAGTACCAAGGGCTTCATACCGCATCCCCAGGGCTTCAGGTGAAGTACCAGCTGCTCTTCATACCTCATCCTTAAGGCCTCTGGTGAAGTACCAGCTGCTCTTCATACCTCATCCTTAAGGCCTCTGGTGGAGAACCAGCTGCTCTGCTTCAAGCCTCTTCCCTAAGGCCTTGGGTGGGGCTGCTCTACTTCGTACCTTATCTGAACTGCTACGAGAGACAATTCGGTCAGTTATCTACTCTGCTAAATGTGATTTACTGGCACTGAGGTCATACGTGCTGGATTTCAGTGCAGCGTCATGTACGGTGCGGGGCTGCGTTGGGGTCGGTGCTTCAGGGCCAAGATTTCACAGGGTCACGAGGGGTTGTTCAGTGCCCCTCTTACTTTGGCTGGGGGGGGGGGGACTGCGTGTCCTGCTACGTTCCCATGCTCTCTAGGACCTTTGGCATTAAACCTATGGGCTGAAACAGCCGTGGAGGAACCAGAGAGTCTGTCGCTTTTAAGCTGGAAGCATAGGGGAGGTGTACGTCCGTGGCTTTATGAAAGTCGGGGCATGGCGTGGAGCCTGGAGCCTTTTTTACGTGAGGGTCAGGGGGTACGTGTGGGTGCTGAGGTTTGTTAAATTTCACTGTGCACCGGCGGTGTAAAAGCAGGCCGTGTAACTGGATCGTAGAGTGCTTCGTAAAAATGTCCGCAACGAGATGAACTACACCACCTGATAACTCCAACTGAGCGAGATTTCCCATCAGGCCTAGCTAAATTATATTTTATCTGTGAATACCATCTATACCGCATGTGTGATGCAATGAAAGAAGTATTCCCAACCGAAGCAAATATTTGTGTTATATTCTGATATCGATTCCACAAAGAAACAAATTTGAAAATATCTAAAACAAATGTTTAAATGTGAATTCTAAAATAAATTTCAAACAATTTAGTGGTTCCCAAACTCATTAAGAGTCTTGCAGTTACTTGCAGTTGCTCCTGTTTGCATTTTTGTGATAAGGACTTTGTGACATTTTTTTAATTTGTTTTGTGACCTAATAAAAGTAGCACTGAAATAGCATTGAAATCTGCCCTGGATTGAGTTCACTCTGAGCAGCCTTTCGCACCGTCGGTGGCGACAACAAAGCAGCCGGAGTGCTCTTCGGTCCGCGCCGCGCTCAGAATGATAAAAACGAGCCTGAACAAGGAGCAGCCGGGAAACGATCAAAGCAGCGGCTGCTAGCCGGGCCTAGCGCCCGCAGCGGCGCTTTCTAGCCGTTACGCCACAGAGGAAGCTGCCCGAGGCGGAATTGCCGTAGTAAAATAAGTGGGCATAATCTAATCCTCGTTACCAAGGTGACAAAGGGTGTCTCGTCAGCAAATGAGTAACAACAAACTGCATGGTGGTGTGAGATTTCACAACAGCCAGGAGTCCCCGTTAGGCCTTAAAGATGGATGTGAATTGAAAACCGGGGGAAATGCGCAGCTGTTTGGACCATGTGGTGTCATCTGATATTCTGGTCACTGCCAAAAAGCCCCCAAGTGCTCCCAGCCCCCCACCCCTCCCCCCCCCTACAAACACGCCCACACGCTTGTGTGCGCACACTACTTTCATCAATGAATGTGAGAGTCACCCCACTTTCATTAGTGAAATGGAATTACCCTTGGACCAGAGAGGCGCTGTGTTTCATTCGTTTGTTCCTGGTGTTCAGGCCTGGTTCAGGTTCAGGCCTGGCTGCAAACTGAACCTCTTCAAAACAAATTGATTTGCCAAATTCTTTTTTTTTCTCGTTCTCTGCTCGATGCTGGTAATAGAGCTGAAGATGCATTCTCTCGTCTCCTCAGCTTGGCATAGAAAGGTCCGGTCAGAATTGTTCTGTCTGGTCTTCAGTAGATCCCTGTGTGTGTGTGGGATCAATAGCATTGTGTCCTCAGGCTCCAGGGTCGGCAGCAGATGTGACAGCGCGGTCATCCATCCTGTCTGGACAGACGCTGACCTCGATCCATCGCGCCTTTGTTCACATTCCCTGTACACGAACGAGGCCCACTACGGCTTTCCAAACGTTACACAACAAGATGGCCTCCCAGGAATTATGTTATCGGGGAAACACGCTCAAGAACCGTTTTGCTTTTCGTTTCGTGCCGATTCGAGGGGGCCCCCCCTCCCCAAGTATTTGTGAGGCTGCGTCTGTAAGGCGATCAGTGGACTGCTAAGTTTGCTTCATTGTTGGCTGCTTTATGGACAGAGCACATTCTCTGCATTGGTGAGCTGGTGCAGCTTGGCATCCCGGAAAAGGGAGCTTGATTGGGTGTAAACAGGGGTGTTTTCATGAGTTTGGGGGGGGCGGGTTGCCCTTCTGGAGGGGGAGAAGTATACACAAGTGTGGGGTGGGGGTGGGTGGGGGGCAGTAACAGACAATCACAGAGGCATTATTGGCTTCTGAAAGGGCTTGTTTCCTGTGGCAGTTTACCAGGCGCCTGCATAAAGAAGCCTTCTCCCAGCATTGAAAAACAGGACTGTGGGGACATGCAGAGTAGCTAATTTGCTCGTTGTGTGAAGGCCTGAGAAGAGCTGTGTGTGCTGTATGCAGTTTTCATGCGCCGTCGCCGTCCCCTGGACGCGCATTCCCATGCGTTTAGACCCAGCCCCGCAAAAACATGCGACTCTTTCTCTCGCCGTGCCGGGAATGCACGAATTCACATGCAGATCGGACTAGTGATGTAATCTGGATTACTTCTTCCCTGCTTTTCGGTTAAAAAAAAAAAAAAAAGAAAAGGGGGGGGGGGGGTGTTGATGGATGGCCAGCCGGGTCGGTGGCTGGGAAAGGGAGGTGGTGTGTGTGTGTGAGTGTGTTTGTGTGTGTGTGTGTGTGTGTTTGCGTGTGGGAATCCGCAGACTTGTAGGGTCAGGCTGATCTCCTGTAGGGAACCATCTGCATTTTGTTACTGAGCACGTCTCTGACGGTTAGTCTGGACGTAACTCCCTCTCCCTCCCATCCCGCCCCACGCCCACCGCCCCCGGCCCCCCTACCCTTTCCTCCTCTCTGCTCTACAGGACGGCCTCTTCTGGAGCCTGGCTGATGCCTTGTGGAGGCAGAGCTTCTTCCACCAGGGCGGCGTGGCTGAGCACCAGGAGCAGCAGCTGGTAAGCAGCGTCGCAGCCAGGGAGTTTGGGTAAAAGTACCAAGTGTAATAGTGTACACAGCTCTATCACTGCTGCCATTTAGGAGCATTTGCTCCTCAAAATTGATGTGTGCTAACTTGAAATAAAAATGATCATTTGGGAGCACATCTACTAATTGGAATGTAATAGTGTGCTCCAAATTTTTTAGGTTATGAGCACATGCACTCCTTGGAAAAAATCTTAGCATAGAGCCCTGCTATATCAAAGTCTATATCAAAATCCTGTTAGGAAAGTTCCGGAATAATGTGCGGCTGCCTGCCACTGCCTGAGAGGTAGTAGTGACCCCTGATCCCTGGTCATTGTTATATTAATTAATTAAATACAGTAGAACCTCAGAGATGTAGAGACCCTCTGTCCCTCCCTCCCTCCCTCCAGGATGCGGACTTTCGGCAGTACTCTCTCCGCACCATCCTGGAGCAGGACGTGCTCCTGCAGGAGGACGTGGAGCTCATCGAGCTGCTGGACCCCAGCATCCTCTCCGCGGGCTCCTCGTCTGACTCCGCCCCCGCCGCCGCCCCGCCCGCACCCCGCTTCCTGGCCACACCCACCCTCTGGTACCCTCCCAGTCTGCCTGCTCTTCCTCTCTCACCCTTTCTCTGCTTCTTACTTCCTGTTCCTCCCTTTTCTTTATCTCCTGGTGTTCGCCGTCTGCATCTTTTCACACGGTAGCTAATTCTTTCTATCTCTCCGCCCCGCTCCTTCACATCCCTCCCTCCCTCCCTCCCTCCCTCCCTCCCTCTCTCTCTCTCTCTTTAAGAAAAAAACTCCATCCTGCAGACAGTAAATCTATAAATGAGAGCGATACACAGCCCGACAGGGTCTTTGCCTGGCCAGTGCTACCTCAATGAACTGCAGAGAAAAGTCTTAGTCCTCCGGTCTTCTTCATACATCTCTGTCTGCTCTGTCTCTCCTCCTTCTCTCTGATAACTTTCATTCTCCCTTATTCTCTTCCTCTGGCATAATTATATTATCAGCTTTGCTGAACTTTTTCATTTAAATTTTTTGGAACATTTGTGTGATTGTGACATGTAACTCCCAGTGAGGCTAAGGGCATTCCTGTGTGTGTCTCCTACCCACAGGGACCTGGCGGTTCTGGCGGCGTTCGTGGCGGTAATGGCGGCCCTGCGGTCCGCGGAGGGCGGGCCGGGCCCTCTGGTGGTGGTGCCCTGGCTGCTGGCACTGGCGGCGTTCCTGGCGCTGCGGGGGGCGGGGCTGTGGCGGACGGGCAGCCTGCAGCGGCGCATGTGCGCCAGCGGGGGGCAGCTGCGGCAGCTGGCGCAGGACAGCCGCGCCCTCACCGGCCTGGCGCGCAAGTCCCTGCGCCTCCTGCAGGAGACCGAGGTCATCTCCCGCGGGTTCACACTGTAAGCGTCTCCCCGCTCGTCTCCCCCCCCCCACCCCCACTGCTACGCTCCCGCTCTCCGTCTGACTCATAATGACCCCCTCCCCAGCCCTGATACTCTCTCACCCTCACACCCCTCAGTCCTCAAACTGTCCCACTGTCTCCCACTGCAATCCTCGACCCTTTGAAGAGTATTTTTTTTGGAATGTGTCCGCCCCCCCCCAAAATTTGAAGTCGGTGTTCTAGAACTCCATTGCTTTTAATTATCGGGAGTGATTGTTACATCAGCATCAGAATGTTCCATTAAGAACACTGATCATTCTAATCACATGATCTTGCTCCTGAAAGTGTTTAATTTGGGCTGCCCAATTTGGTTCCTGGAGATCTACATATCCTGTAGATTGCCAGTGAAAGGGTTCAGCCGTCCTGCCTTTAACTGCCTGTCTCTACCCCCCCCAGTCCCGCCCCTGCCACTCTTAACACCCTCCCTCCCACATACACCCTACTGAACGTCACCCCACAGATTTCAGACACCCGTCCCTAACCCTAGACAACATTTTGGCTGCACTGCTCCCTCTAGTGGTAGAACCCACAGCCTTTTACTTGCAGTCCTGGTTAAACAACTTTTGGTTCAAAAAGCTTTTCCCTGCTATCCTGTGCATCCTGATAGACACGGGCGTCAAACTGAATTCCCAGGGGGCCGCAGTGTCCGGTGGTATTTGTAGTTTCGTTTCTATCAGCTGCAAATTAAGGCCTTGAGAACTAGGCGCGTGGATTCTTCAGCCAATCAAATGACTTAAATCAGTGGTAGCCAACCCTGTTCCTGGAGATCTACCATCTTGTAGGTTTTCATTTCAACCCAAGTTTGGCGCACCTAATTTTGCTAAATAGCAACTCAATGAGATCTCTGGCTGTTGCGTGAGGTTTGTTCTGTTAGGGCTGAAGTGAAAACCTACAGGACGGTAGATCTCCAGGAACAGGGCTGGTTACCACCGACTTAAATGTGGTGCCAAGAACACCCAGACAACCATTAGACACTGCGGCCCTCCAGGACTGGAGTTTGACACCTGTGATAATAGGTGGTGTCTGTGTTTATCTGTACTTTGTATGTGCTTCGTAGGTAGAAAAATGCAGACTGTATGTCAAACCATGCATTTTAATCGCTATGTGTACCATAGAGATGTGTGTAATGTACCATAGAGATGTACTATGTGTACCATAGAGATGTGCACGATGTACCATAGAGATGTGCTGTGTATATCATAGAGATATGAGTGATGTACCATAGAGATGTGCTATGTATATCATAGAGATGTGAGTTATTTACCATAGAGATGTGCGCAATGTACCATAGAGATGTGCTATGGGTATCATAGAGATGTGAGTCATGTACCATAGAGATAAGCCCTGTGTACCATAGAGATGTGCGCAGATCTGTGTTTGTGTGTGGTGACAGAGCTGGTCTGGGGACGTCTGCACAGTTGTATCACGTGTCACTTCTCAAGTTTGCTCGACAGGGTCAGTGCGGCCTGTCCGTTTAGCAGAGCAGCGCACCCCCGCAGCCAGCAGCTGCTGGGCCTGAGGAAGGCCTCCTACCGGACGCTGCGCTCCGCCTTCAGGGCCTCCCGCCTGGCCACCTGCCACATGCTCAAGTCATATCCTACTGCCCCGTGCCTCTCCCGTCCCGTGTCCCCCCCGCCCCGCTGGTACAGGATACGGGACCGCTCCCCGCCCAGGGCGGCCCGCAGCACAGGGCCGGAAAGATCCTCTCGACCTGCCCGTCTTTCCCTTCCTCTCTGCGCTCTCTTTCCCTCTCTCTCTCTCTGTCGTTCCCTCCCACACTCCCTCCTTAGCGCCTGATTTATTATTATTATTGTTTTTTATTAAATAACCTTTATTTATACTGGAGCACACAGGCTGATTTACAGCAGTGCCCTCCAAGCCCTCATTCGGGCCTTTCTGTGTGGAGTTTCTAAGATTTACCAAGACCTTTAGCATGTGCAAAACCGCACGCAAAACTAATAACATGACCTATGATTGGTGCAAAATAAATACCATGCCCAATCATTGGTCACGTTATTGGCTTCTGAGTGTGTTAGAAGGTTTTAGTAAAGTAAACGATGCGCATGGTACTGGGCTTTATCTGGGCTGCAGAGCTGTGTGCGTTTCCCTTAACCCTTTCCACGTATCCCATGGACTCCGAAATCGACAATGTGACAAACTACGTCTCCACGGTTCCCCTGAAGGAGCTGGGCCTGGGCCTGGGGGCGGAGCATCTGACTGACGAGCAGGTGCAGGAGCTGACGGACGACTACAGCCTTCCCGCGCTCAAGGTGTGCGTCTCTCGCCTGTAGCGTTCCCTCTCCTGTGTCTCTACCTGTCACGCCTCACCTGTCGCTGTGACTGCGATGTCAGACCTCTCACCTTAGCCAATCGGGAGCCATATATCCTCTTTTCTGTCTGTCAGTTTGCAGCTGTCACTCCTGCTGGTTTCTCCTCAGGTTTCACACACTCACTCACCCCCTCCTCTTCTCTAGCTCCTCTGCTCTCCACGCTTTCCATTTTACCCCTCCTCCTTTTTCAAACATTTCTCTCCCTGTTTTTTTATACTGTGGTCTTCTCTCCCCTATGTCTGAATGAAGTCACCCCACTCACACTGTGGGCATTTTCCCATAATCCTTTGCTCTGCTTCTGCTGTGAAGGCAGGAGCTGTTTGTCTTATTTCTCTGGGACCTTACAGCTTGATTATTTTAAGTGAAAAAGATGTTCAATTGAAGATTTTTTTGTTGGGTGCATTTATATAGACAACCTCATTGAGTTTTCCTGCTTTCCAGGTACACTTTATTGATTCTGCCTTGGTCTGTGCTAGTGATTTGCTCTGATTGTCCCTGTGGTGTTGCCGTACGTGCAGGTGGTCTTCCAGCTGTGGGTGGGGCAGAGCTCGGAGTTCTTCCGGCGGCTGGCCCTGCTGCTGTCGCCGGGCCGGGACGAGCGGAGGGAGGGGGCCGGCGACGGCGGGGTCCCGGGGCAGCGGCGGTACCGGCGGCCCGCCCACCAGGTGGTCGCCGAGGTGACGGGGCCCCTCGTCCGCGCGCTCTCGGGTTGCCTGGGCAACCTGCGGCGCAGCTACGACTTCCACCGCTACTTCGAGACGCAGCGGCAGTCGCAGGGGAGCGAGCGGGCCCGCGTCGCGCGGCGGAAGTGCCGCGAGCTCAACAGCCTCCACGCCTCCGTGCGCAGCCTGCAGCTCCACCTCAAGGCCCTGCTCAACGAGTGGGTACCCCCGGCTCCGCCCCCTCACAGGCCTCAGCCAATAACCTGTCGCTTTATACCCGGCTCCGCCTCCACACCGGCGTCAGCCAATAACCAGTCACTTTATACCCGGATCCGCCCCCAAACCGGCTTCAGCCAATAACCTGGCACTTTATACCCGGCTCCGCCTCCACATCGGCTTCAGCCATTAACCTGCAACAGTACACCCAACTCGGCCTTCACACTGGCTTCAACCAATACCCCTTCACATTATACTCCATCTTAACACCGGCTTCAGCCAGTAACCCATCTCATTGTAACCGACTCCGGCGTCAACCAATAACAAGGCACCACCTCGCTGAACATGTACAGGCCACAGCGGCCTGCCTGCCTCCCCCTAAAACCCAGGCTCTCACCCCCACCGTTTCTCCAGCTGTCCATTTAGAATGGCCAGGAGAGCAGCTGACCGCTATAGAAAGACCCACCAATTGACTTTCGGCTTGGGAGCGGAAACGCAGACCAATTGGGCGCCAGCGAGCGGGCCTCAGGAGCAGGTGCGCTAGGCTAACTGAGAGGTGCAGCTGAGGGCAGGACTGATAGTCGGGGGGTCGGGGTGCCAGGAAGAGGGCTGTAGAGTAAAGCTCAGCAGGCGGGAGCACTGCACTGAGGACGCTCGGCGGTGTTTGAGGCCTCAGCATTGGCTTCCTGGCAGCTGCTGCCCTCCAAGGGCATGATCCAATCACAGCAAACCCTGCCTTCATTCAGACTGCTGTAATTTCCTTTCCAACTGCTGTGCTGTAAAGCCTTTCTGCTAGTCCTCGCCACTTGGAGGTCAGCTGCCAAATTTAGACTCACTTAGCTAACATAAATTTGCAAAGACGCTTTTAACTTTTTTAAATTTGCTCAGTCTCTTTAACTCCAACCCCCTTCCCCCCCCCCCCCACAATTTCCACTGGGTCACACCCCATACTGCCCCCCCCACCCCCCTTCTGTCCTGTTTCACCAGGATGATCATTCTGGAGGACGAGCTGGAGAAGCTGATGGTTTCCCGGGAGACGACGGAGGTGACGGACAGCGGGTACCAGGAGCTGCAGGACAGGCTCCGCCTCCTGCAGCCGCACATGCAGGCCAGCTCCACCTGCTGGGACGACACGGTGGCGCAGGTGGAGCGCATGCTGCGCCGCGCCGGCAGCCGCCCCGACGACTCACTCGCAGGTGAGTCCCGAAACGAGTCACCTGTGAAACTCACAAACGCGACCAACTCACAGGTGAGTCCCGAAACGAGTCACCTGGGAAACTCACAAACGCGACCAACTCACAGGTGAGTCCCGAAACGAGTCACCTGGGAAACTCACAAACGCGACCAACTCGCAGGTGAGTCCCAAAACGAGTCACCTGGGAAACTCACAAACGCGACCAACTCACAGGTGAGTCCAAAAACGAGTCGCCTGTGAAACTCACAAACGCGACCAACTCACAGGTGAGTCTCGAAACGAGTCACCTGTGAAACTCACAAACGCGACCAACTCACAGGTGAGTCTCGAAACGAGTCACCTGTGAAACTCACAAACGCGACCAACTCACAGGTGAGAAAAAGGGTTACAGATGAGCCCCACATAGGCAACCAGCTCACAGGTGGGCCAAAAGCAGACTTAACATACACACACAGATGAGACATGTACAGGTGACACAGCAATGGTTTAAACACAGGTAAAATCAGATTAAGTGCAGGTGGGGAATGCAGACGATACGTTCAGACGCAGCTGAACAGCATACAGGAAACGCACTGGAGAATCATGCAGAGATGGAAAGCACGCAGGTACAGGCTGTTTTCTTTCTGCACTGCACTGGACTGCAGAGTGCAGTCCAGTACAGAACCCAGCGGTCCACTCAAAATGAAGGGCTGCAGTAGACTTTCAGAAGCACAGGAGCTGGAGAGCTTGTTCTGAAAGATAGTCAATCAGCAGAACTCTTATAGGTGAGGGAGTCAGGCTGCCATCGTATGAGCAATCAAATCTTCAGTCGCTCTCGCTGCGGTGTTCCGTAGGAGAGGTAAGAAAACGCATCAGGGGACCAAAATCACTTCTCAGGCCCTTCTCTTCCTCGCCCGTGAGAGCTTCTTTAGCCAGCCCTCCTGTGTGGGCCGGGCGTTGTGTCCCGAGGTCTGACGGCGGAGTTCAGGATCGCTGCCGGTTTCCCGCCGGATTGAGTTTCTCAGATCAGAGGTACCAGAGAAACTGGGAGTTCAGTGGGCCGGATTGCAATCTGAGACCGTTGCCGTGGGGTCAGGTGTCAATCAAGATTCGCCCCGGTGGGTGGCGTGTAATTGAGAGACATGGAGCACGCAGAACCCGTGGGACCCGCCGCTCGGAGACGAATCAGACGCGGATGTGCGGGGGGCTGAGGTTGCCAGGGCAACGCTGAAGGAATGTCATCTCCGCCCCAGACGGGTGCCGTTAACCAGCTTGGCCATCGGCAGCCCAAATTTTCTGGGGTTGTTCACCTTATCAGTTCCCTAAATCAAATACATGTCCAGGCTCCAGTGTTGCGAAATCCGAATATTTCCTCCATTTTTAATGTAGCTCGTTTTCTACTGATCTCGTCTCGTCCGTCTCTGATGCCGTTGGCAGCGTTTAAATTTTCGTCGATCTTTTTACGACCCCGTGAACCGCTCTTGCCGAAGCCCTCCGGGCACGTTTGTATGAATCATGGCTCCATTGCTGCGCCGCCCCCCCCCCCCCATCTGTTTCCACTTACCTGGACGAGCGCGGGAGCAGACGCAGTTTCACAGGCCCATCTGGCGCTCGTCTGCTACAGTCGCTTATAAATCGAGGGGGGGGGGATAACGTAGCAGTCATCCGCAGGTCAGGTGCACTGTAAGTCCAGACCCATAATTCACAGGAAAATAAATCATTATTTGCATAGTCATATTTAGGAGAGATGTTGCATTGTTTCCACTTTTTGCATACTGTATCCGTTTACACAGACGGACTGTATACTATAGTGATTTACATGAAGGCTGTTTGTCAGTAATCCCACCCTGCGTACACTTGGCCTCTCTCTGTTATTACTGAATCGACCTCCTGAACGTATCCAAATGTTTTATTCATCTTAGTGCTGCCAGGATATAACTGTAGTTTATTCTTTTGCCTAGTTGGCTCTGCGGAGGTTAGGTCTGAATAGTGTTCACTGTGTGAACTAAACTGTGTTCTTGGCTAGAAATAGCTGTACAAAATGAGTATTGTACCTTACTGAACCTGTGTTTAGCAGTTGTCTATGACCATGAAATGCACTTTTTGTACGTCGCTTTGGATAAAAGCGTCTGCCAAATAAATGTAATGTAATGTAACACATTGCAGGGGATTGTCCTGCTGGTCTTATACTTCAGCTTCTTTCGTCTTTTGACTGTGGCTTTGACAAGCTGACTTGAGCTTCTGGAGGTGAAGTATCACCCCGCAGCTTTAAAAGGTGGACAGCCACATTGGTAACATTTTGAATATGTTGAATAACATTCTTTCAGTGTCACTGCTTAACTGAAATTACTGGTCGACACAAGGACATAATAATGTGATGGCTGGGTTTGGAGATTTGCTGACCATTTAGCAGGACAAGAATAAGCGAACAAGCTGATGGTGTTGTGTGTGTTGGTGAGGTGCCCGTTTTACGAGCTGCTGTGCGTTGTAACAGCCTGTGGACCTGTGGACTCATCTGTAGTCTGAACGTTTGTGACAGGAACCCCTGGAGAGACGGAGGAGAACGCCAGCCCGTTGCTACCCACACCTCCCCCAAAAATCACTTTCATCCAGGACAGGGATCCCGTCCCAGAGGAGCAGGTACTCGTACCGGGGGGGAGGGGGGAGCGTGGAGTTATTTTTTGGATGGTTAGTGTGTGGTGGTTTCTAGTAGGCTCCAAGTTTGTGTGTGATTTATATTATTTCTTAGCCTAACTCTACCCCTAACCCTTCTCTGAGTTCTTGTGCTCATGTTATTGCAAAACTGAATTTCCTTCTCCCTCTTGAGAAGCTAGAGAATAGAAAGTAATTTAAATGTATTCAATTTATGACCCTTTCAGTGTCCATATCACTATGCTAGGGCGTGACCTGCTCAGAAAGCCAAGCTGCCGTGCTCTACGTGTCTGGAGTCTAGACTTGTTCCTGTGTGACTGTATGAAGTGTATATTATAAATGGCTAGTGCTATGACTTGCAGCAGATGTGCCTCCTCATAACTGGAGCCTGTTGGACAACAATTCTCTCAGCTCAGAATATTTGATTCCATTTTCCTTGAGAGAAATCCAAAAAGTGTAAAGGGGGATACCTGTGTAGCAATTAGCCAATGCCGAAAGGTAGCATTAGATAAAATAGATATTACACATGAAAGGGTCATAATAGGACCAGAAGAATAGGAATCGGGATTAATTGTTTTGGTCTGAGGGATTCGATTGGCTAAGTGAGCAGAGGTGAGCTGAGGCGCTTTGAGACATGACGACGACGACGACGACGACCTCTGCTTTCCGATTGGCCAGGAGCTGGAGGCCTACGTGTCGGACTCGGACTCGGACGAGGAGTGGCGGGGGCCGCTGCTGGACCTCCTGTCCCCGGAGGAGCGGGAGCGGCAGCGGCGGGAGAGGGAGGAGTCCCGGCGGGTGCTCCTGGAGCTGAAGTCCGTCCTGGGGATGCGCGCGTCTGATAAGGAGCGCCAGAAGTGGAAACAGCTGCTCTTCAGCGACCAAGGTGTGAACAAGCGGTCAAAAACACATACACGCGTACACACGCATATGTACACACACACACACACACAGACAGACACGCACACACACGCCCACAGACAGACAGACAGACACACACGTGCACACACACAATCTGACACACACACCCACAGTGACATAGTCACACCCACACAGACAGAGAGGAAAATTTGCCTCTGTATGTCCTTCCGTCCAGTGTCCTTTTGTGGAACATAACTGTGATGTGTAGCGAGGGCTCCCTGTACCAGCCCTTGCCAACTGGGAGTGAATAGTTTCTAAAGGCTGGGTAGGTCTGGTGCAAGGCCTGTCATGTGACTCAGACCCTCTTCTTCTCCTGTGTCCTCCCCCAGCCGCCCTGAACACAGCACTGCCTCCTGAGCCCACAGAACCTCAGAGGCCCTCTGACCCGCCAGACCAGCCGCAACCAGCGAGCGGAGAGAGCGACCGTGCGGCGGACCATCCGGACCACCGGGGGCACCCCGACCCCCCTCCCGCGCAGACGGAGTTCAGCTGCGGAAGCTCCGAAACGGGGCGGGGGACGCCCCACGCGCCGGCCCCCGACGGCAAGGCGGAGACCCTGCACTACCAGTATGACGGCTCGGCGGGGGCGGAGCCGGGGGCGGAGCGGAACGGCGCGGATTGGCCGTTCGTGGCCAGGGTCCCGGCCGTCACGGTGATGGACAGGCTGACGGAACTGCACGGCTCGGCCACCCTCAGCTTTAGCTCCGCCCTCGCGGCCCAGGTGGCCGCCCGCTCGCACGCCTTCGCCAACATGGAGGAGCAGACCTTCGGAGACGAGGAGGAGGAGGAGGGGGAGCGGGAGGAGGGGCAGGAAGAGGATGGACAGGGGCTGGAAGAGGATGTGATGTCACAGCCCAGGACATCGAGGCAAACAGATCAGGACTAAGGATATTAGGAGTTGTGCTTTATATTTTTTTTTAATGTACAGCCAGGATATTTATTTTGACAGTTTTCTGTTATTTATTGAGGCTTTTTCTTGTTTTGAGTTGCGATGTATTTAGGAGTGTGTCATTTGAATTTTTTTGTGACTGATTTTGCACTTTTGCTGTTCATCATTTGTAAGATTTGTCATAAATTTGTCAAGGTTTTATCCTGTTACAATCTAACGTGGCCCTTCTTGAGTCAGGGTTCAGCCCTCAATCGCAGCTATGGTTACGGTGAGGCCAGCCCCTACGCAGCACCCTCCACACAAAGGTCAAAGGTCATCGGCTGGCACAGGCACATCTTAAACTGTAACTATACAGGAAATCCTCACGTCTTGTTACAAGATGTCTTTTTAGTTTATTATCTTTATGCCATTCTTTTGTTCACCAATTGAGGTGGTGTCATGAAGTTTTCTGTTTTTTGGGGGGATTTTTTTGTTGTTGTTTTTTTACATTCACTACAGTTATTAGATTGTTACATTAATCATTTTCTTCCTGGAAGAGGATTCTGCTCGTAGCATGATTGTGAGTATAGTCATCATATTCAGTATGAACTGCTTGGTGAACACAGGCTGCTAATAGACTGGAAGTGTTGATGTTGAAGTTGTTAGGACTGAGGTGTATTCTACCTCAAAAATGTGTTCCAGTGGATGGGAACTTTGTTTTATGTCCCGCTACATGGCACGTTTCACAAATTGGTCTGCAAAGTACTCTGAGCTCAGTGGAATGTCTGGAGCTTCTGAAGATAGATCGGTAGATCACACTCTTAACTTTGGTCATTCTGAAGCGAATGAACGTTGATTGTCCACATGATGTGTTAACCACAGTGTTAGCTCGCAACATTCTGTAAAATTAATTTCCTATTCCCGTCCAAATTTGAGCCTTAAAATGGTACAGTTGTTTGTTTCACAGTGAGAGGGAAGCGAAAACTATTTTGACTACCTGAGATGGACAGTTCACCGGGAAGGCCTCAGTTTAGCCTGTTCTGTAGCACACCCACGTCATTGGGATGAAAGCCTTGAGCCGAACCCTCCTGAGTTTTTGGGATCGGTACCTCGCCTACTTCTCCATTACGGCACGCCTGTTCCTCCCCCTGGCCCATCTCGCACTGCCACCTGCTGTTGACCAGCTGAGTTGCGTTCCTGAAAGACAAGCAACGTGGACTTCTAAATCCTGTTTTTTGTTTTTTTTTGTGCGTCACAGTCCGGTTTGGAAACCGTCCGGTTACCCAAGAGGCAACAGTCCCGGTCCGCCCCGGTGTGTCGGCAGCACGTCAAGTGCGGACTGCCGCCTTGTCCAATCCGTGTTGTCCGTATCTTCTCCTGTGTTGTCTCTTACATTTTATTTGAGCAATAAAATAATGTTTTAAGAACAGTTTGCTGTGTTCCGTTTGCTTTGACTGCACTTCCTGTGACCACGCCCTTTGGGTGGGTTATGAGTATGGTAGTTTGCTCAAGGCCTCTCAAAGCAGCCTGGGAGTAGGGTTTGGGTTCTAGCCCTCTGGGCATCTTCCCACAAGCACTCAGCTCAGCTCCCTGCTGAAGTGACAGATGGTTAAATGGGGAGGGGTGGTATTTTCCACACTACACCCATAAAAGCGAGTGATATTCCTCAAAACATGGAAAATTGAGAAATGTTCACATACAACCAAGTGACCAATGATGCCATATTTGACCTTTGGACTTGAAATGATTTGAGGGCTCTTACCTGGAAGAGAATGGAGATATAATGGGCAGTAGAGGTCACTGGGTCACTTGTCCCATACTGCACTGCTCTATGACAATATCCCTATTGTGGGTACTTGTGATGATAATGGAATTGATCCTGTCGTTTCCCCTGACCATCTGCTACAGTGACACAAGGGCAGTGTTCCATTATGCCCATTGCCATCCTAATTGTTCTCCCTCCCCTCCTGCAGTGTGGGGAACTGGAGAATGGGATGTTCGAGAGTAGGCGTTAGCCCTAGAGTTTGACTTCCAGTATTATTTACAGAACAGCTAAGCCTGGAGTGTCCAGTCTTACCCAAAACGGATAAGACTTTTGAAAACAAAAACCTGGCACGCACACCAGCGCTTTTCAGGTAATATTGGACACCCCTGAGCTAGACCCATTGGAGATTTTTTTTTCCCCGAAAAACTGCTTCCCTGTTGATGTCTGTTCATACAGAGAGGGAGCGAACGGGGTGTGGTCCCAAATTTATTGAAGCAAAGGCTTCACAGATCTGCATCTGCAACTAATCAACTCGCAAGAGCCTTATATTATTTAAGCAACATTTTTATATTTTAGTACCAGACTCATTCAGTATCGTGGGTTGGTTTTAAAGTGGGACGTGCCACCAGGAACCATACATTTTTACAGACTACCACCAAGACCGTTTTTGTAAGGCCATTTCTACTGTGGTCAAGTGCCTTCAATTGTTGTCCTTTGGTGGGCTCCCACTCATTCTGAGTGCTGGGATGGCGGATTACCGCTCAGACGCAACATGAGACCCCCTCAAATAAACCGAGGACAGACGCCTCCAATAAAAATCCAACGCGACTGAAGCTAAAGCTACCAGGAGACATACACAAGACAGGAACCCCCCAGCTCCTCTCTAATTTAAAAATAAACCCTTTTTAAACCCCTTTTCTTTTCTCGGTTTATCCTGCGGATAATCGTCGGGCGTGTCGCGTATTGATCTCGGCGGGCATTTTGTGCTCCGCGCACGAGACGATTTGGGCCCTCGATCAGAAAAGCCCTTAAAAGGTAATACGACATCAGAGCGAGAGAGAAAAAAAAGAAAAAGCCTCTTCCCCCAGGTAAGGCTAAAAGTGTCTGATTTGCTAGTGTTGGCCCATCGGGCCATCAGAGGAAATCCAGAGAAAGGGAAAATGGGAGGCATTAAGACTCCCTTCAATAGGGCTTGGTTTGAGTGCAGCCCCCCCCCCCCCAGGGGAGAGGCCTGCATTAAGATGATCCCCCCCTCTGCTTCCTGGAGCAGGTTTAGTGTGGGGGAGGGAGGCGGCTAAAAGGGTTTGTGGTCAAAGGGGGATCAGATCCTCGGCAGATTTCCCCAGACAGACACAGAAAGGAAGGAGAGTGGTGGGGAAAGCACCAGGGGTGTCAGTGAAAGGGCAAAGGAACGGGCCTTTTTGGATGCAAATCTGATGAGATCTCACAGTTGAAGTTTTAGTGTGGTATCTGAATAGAAGCATGTGTGTGTGTGAGAGAGAGAGGGAGAGAGAGAGAGAGTGTGTGTGTGTGTGTGTGTGTGTGTGTGTGTGTGTGAGTGGGAGTATGAAAGAGAGTGTGTGCGAGTGTGAGTGTGTGTGTGTGTGTGAGAGAGAGAGAGAGAGAGAGTGTGAATGTGTGTGTGTGTGAGAGAGAGAGTGTGTGTGTGTGTGTGTGTGTAGTAAGAAACTGTGTATACATGTCTTTGACAGGCAGCACACTGCACTAAGGGTTTGTGTGCAAATACAGAGTCAGCTGCCCAACATACCTCTTAGCGTTATGGCTGCATCAGTCTCCACTGAGTAACATTCACTCTATAGTCTGGCTCCAGTTTCAGTCTTTCAGACCAAACAGGTCATGGCCTCCATTCAGCAAATCGCTACTGACCCCGTGATGAAAAGCCAGAGCTCACTTCAGTCTCCAAGTCTGACACCTGTTTGGACCATTAATCTGCAAAGCAGCGACAGCCAGAGAGCCTGAGCCGTCTGATATGCTGTTAAAATAATCAATCACAAATAGATGCAAAGCTCAGACTCTGACCTCTGGCTTAATTTCTCAACTCAAAACAAAATGAGGACAGATAAGATTTATCTTTGGCCCAATACTGGAATTGTGTGTCTTTAAGGATGGAGATTATAATCAATTCAAACAATATTTCTAGCTGGGGCACGTAAGTTAGCCCTGTAGTAAACTGGTTGACCCTTTGCTTGTTAACTTAGACAGCACTCCACTGGTGAAAATGTGGTACTGCACCCTGGTGTACAGCAGTTATTTTGCTCAGCAAATAATCACAATAGTAGGCTCTGCATTCTAAGCAAATGGCCATCCCCAGTACAGTGGATCAGTTCCCCTGGTGACACACTCTGAGACACACTCGTCTGTAGTTGGATAAGAACATCTGCTAAACGCCTAAAATTGAGTTTTCTTCTACCCTTCTTGACCAGGTGTTTTTTTCCCCCACTAAAGAATTCTTGCTTATGGGAGATTAAAAACCCAGACTTGTTTCTGTGTGAAAATACTACAGGAAACAATTTCTTAACATTTTTTGGGCCTGTTACTCCTTTGCTTTTGAGATAGCCAGTCAGCAGCTCTTTTCTAACTCTTCCCAAACCCGACAGAATTTTACAACTTAAATGAGCCCCATAAAATTAAACCGAGCCATTTCAAAAAGCGTCAGAACTGCTGCCACCTTATGGACAGTGCAAGTAATGACATTTCATGAATCTACATCCATATGATATAATGGTGGGGGTGAGATAATTCAGGACACTGAAGTGAAGTACATATTATGGATAAAATGCTAAGATAAATAAGATTATGTTCGGTTTCATTGCCCGATCCCAAGCAGTCTTGGTTTATTGTCGTTTATAACTTCTGGAACGGGAGCAGGGAGAAAAGAGAAGAAGAAAATAAAGTGCAGGAATAGCACTATCATAGTTTCTTTGGTAATAGAAAATCACCAGGAACATGTCTGGAGTCATATCTATTGTGACTCTTGAGCAAAGCACTATGGAAATGTCACTCTTCAAATACAGAAGTCCAAGTGACACTTCAGGGAGAACACCCAGATAATTCAGGATAGGCACTTTACTGACTGCTCACTTGAACCAGCCAAAAAGTGAGCTGCACTGACAGTTGTCTCTGTGTCATATATAGAAAATATCTAAGGTGACAATGGAGGGTATTCAGTTCACCTATGTGTGGTTACTTGTGAGTGATCATCTCTAAGTTTACACATGATTGTGTATGTGTGTTTGCCTATTTGCACTCACCTGTTAACCTAGATACAGTCTATACTGTATACTCAACAATCCATGTTTACTTGCCCACAGGTCATGTGTGTATGCTTCTCTGGGTCTATTAACTTAGGTACGGTAGGTATCCTGTGTGTGGTTACCCTTCTGGTGCTGTAGCTGACAAGTTGCAGGCATTTGTTAAAATGTCACTCTTGCAAGTAAAATATAATTTAGGTATCTATTTGAAAAAGTTGTTCCTCGGATAGTACGCTGGGTTTTCTGAGTAATTACACTGTAAATAAAAGACTTGTACCTGCGAATGGCGCCTTGAAAAAAATGGTCATGACATGAGGTTTTGGTTCCTGCACATATGACGAATGTAACATAAGGTAGTTTCTCACTCGCAATGTAATCACGCAGTAACATGCAGAAATATGACCATACGTACAGACACACTGTGGACAAAACTGCTGAATCAGTACAGAGAGGCTGGCGTCTTCTTGACCCCAAAAAAAAGCAGGCCTGTTGTTGTTCCTACCTTCACATTCATCAACGAAGCAACAATCAGCAGAATATTATGTAGTGGTATGGGCAATTTATTTATAGATCCATAGCTGCTTGCTAAGCTTATTCTAACTTAAGTCAGCTGTTATGTACCTGTCTTTGCAAACTTAGCTGTACATTCCAAGTCAGTCCAAGCACAATGAAACAATGCATACTGTAAGGCATATAATTATATATGGATCATATTGAGCAATTAATCCTTTCTGCTGAGCCGGTTTATTACCTTAGAAACTTGTCTGTACAATATCCTCAGAAGGACTAACTGTTCTACCAGCTTGGTTATGTAACAGAGAACCTTAATTCTATATATTTTTTAAATGTCATATGTAAAAAATTAATTTGTATATTTCCCGCGCTTGGTTTATAATTCCCCAGCCTTGCTTCAGGAATGGATCCTCGTTTTCAATTCTGCGGGAAGAAGTCGTGGGCTATTCTCTCAGCTGATTCGGCACGTTTCAAGCAGGTTTCAAGACTTGGCCATACTGCCTGGTGACTCCCAGCAGCCACTGCGTGCTCTCTCCTACTGGGGTATGCAATCATGGCGGATGTGCTTCGGCAGCAGGTCCAGGAGGATAAACCCGATCAGGAGATATTCCTGAACGGGGAAGAAGTCGAACTTGATGGTAAAGACGAAGCAGACCCTTCCGAAGAGACGGCCAAGAAGAAAAAGAGAAAGAAGAAGAAGAACAAGGCGGCGGGGTCCGGTAAGAAAGCGTGACAGTTACGCTAAGCTAGGCCGTGGCAGTGCGGTGCTGCGAGTTCGCTGTGCAGCGCGAGGCAGGCCACACGCACTATGCATCGCACTTGCTGCTCGGGACAACAGTGCTGCTCTCTCCAAGAAGTACTCATTCCGTCAGAACACCTGGCAAACCTGCCTGTTCAAAAAAAGCGCTGATGTTTAACGCTACCTAAAAACTGCGCTTGCACGAGCGAGAGATGCCAGGATGCTAACAATTCAACGTGCTAAGTCAACGGGAACGTACGCACCACGACTCGCACTACTTTGTGCTTAAAGTTTTTTTCATTTCATAATGTGTGGACTTGTTATGTGTGTTTATTACGTAAGAAGGCGGAACATTCGAAAGTAATTAGTTCGCCAGTGAGCTAGCGTAGCTGCATGCGTTGTTGGTGTTTATGTTGATCATTTTTGAGCTGACCTTGCTACATTTTTCTTTAAACGGTTTTAGCTATACGGGATCGATGACTAGCGTGTTAGTTCGCTTTCTTGCTAGCTGACAAGCTACATTGCCAGTCAGATTGTTTGCTACCCAGCCAACATAGCTTCGTAAAGTACTTAGCTAGAATAGAACTTCACAAACTTGGAGTGAGAATACAATGTTTTGGTAAATTTGTTAGCTGACCACTGACTATGCGTTGAAGAGTAGAAATAACATGTATACAAATATTAGAAAGTCACAGAATCCTGTTTTGATCGCTCCGTTATAGCATCACAACATGATATGTATAACTAAAGCGCTGCACTTAGGCTAGCTAGTTGTTTACTAGCTGGCTACTTTCCACCTTCCAAGTGCTGGTAGTTAGCAGATAAGGTTGAGTACCGGCGAACTTATATTAATTGATCTTAGCAGAACCTCCCAAGACCGTATTTTTATTAGCATTAAAGTTGTGGTTTGGTGGGGTAGTTCAATTGTATGTGCTTTTGATGAAGGTAACTTGAATAAATATTTTTCAGAGATTTTTTGTTTATTTTTTAAATATTGTTTTAGTTTTGCTGTATATTTTTGACTGGCAGGCTCTGACTGTTTCTATGTGCAGTGAAGACTTGCTGGCTTTGCAGTTGCCGGTGTAGGGGTAGTTCTGGAGTTTGTGGTCCAAAGCAAGAAAATGCCGTTAAAGCAGCACAGAGCAACATGCACAGTGACATTAATTATCCAGGGGCTGTAAAATTAACAGTTAATTTGATAATGTGTATTCACAATTGCAAACAAATACCATTTTTTATTATTATTATTATTATTGTGCAAGTTCTCTTCCTTCTCAATTCTCTAGCGGCCCAAGCTCTTTAGTCCCTAGGGCTAGCAAGGCGTGCTGGAGATGCAGCTGGTCTGCCCAGGCTGTAGCTTACTGTTCTACCTGTGCCAGTTATTGCATGCCTAACATTAGCCAAGCTCCATACGATTTAAAGTTGGAGGTTTGATTTAAATTTGACCAGGAATCAGAAGTAGTTTCAGCTGCATTGTTGGACCTTATTTATTCCCACATTAACAAATGACTACTTTTTGCAGATATAGCCTGAGAGGCCAAAGAGGGCATGCTGAAATCCTCGTTGAAAACAATTAGGCACATTCTCAATGGATCTTGGTTGTTTAGAAATGTTGTTAGTGTCTGTGCCATGAAGGTCACTTTGTTTTTCGCGAGCTGGAATTGCTCAAATGATTTTAGTTTCCACGGTCACATTAACACAGGATTTGGCATTTTTTAAGCAAAAAAAAAAAAAGGTCAAAATGCAGGAAAATGTGTGCTGCGTTTTGAAAATGCAGGTATATTGATTAATTGGGTTCCAGGATGTCTGTATAGATATCCTTGTAATATCCAAAGCATATAATGAGCTGGGAGAGAAATGGACCTGTCTCACATGAACTTATCCCGAATACTAAATGCAGACTGAACATGGTCTCTGTGGCCACCTGCAGCAGCAGCAGTATTGATTGATGAGCTGCACACGTTGTGGTTTCTAATGCGAGCCCGAACACAAAACAGGAACGATCAGACGAAATGTGAGTGGCGGGCAGCGACTGAGAAAAATGATTTCGTAATCGGATGCATTGAACACCAGCTACCTCGTTAAAAAAAGAACACTAATAAATAAAAATGGCTTCCTCAGTACAGAAGACTTGGCCACTTAACCCAACAACTTGTACCTTGACTAAATGTAGATTCCAATGGGGTAACATGGTAGGTTGTCAGAAACTGTTGTGAATGTCTAGAATATGCTTCATTGCGCAGAAAAAGATTGTTTAGACCAACCAAATCCAACATAAAAAATTAAATATGAAAAAACCCCACAAAGTAAACTATTCCTGTAATGCAGTAAACCTGCCTGCATTAAATGTAAAATGTTAAGTGGCTCCAAGGTCAAACCTGGGTTTCAGCAAATAGTGAATTGTTGCCAATTTTTTATTTTTTAAATATGCATGCAATGTCGTGGAAAAAAAGTTGTACAGCTTCCAGAAGCATCCTTTCCTCCCAGCTGTGCTTTCCCGCCTGAATGCACTTAAGCACATTTCTCACCATCCTGTCTACCCCCTCATTGTTTTTTGGCTGCCCTTTAGGACAGAATTAACTCTTTGAAGAGCAGGTTTTTTTGAATGTTTTTTCAAAATTCTAAGTCGGTGTTCTAGAAATTAATCGCCTTCAGTTACCAGCAGTGAGTGTGACACCTGCATTAGAATGCTCAGCTAAGAAGATTCTAATCGCGCATTTATGACCTCATACGTTAATGGGTTAAACATTGGGAATGGTGCATTCTGTAGGGAGGTGTTGTTGAGGAATGCATGCATGAATGCTATGTAATGGCATCACCTGAACGTGTGTGCTCACTTGGCAGCGGTGAACGATGAGGCGGAGGGGGATGGGAGCACCGGGGGCGTGGGTGACGTGACGAGACAGCTGGAGAAGCAGGCCCTGGAGGACAAGGAGAAGGAGGAAGACGGAGAGGAAGGTGCGTCCCCTTTACGCCGGGCGGGAAGGAGACGGTCAGAGCGTTCACAAGATGACAAAGCGGTCTGGTGCTTTTAGCCGAACCGAGCCAAAGCACAGTCTCGTCTTGCGTCCTTGTTGTGCTGTAGCAAAGTCGTTTGTGAGACTAATGGCTAATTTGTGAAACTGGTTCTTGCTAGCTTGAGCTCATTCATGATGACAGAGCCAATACCCAATTGGTTCGCGTAGCAAGTTTGCGGGAGCATTATTTTTCTGCCTAAAATTCTGGAAAGCTATATATAACCTATGTAATGCTCTAAACTGTCTATACGGACCCTCCCTCCCATGCCAAATGTATAGTGCGCTGTGTAGCCATACTACCTACAGGTTTTGTGTGCCTGGCCAAGCCTGTGTTTGTGTTTGTCTATGAGAGAGGGCTGTGATCACAAAACAGGACTGTGTGTTGTTTCTGTGAGATCTGCCCTTGTTTTTGCTTCAGACTGAATAGAAAGCTGGCTTGTTCTCTGCAGATGGTGAGGAAGGCGAGAACTCTGCCGGGAAAAAGAAGAAGAAGAAGAAAAAGAAGAAAGGACGTAGGTTACTTGGTCATCTTCCCTGTCTCAATGTGCTTTTGAGAGATAAGGAAGAAGCATTCTCAGATTGATGACCCCAAAGGTTTATGAGGTTTTTTGTTTTGTTTATTGGTGTATAAAAAGACAGATTCACAGGAAAACTACAAAGGCTAAAACAACTAGACACCTGTGTCAGCAGATGGTGAATCATCAAAATGATTTGTCTAAAGGTACCTTCACACCCAGCACTCTAACTATAAATGATGATGACAACTAACGATAGAAAGCTTCACAAGCGTACACACTCTAGCAATATCGTTCCACTGTATCGTTCTATGAAGTGTCATTTTTGGAAGATAGAGGATGAGGACTATTTCACCAATTCCGTACTACTTTACTCGCTCACTAAAATAAGAAAATGGCACAGTCAGCGAATTTGGGTACCCGAGTTTCTGCGAAAGAGAGAGAGGTGGAGAGTCGAGCTCCCTGCTGAGAGAGCTGTCCGCCTTTGAAGACGGGTTCTACTCGCACATCAGCCCGAGCATGAGCCAGTGGCGGGTCAGTGGCATCCAGGCTCTCATACAGGATGTCTGTCATGGAATGAAACTGAGTGATAGATCCGGTGTGAGGATTTTTCCCTTCAGAACTCACTTTTGACAGGCTGAAGATGCTTCGTCCTTGTACCTGCGTTAAAAAATTGCTCTCGGAGTGGATCCAAATTTGTAGTTATCCTACTTAGTTATCATAGTGTGAACACGTGTATTGTTTGCTTTTGACGAGTTAATTTTTTTATATCATTATAGTTATCATTACAGTTGTCATTCTAGGTGTGATGGTGCCTTTAAACTCTAAAGTTGTTTTTTGTTTGGCCAATGAATGTCCCCAGTTTTCCTTCTTGCTTGTGACGGGCAGCTGTATATTTTGTGTTCGATACTTTTTTTTCCATGCATGTTGGGCAGTGCAGCTCAGTGTTGGCCTGCTGTGCTGGTCAGACTGTGAGGTCAGTGCGTCTCTCTCTCTCTTCCCCCCCCGTCTCCTCATGAAGCCAAGGTGCAATCGGACCCTCCGTCCGTACCCATCTGTGATCTCTACCCCGGCGGAGTCTTCCCCAGGGGCCAGGAGTGCGAGTATCCCAACACACACGACGGGTGAGAGATTTCCCTGCAGCGCCAGGCATTTGCACGTAGCTGTAGCATTACGTTGCCTACACGCATTCAGACGTAGCTGCAGAGCTGCCTTGCGTTCACGCTTTGGGACGTAGCTGTAGCGCTGCATTGGTGAATTCAGACATGGCTGTAGCGCTGCGTTGCTTTTGCGCATTCGTAAGTATCTGTAGAATTGCTTTGCAGGGTTTTATCAAGCCTTCACATGCTCCAGGGCCCCAGGCAGAAGGCGTACAGATAATACACATTACTCATGTAATTCATTTATACTCTAGCTGGACCTGTTCACGAGAATGTTTAATCTAAATGCCTATGTTTAAAGGGTACAACCTCTGTCTTTCATATGGGCTTCTAATGCTGTTGGTGCTGGTGTATTAGCTCAGGGCCCTAGCAGCTTCCCCTCACTGTAGATCCATTAAGAGTGGCACATTGATTAAAATGGTGGTGCTATCACTCTGTTTTCACACTCACCTGCGCGTATACATCAAAATGGCCCACGTTTCCTTTCGCACTGTGAAGTGGCTTTTATGTAAGGACACACCCCGCGATCCGGTACCGCGGCCTCGGCCGTGCCAGGTCTGATTGGCCTGCGGCCATGCCAAGGCGGCGTGTGATTGGCTGCAGCCCCACTCCGGGGTGGGAGGGGTTACGTAATAGGGGGTTGGCCAGGTCTCTTCGTGGGCTCCGCTGGCGTACTGGATGCCCGTGGTCTGCCAGCGTACCCTGCGAATGACGTGAGCGCAATAGCTCTGCACGTAGCTCTGCTGGCAGACGGCAGGGTGACCGGACGCTCCAGCCAACAGCACAGAGCGTGAGCTTCTGTGCTCTCATGCGTTAAAGGAGGAGGCCTCGTTATGAGATGGGCTTTATGAGTACGACTGGGCATTGCAAGTTTTATTTTGAAAATATACCTGCCGTGCTTGAGGTTTCATACGGCCAAATGTTACATGCTTGTAGTGAAGTTGCCCCTAAGCACAGATGCAGGGTCAGCGATCTGTGCACTAATCCTTAAAACTTAATGTGGAAGAAGAACACAAAACTGGCCGGCGTTCACAAGCCAACTTCCACCTACACCTTTGGGTGCACAGAAGTGATTAAGGGAAGCTCATAGGCTGTGTCACTGGCCCATCTCCATGACCTGAACACCATTTCACACTGGTGCTACTGGACTTAGAGACAAGCAGCATGCCCGCTGTGGGTGGGCGGAGTTTTTGGTATTTTTTGTAACATCTCCATTCCCTCCCCCCCACCCCCCAGGAGAAGCGCGGCGTGGCGCACCACCAGCGAGGAGAAGCGGGTGCTGGACAAGGCCAACGAGGAGGTGTGGAACGACTTTCGGCAGGCCGCCGTGGCCCACCGGCAGGTCCGGCAGTACGTCATGAGCTGGCTGAAGCCCGGGATGACCATGATCGAGATCTGGTAAGGCCCATCGTCATCCTCACCGTCTCCGCTTGGCCCGGTTTCGTACCCCTCCTTCCCTTCGTTCGCCATTCTGATGACCAAAGTGTCCTTGCTTTCCCTGCATCCTGAGCGGTTTTCTTCTTAGTCTCCGTTTTCTAAATGTGTAAACCCTGTCTGGTGCACTTTCGCACAAAAGCCCTAACGTGTCGTCATCTTACGGTGTTGCCTCCGTCCAACATCAAAGCTCGGGCAGGTTATTTACTGCGTGCCTGGATGTCCCCCCCCCACCACCACCACCTGAATCTCAGCCTGGGGAGGGCAGTACTCCGGATCTTTCCGGCAAAGAGTTTCCTGTAGATTGATTCTTTTGAGATTGATTCCTTAATCAATGTCAGCAGCTCCGCAGTGTCTCCCTCCCGCTCAGCCGGGAATCTAGATGTGTGGCCCCAGACGGCCTTCTGTGCTGTTCGTGACTCGCTGCGGCAGCAGCCCCCTCCTGTAGATTCTCCCTTCGCATCGGGAGACTCCGCCCCTCCCTTCTCCTCGAGAGGCCGCATAGCTGCTAGCGCAAACCTTCCTGATCTCACGTAGCATCCAGCAGGCCGGCACGGGCCGTTAGGCTCACTGCAGCTGGCCCAGAATGCACCTGGTCTTCAGCCTGCCTGAATTCACACGCCACGTCGCTTTTCAACACCGGTCACTGGCTGGGGGTGTCCGTTTTCAGTTCGAATCACACACAGTGGAATATCGTGCTGTGCGTGGTACTGCCCCTCCCTATTTTCAAACGGTGGTTATGACACACACTCCGACTGTACCTGCCTATCCAGCATCCCCCCTGTCCCGTCTCTTCAAACACCTGGCTGCTGTGCCCCTCCCATCACCAGCTGTTTTCTGCCCTTCTCCCCCCCCGACAGTGGAACGACCAATCAGTCGGAAAGGCTGAATCTCTGTCTGTCTTCCGCAAACATATTGAAACTGGGCCTCCGTGTTTCCATTTAATAAAGGAAGGCAAACTAACCCTTCCTTCCCCTTATCTCAGAGGTGTTGGTGCTGAGGAATTCACCTTGACAGTGGCACTTGCGATTGTTCCTTTGTGTATCTCTAGCCCTTGTGGTGTTTGCTTACCAGGCAAAGTTCACTTTTGTGAGTGGCTTTTTTGGGTGAGACCATCCGCTGGACGAAACTCCGGACGGCCGAACTTGTAAAACTGCTAAATTGTCTTGACAGCGAGAAGCTGGAGGACTGCTCCCGGAAGCTGATCAAGGAGAACGGGCTGAACGCCGGGCTGGCCTTCCCCACGGGCTGCTCCCTGAACAACTGCGCCGCCCACTACACCCCCAACGCCGGCGACCCCACCGTGCTGCAGTACGACGACGTCTGCAAGATCGACTTCGGCACGCACATCAACGGTCGGTCTCCGCCACGGCGCTAACCGCTACACCATTACAGTACATTACAGTACAGTACATTACAGTACATTACAGTACATTACATTACAGTACATTACATTACAGGCATTTAGCAGATGCTCGTATCCAGAGCAACTTACACAACTTTTACATAGCATATTTTTTTACATTTTTTTAAAAACATTGTATCCATTTACACAGCTGGATATATACTGAAGCAATTCAGGTTCAAGTACCTTGCTCAAGGGTACAACAGCAGTGTCCTACCCAGGAAATGAACCTCTGACCCTTCGGCCGCAAGCCCAGTTCCTTGCCCACTGTGCTACACTGCCGCCCCAAAATGTAAAGAAACTTGTTCCTGGCTGGGCTTGAACTTAGGACCCCATGGTCCATAGACTATAACACTGACCACTAGGCCACAAACCACTAGGCAGACGCTCTTATCCTGAGCGACTTACGCAGCTTTTAAGGGACAACCACAGCAGTAACAGGGCTTCAGACATTACATCCCAAGAGTCTCATTTTTAAACTGAAAGGGCATTCATCTTTCTGACTGATACAAGTTAGCCAGCAGATGCATCCATCTTGTTTGTCATATACGGAGAGATAAACTTCTCAGAAAGATTATCTCCTTGGAGAAAGGATATATACTGTTGCTGAGTCATGATGATGGGCTCACCAGTACATTTTTCAGGACCCATTCAAGCAGGAAACCTGCAAAAGCTAGGATTAATTCAGTTGTCCTGACATGTGACTCAATTAAATTCAAGAATATATTTTTCCCCTTACAAGCAGTTTGATGAGTCCAAAGGTCACTAAAAGTACCTCTCCAAACTGAAAAAGTGTAACGTTTGCATTTACTTGTAAATCAAGGTTACGGTGATTTGCCTTGGCAAAATAATAATTTTCTCCATTCACAAAACTGAAGGTGTGAAATGGTCTAAGTCATGTTGACTACTTCTGCTTACAAATTTACATTCTCTTTCCTGCAGGTCGAATCATTGACTGTGCCTTTACTGTCACCTTCAATCCAAAGTACGATAAGCTGCTAGAAGCTGTGAAAGATGCCACTAATACTGGAATCAAGGTGAACCACAAGCTTTGCATTCTTTCATTCACACATTGACACAAGTGAGACCATGACGAATGTATTTGACTGCTATTTTGGCGCAAAAACTGGATTGATTCGAAGATGATTAGTCACTGTGATTTGTGTTTGTGGGTGGTAGTTTGGCAGCAAACATTCTACCTGGAATCTGAAGTATGTGGTGCTGAGTAATCATTAACTGTAGATTTCCTCATCCCAGACCGTGAACATTTCAGCTTCTGGACTCGTTCTTTTGCTGGAGTGTCAAGCTGTTTTTTTCTCTTCCCTCTCCCGTTTCCACAGTGCGCTGGAATTGATGTCCGCTTGTGCGACATCGGCGAAGCGATTCAGGAAGTGATGGAGTCCTACGAGGTTGAAATCGACGGGAAGACGTACCAAGGTATTGAACCGAGGATGAACACAAAGCTGCTGTCTCGAACAGACTGGCTGTTGCCAGAGGTGGAGGTTTTGCTAATACACAAAACAAGCTCTAGACTTCATTCAAGCAGTCCCTTCCCTGCCGAAGCTGGTAAAAGCTGGTTAAGCCGGCAGAGAAAGCTTATGGTCTAACTGGTGGACTAGCTGACTACATAGGCTGGTCAGCTGGTGGAACAGCTGGTCGACCACCTAAGAGTGTCGAAAACACAGCTTACAGCCAGCTGAGGCAGGTTTAAGATGGAATTTTCCGCCGGGATAAGTAGCACAGTTATGTGGTAGTAGTGAGAGATGCGGAATAGAGGCTCGTGTCCAAGGTTACTCTGCTGACTGGGGCACTGCAGAGGAGCAGGCTGAGAAGGACCGAATCAGCATCAGAGGAGGAAATGCAACCGCACACAGGCTCCAGCTCTTCTTTTTCAGCCGTCCAAGCGATGAGTCAAGGACAGGAGGTCGCGACCTTGTAGTTTGTCCTTCCATGAAACCGTTTAGCTTTGCAGTCGGACAGTCTGACACAAGCACCGAACGCGTTGCGATGAGGACGTTTGTAAAAAAAGAGGTAGACTTGTACCACTGGTTCCACAGAATGCTCTTTGCTGGGAATCGCGCATTCCCGAGATTGACGGGGTTCATTCTTGTTTTCAGTGAAGCCCATCCGAAATTTAAACGGCCACTCCATCGGGCAGTACAGGATACACGCTGGCAAGACCGTCCCGATCGTCAAGGGCGGAGAGGCAACGAGAATGGAGGTGGGTACTTCAGCCGGGAGCCGGAGGCGTCCTGCACGGCGCTCCGCGTTGTTATTCGCTGGCTTAACGTGAATGCAGTGGAGCCGCTCCTCGCCCCCGCGCGCCCAGTGAAACTCCGCGCTGTGGGTGTCGGCCGACGCTTCGGCTGACGGCCCCGCTATCAGCACCGGGAAGGAGACGCGCGGCTATCCTCTCTCGCCACGGTGGCCCCAGATAGGGGCTGCTGAGTCACTGGTGTAATCAGCTAAAAAAAACTACAGCAGTGACCCCCGCCCTCCTGACTCACCGTTTACTCTGAACACGTAGCCCTCTAAATGAAGCCAGTGTATGTGTAATCAGGTGACAGTTGGATTTTAAATCCAGGCATTCGGCCTGCGGTCAGAAGGTTTGGAACCTGAGAGGAATGCCTCTACATACTGTCATACATACATACATGTGTTTTTCAGAGTGGATGCTCATTTGACAAAAGCAGAATGTCTGATCCGTTTTAATTGGGGAACCTTTACTCTTCTGGTCTGTAGAGCATTGTGTGTAATAGAATTTCATGGAAGCCTATGGTGTTTTGCAGTGGCGTGAGAAAAGAACTCTAGTGTGGATCTGTGACAATGGCGGTTAATCCAAGTGAAGGTCCAGGGTTGTGTGTTTTGAGTGTGTGTGTGTGTGTGGCTCTTAGTGATGCCTGCCGTCTCCAACAGGAAGGGGAAGTGTACGCCATCGAGACCTTTGGCAGCACAGGGAAGGGCGTGGTTCACGATGACATGGAGTGCTCACACTACATGAAGAACTTCGACGTTGGACACGTACCAATCAGGTTGGCAACTGCAGCAGTTTTTTTTTTTTAATACTATATGGATCACTCGTCCAAAGGTGGCTGCCCTGCTTCCAAGGAAATCCTCACGGATTCTGTGCATAATGTTGTTTCTAGCAATAGCGTGTTAACCCATCATTGCCTCAGAGCAGATGTTTGGCAACAAAGAAAGGGGGGGGGGTTCATAATTTAAGAAGAGTGACTTTTACTCCCAGGGTTTTACCTTGTTAACGCTGTAACTGCTCTTTGTCTTCCACGCACCCCGCCCTCCCCCCACAGACTCCCGCGGGCCAAGCACCTGCTGAACGTGGTGAACGAGAACTTCGGCACGCTGGCCTTCTGCCGGCGCTGGCTGGACCGCCTGGGCGAGAGCAAGTACCTGATGGCGCTGAAGAACCTGTGCGACCTGGGCATCGTGGACCCCTACCCGCCGCTGTGCGACTCCAAGGGCTGCTACACCGCCCAGTTCGAGCACACCATCCTGCTGAGGCCCACCTGCAAGGAGGTGGTCAGCCGGGGAGACGACTACTGAGTCAGACCCCGCCCCTTCCTGTCCCCCGACCCCTGACCCCCGACCCCCCCGTACACACAGGCAACGCACACACTCGAAAATGTAAAAGCTTCAAAAAAAAATATCAGCAGAACTCGCTTTTTCTTCTCGTTTCTCGCTTTGGCAGAAAGCAGCGCTACGGCGGTATGGCTACGTCGCTGCTTCGTAACTAATTAAAAAACTCCCCCTTAATTAATCTGCAGAAGACCCAGTGTCTGTGGTAGAGCTGGGGGGGATGGGGGGGAGGGATTTCTGATGTCACAGCAGGTGCCATTTTTTTGTTTTTTTTTAATTTAGTTTTTTGTTTTTGTTTTTTTCTCCCAAAAAGGAACAGGAAATAACGATTATTTCAGAGTTTTGTCAGTTTTTTAATATTCTGTCTTGCATTTAGGGAAAGTGATGCAAAAATCCTCCCTTAACCGAGGGTGTAACTGTGTACAACCTCCATGTATTAAGGCTGTAAGTTGAGCTTTAACTGCAACAGGGAGAGCACTTTGCAAATAAATAAATCAGATAAATAAATGCGCTCTGCTCCTGCAGTTTTTCCTTGATATTTCAGAATTCTCTTTCAAATGGCTGCCTCTTATCTTCAGTGCCCGATGATGTATTTCTCTTGGAACTCCCTGGAATGGTTTTGTATGTAAAAGAAAAAAAGAACCTTAAATAACCTTAGTCTCTGACTTTTTTGTTCAGCTGTGTTCTGGAGGGGAACAAAGACTTGAGCAGTGTCTCGGAGACCACTTGATGGGTTTTTAAAAAATATTTTACTTTTTTTTTTTTCACAGGATATCGTCTTGGCGTTTTCAGATCATTTTGAGCCAGTAGAAAAATCAAACGCGTAACGTTGAATGTTTTCTACAGAATCTTTTTTTTTTTCTAGGACTCTGTGTTGAGTTCAGCTGAGGAACTGTGTGAGTGGCCCATATGGTCTTGTTTTTCAATATCATATTTCTTGGAGTGTGAAGGCTTATATGTGGAGTCTAGTGTTATGTTCTAAGATTATTTCTGCTTGGGAAATCTCGTGGAAAGAGGGTAGACAAAGCTGCAATTAGTTATAGTACTACAGCAGTCTCAGAAATGGCGAATTGAAGTAATTTATCACCTGAACAGTGTTAATGATGGGTTAACAATGTCTCCTGTGCTTGGTAAAAAAAAGAAACTACTTGATTTGGCCTGAATATTAATTTTGGTTAAATTGAAAATTTGCCCTGGTCATTGAACCACTGAAAGGTTTTCACTTTAACATCGCTTCAGAAATACAGAAAAAGCGTACAGATAGGTACTTGAGGTGAATTTCAAGTGTGGAATCGTTCTTCTTGCGCGTGATCTGAGAAAGGGCAGCTGAAGTCCGGGAATTCCCTCTGCGTTTAAAACCGCCAGTTTACAGCGTTTGAGAGAACAGCACCGAGCAGGCTGTAAATGTCAGGCTGGGTTGCTGCTCTATTCATCAGCAGGTTGAGTTCAAACCTCCTGTGACCCATGCAAGGAGGATATTTACCTAAACGTAGTTACATGAAGTGCGGAAAAAAGCACTACCGTTTAATACTGTTTGAAGTCATGTAGTTCACCTAACATAATTTATTTGTAAATCTATAACATGCTAACAAGCTGGCACAAATCACATTATGCTAATTTATGCAGAGCAGCTAATTGTTATAGTGACCTTTCAAAGCCAGTGATTTGGAAGCTGTACATGAGCTGCATGCAAATATACACAAAAGGAGCCGTTCTTTTAAAAAAAAAATGAAAAAATATTTTATTGAGGTAAATTTCTCTAAAAATTGAGGTAACAATTTGCATAGTATTATTTCCATAAATTTACATAAGAAAAAACTTACTAACAGATGCTGAATTAGAAAAAACAAAAGCCATGTGCTTTGACTGTCCCCGGGTAATTGATCGAGATATGAAAAGGCATTTCTGCAATTAACTGTTGTGATTGTGGAGGATAATCTTTACAATAAGCAATCTCAATGTCTTTAGCAAGGAATATCGCACACATCAATATCACATTTACAAAGTACATCCATATGCAATATTACACGTAAGAATTCCAAGCCAAACGTACGAACCGGTCAAAATGTTTTACTTAAAAATTATTTCTGTGCCTTGAGACTGAGAACTGGACAAGCTGCTGGTGATTTCTTCTGCTTTTGTAATCAATGCGCTGCAAAAGTACTTTTCTTAAAAGAAAATCTCATTGCAAGATTATCTGAAAATAAAGTATTCTTTTACTTTGGTGGTGCCAATGACACCAATTTTCTGGAACACAATTTATGAAAATCGTTTGAAAAATCCATACATTCTTATTCAAAAATATGAAAAAATACAGAATTTCGGTTTCATGTCTGCTCGTTCCTCTATTCAAGATACAAACGAGGACAGCTATCTAAAGAAAAAACTTTGTATAGATCTTGTACTTTGATACCTTTTCTATTTTGTTACATTCAACAATACTTCTAAAAAAATACAAATTAAACCGCAGTAGTTCTCACTGACACGGAAAAGGTTGTGTGAGTAGTTGGGATTTTAAATGATAGTTAAGGACACAGTTGAAGTTTGGGGAAAATGTGGTGGGGTAAATTCTAAAAACATTGTTCCTCACACAGGGTAGAAGCAATTTTTTTTTCCTGACAGTGTTGTGGCAGACCTGGGTCAAATACGTATTTGTTTTGGATTAAAATACTTTTCTGTGCTACATGTTGATTGAGCCTGCCATATGACAGAGGCGAGATTCTTTGGAGTATTGAACTGGTTCCAATACACCAGACAAAGATCAGTAAAGCGTAGAAAAGTATTTGAATCCAAAACAAACAGTAATTGACCCAGGTCTGTGTTGTGGTAAAGTTGGAGAAACCTTTTTTTTTCCCCCTGGTGAGAAAAGCAGTAAGGGGTCAGCGGTGTGAGTGGTCTGGTTCCCTGATGGCTTTAGAACAGCGGCTGGAGGCTCACTGGAGCTCTTACAGTCAGCCCAGGCCCTGCTGACACCTCAGCACAGCCCAGCGACATCCAAGATAAGAAACTTTTTACCTGCCAGTCTTTCGGTGAACCCCAATATCTCCAAACAAAACAAAAATACATTCTAAACCGAGCGGGGGGGGGGGGGTTCCAAGTTACGCCAACTACATTCCTGTGACCGTGGGCGAGCGGGGGTACGGTAAACCCACCTTTTTTAGACATTTTGGGGCGCCGATCAATCCGTTTCACTGAGGAGACCAAAGCGGCCTGGCTGGGTCCAATCCGCCGATGCTTCGCCAGGGCTCCACTAATGCGGGTACGCAAAGTCTCCCTTCAACCGTCGTCACAGTCCACCCTCTCTGTATCGCAGGGTGATCACAGTTACCAAGGGGTTTGAACCGTAAGGCAGGTATCTAGATATGTCCACATACATTATTACAGTATTTGGAGTGATGCCAACAGTTTTTTTTTTTTTAAGTTTGTTTTTAGAAAAGTATAATCTGGCCATAACCGTGATTTGTCAGATTACCACATGGCATGTCTGTCTGACCACATGCACCTTCTGTCACTTAAAAACAAAAAAAAAGCCTGTACACTATTTATAACAAAAAGTTTACAAATTTAATACAAAACCTTATAAACACAATATACAAGAAATTCACAAGTTGTTCTTTAAAAAACAAAACAAAAAAAAAGCGCAGTTTTGTATCCAGTTCTTAACATTTAAAAAGGTACTTCTTCCTCGTTTAAAAAAAAACAATACGATCGGTCCGCAAAAGGGGCGAGTCTGGATGTGAGGATGGGGGGTCCTGGGGGTTTCTGCTGATGCTTCACAGACTCTCTCCACTGCGGCTGCTGGTGCTGATCTGCGGGGTGGGGGGGGGGGTTCCAGCCCCTGGGGGGGGGAGGGGGGTAATCCTAAAAAGCTTTCCCTTTGTCCTGAGACACTCGCTGGGTGTAGAAGAGGATGTAGGCCTGGGCCCTGCACACTTCCTCCACCGTGCACACGTTCAGTTTGGAATCGTTACAGTGGACCCAGAACCCTGTGGAGAGGGAGCAGAACGATGCAGCGTGAGGGAAGGGGATCCGTGCGACACCACCCGGGGAAGACTATCCGTGCGACACCACCTGGGGAACACTGTCCGTGCGAATAGAACCTGCCATTCTGTTGGTCACATTTCGGGATAGGCACGGCTGGAATCTTCCGGAAGCACAGAAAGGTGCAGTGTGTGTGTGTGTGTGTGTGTGTACCTGCTCCAAAGTAAATAACGTACAGCGCTTTAATCTGGCCTGGCTCTACGAGCACCGCACCAGGCCGAACAGATGTCCGCTCTGCGGGGGGGGGGGGGTCGGTACACAAAGGCACGAGCACTGAACCCGTCACCCAGCATGGATGAAACTGCCACTTAAAGGCCTTTTTCTGACCTGGACACATATACAAAACACTAAATCCCACTGGTACAACTTCAAGGTAAGGCATAAATACACACCATCTTACAGCTATGAAAAATAAACTGAAATAAATAAATTAAACAAAAATTTGAAACGGTGTGGAAATGAAATGTAAATGATAAATGATAAAATTTCCCTCGTTAACGACCCTGTACATTCACTTATTTTCCATTCCATTCAAAATGTTCAATAACAAGCTAAAGACTCTTTCAAACGTATACAACGAGAAAATAGCTGAATTTCGTTTTGATGTAAAGTACGGGATTTATAAGCAGGACGTGTCCGTTCTGTACAGATATTCAAGTTCTCTCCTTAGTGGCAGCCCACTACACAGCACTTCTGATTGGCTAAAATGTAAAATGGACGCACTAAATATGGCCTCCAAACGACCAGTACCAAACCATCCTGTAGTGGGCAGCATAAGGACTTAGTTCACAGGATGAACAGAACTCATTTTAAAAACTCGACTGAATGAAACAAACTTCACGTGATAACGCTTTTCTTTGGGCCTCTTGGTGTATTATAACTATGATTGCACTGGGTTTTTAAGAGCAAAACATTACATGAATGGCACAGCTGGTATGGATGCAGGCTTCTGTCTAGAAGATTCCAGCACCAAAATGCCCAACTTAGGTAATCATGACCATCAGAATCTCCCTTAAGGACCATGGTATAAGGACATGGACCATGCCACATGAGGGGTTGAAATGTAAACCTGCAGGACGTTGGATTTTCGGAGAACAGGGTTGGGAACCTCTGGCGTGCCAGCGCCCCTGGTCTAAATGCGGCAGGTCGTCTCACCTCCTTCCGTGTTGTAGCAGTAGGCAGTGTAGTGACCGGAGCCGAAGCCCTTCCCATGGTGCATCACGACGGCGGACAGCTCGTAGGCGAAGCGCTCGGCGCGCGGGGGGGTCGGAGACGACGGGTCGCGGCTGCAGTAAGGCTCCATGTTTAGCACCTGGTCGAAGCTGACGTGGACTCCGATCTTCTCCCGGTGGTTCCTGCCGGACCACCTAACCAAGGAGAGAGAGAGAGAGAGAGCGTGCGCACACATCACTACTGTCACCCCAAAACTGCGCTAACGCGCAAACCGATCTTCAGCCTCGATTCAAAGCAGAGCCAAACTCGTTTTCGGGCAAAACAGAAAAGCCACAATTTCTGGAAGTAAATGTGAATTTTGATTCATCAGACTGTAATAAGGTTTCTCAGATGAACGTGATGACCTGCAGTCATTGAGATGCGTTTGTAAATGACGTGTAAATCCAGGTGGGATCCTGGGAGTTTCTGGAATGGAAGTGTGTGTGGAAGAGGTGTCACCCACGGTGCGGGGGTGCAAATCACCTGAAGCGTTTGAGGTGCAGGCGGAGGACCTGAGGCAGTTTGTGAACCATGAGCTGCTTCTGAGCTTCAGTGAGGATGACGGGCTTGGAGGAGAACCTCCGCCGCTTGCCTGGAGAGGAGGGAGGGAGGGAGAGAGAGAAGGGGAGAGGGAGGGAGGGAAGAAGGGTGAGAGAGAGAGGGAGGAGGAGAGAGAGAGAAGGGGAGAGGGAGGGAGAGAGAGAGAGGGAGGGAAAGAGACAGAGGGGGAGAGAGATGGTTAGGGTCAGGCCACTTTTAACTGTGATGATTGTTCATTTGCTTTCACTGTCAATAAAAATAAGCAACAAAACTGGGAACCGGTCTACCTCCCAATCTTCCTTCCAGTCTGATGGTTTTGCTGTTGCTCACTATCAACACAAATGAATTAATACATTTTAAAAAGTCGCCCTGGCAACTTTTTTTCTTGGCTGGTCAATATTTGGTCAGGGGTTGTGGTTAGGACCAAGAAAAAAATCGAGCGGTTTGCTCGTCCGCGCACTTTTTTTCAAACGGAGCATTTCGAGGGTGTGTCTCTGCAGGACTCACTGTTGCACTGGTCGCAGGCATAGATGCTGCCCTCCAGAGCCTCGGTCTCGGTGAACTTGGCCAGCATCTCGGTGAGCTGGCAGGGGAACTGCGACGCCGTCTCCTTGCCGCTGCAGTGGTAGCGCTCGGGGAACTCCAGCGACAGGTCCCAGAACGGCTCCACCGTGTTCGACCTGTAGTCGCAGGCCAGGCACGTCACCTGTCCCAGCGGGGGAGAGAGAGGGGAGGGAGAGAGGAGGGGGGGAGAGGGGGAGAGAGGGGAGGGGAGAGGAGAGAGGGGGAGGAGGGGGAGGGGGAGAGAGAGAGGGAGGGGGATGGAGAGTGGGAGAGAGAGAGGGGAGAGGGAGGGGGGGATAGAGAGAGGAAAGGAGAGAAGAGAGGGGGGATAGAGAGAGAGAGTGAGCATGGAGGTAGGGTTTGTTGCCAGTACATTAAAGGGGTAATTCACACAAGCACTCAAGGTCTGAAATCGGGCCCTAGATGTGCCCTTTCCAGGATGAGCAGTCCCCCAGTGAGGTGACCTCACAGCCCAGCTGGGGGACAGCGTTATGGGACCAGCTTTCAAGGACATAAATCAGCTGTGTTCGCTGGATTTTGTTCCAGGTAAGCTCGCGTTTAATTAAGGCGACTGAACTGTTCCTGATTGAACAGACTTTCACACAATGTTGGTTTGGCTCACTATCGTTTGCTTTGGCCTTAAAACTCTTCATTTTCCACATATGGTTTAGTATCAATGACCAGGTGTGCACACACATTCAGCATTTAAGACTTCACTCATTTCAGCTGCAAGTCCATCAATTAGTTAATCAACACAAATCACCTCTCCTGACATCAATCATTTACCGCGGCACATAACAGAAAGTGGAAGCGTGAGTTGCCTAGGAACTGACCTGACTGGCTGAATGTCCTTGAATTAATACGGAACATTAATTATTTTTCACATTAATTATCTTGCTGATATGCGCCACTGAGAGAGTAATCATCTGTCATTAGACCTTAAACGGCTCTAATTAAAAACAATTGACGACTCGTGGTGCTTCAGGAATTGCAATAAAGGTTTGAACAAAAACCAGCATTCACAGGGGTACTCCAAGACCGGGGTTGAAAACCACGGACATAAAAAATACGGGTGTGTGTGTGTGTGTGTGTGTGTTTGTAACTAGTGACAAAAGCTGGCCTCCCTAAGGACATTTTCCAAAACATGGGCAGTGTGCTCCTCCAGCACACCCCCAGCTCCAGGCCCTGGACCTCTCCAGCACACCCCCAGCTCCAGGCCCTGGACCTCTCCAGCACACCCCCAGCTCCAGGCCCTGGACCTCTCCAGCACACCCCCAGCGCCAGGCCCTGGACCTCTCCAGCACACCCCCAGCTCCAGGCCCTGGACTCCCCACAGCACCACCAGACGGCAGCAGCACAGCTCCACGAGCAGCGTGTAATGTGCTCATGCTGTCCGTGTACTGCGTGAGCGCACACTGTGTAGAACAGGGCTGAAGGGCTGGGGGTCAGGCCTAGTTTAACTGGCTGTGGCATTCCTCGGTCCGTCCCGTCGAGGGCGTGTGAAGAGCACTTGATTTTTGGCGGGTAGGCAAGGCCTGCTGTTCTCAGAGTGCGCGTTACAGGAACTTCACTGGAGCAAGAGCGTCTCCCCCTCCCCCACTCTCTCTATCTCTCTCAGATCTGCGCTTACATTTTCTTGTAGAACAGCCTTTTAAATGACACTACATCGCAGCACTCGTCTATGGGTGGTTTACACGGTTGCAGTCTGTGGAGAACGCAGGCAGACGGACTGTACAGCACAGTCTCAGTCTGTGGAGAACGCAGGCAGACGGACTGTAGAGCACAGTCTCAGTCTGTGGAGAATGCAGGCAGACGAACTGTAGAGCACAGTCTCAGTCTGTGGAGAACGCAGGGAGACGGACTGTAGAGCACAGTCTCAGTCTGTGGAGAACGCAGGCAGACGGACTGTAGAGCACAGTCTCGGTCTGTGGAGAACGCAGGTAGACGGACTGTAGAGCACAGTCACAGCCTGTGGAGAACGCAGGCAGACGGACCATAGAGCACAGTCTCAGTCTGTGGAGAACGCAGGCAGACGGACTGTAGAGCACAGTCACAGTCTGTGGAGAACGCAGGCAGACGGACTGTAGAGCACAGTCACAGCCTGTGGAGAACGCAGGCAGACGGACCATAGAGCACAGTCTCAGTCTGTGGAGAACGCAGGCAGACGGACTGTAGAGCACAGTCACGGTCTGTGGAGAACGCAGTCGCAGTCTGTGGCGAATGCAGTCTCAGTCTGTGGAGAACGCAGGCAGACGGACTGTAGAGCACAGTCACGGTCTGTGGAGAACGCAGTCTCAGTCTGTGGAGAACGCAGTCTCAGTCTGTGGAGAACGCAGTCTCAGTCTGTGGAGAACGCAGTCTCAGTCTGTGGAGAGCAGTCACAGTCTGTGGCGAACATGAGCAGCCGGACCGTAGAGAGCGGCCACGCGAGAGTTTGGGCTCTCTCCAGTAGCGGATGGTCGAGCCTCTCCCGACTGCGCGGGGGCAGCGGGAATATGGCGGCTCCGTCGTTCCTGGAGCGGCTAACGGGGGCCGGGACAGCTTAGCGGCTTGGCTCCCTCTCCCCCTGCCGCCCGGCCAAACGCGGTCGGAAAGTGAGGGACCAAACAAATGTTCCATTACATCACGACTGCTCGAGCAGCCACAACTCCCCGAGGGAGGGGGAGGGGGAGGGGGGCGCACCACAGGAGCAAAACGTGGAAAGGCCGGCGTGCTGCTTTCAACCGCAATGGAACCAGAACACCGAACACCGTCGAGGGAACAGGGAAAATCCACAGCCTTTAGCCAGCTCAACCCACACGCCGTTACTGAAACTGACTCTGCGGTTGTAATCTACACCAAATGTAGCCTGTAAGTTATAAATCACCCCTTTTGAGTTCAGTCACATTTTGGAGGGAAAAACTGGTCTCTCGATTTGGCCGTGTGTAATACAATTCCCATTAATCATTTAGCCAGGATCGTACAGACAAAGACGGAATCTTCGCAATGAACTATGGGAGCTTGAGGTAAGAGAAGAACAGGAACGGCTAAAGCTGAGAAGATGGGCACATTGTACTGGCATGCCATATTTCTTGACTGGCAGAGGACTAGTACCAGCAGAAGTGTAGATGACTGATTTTGAGATCGTATGGGTATTTGGGTCAAACAGACACAAATGCCAATGTGTCCGCTCTTTTGGTCCTATACAGGAGTAGAGTTATTCATTCCTACATCATAATGTGCAGTTTGTCAAAATATTAGAACTCGCATCAAGCAGGATATTACATGCACTGAGTTTTGGGCAGCAGTCTGTAGGTAGTTTTTTTAATGTTTTTAGGTGAATGTTTCCTTTAAGGAGCCAAAAACATTAGCTCCAGCATTGGAAGTTACATTACAGCAGCCATATGGCTACAGTAGCTTGATGCTGGAAAGTAGTAAAAAAAAAAAACTAATAAAACCTCCAACTCCAAAAATCCTGTTGCAACAATAAAAAATTGAACTAAAATGAAGTAAATTGAACTTCCATGTAAAGATATCTACAGTACATTTCATATAATGAGCCACCAACAAAGCAACTGAAATTAAAGGTGTATCTTGTGTCATAGTACTTCTCTTCATAATGCACATGCCCGCTTTTCATTGTGGCAATGGCGACATTGGATGGGAGAACTTCATCGAACATCGAAGAGCAATGACTTGTGCCCGACCCACATCCTCCGTCTCTCACAGGCTAAATCCAGGCTTCACTTTCACTCCAGATTATATTTAGCCCATATCTGTGCAGAGTTCAGATGTTTCTCTGAACTTCCTCCTACAGAGAGTCTGCACCCACACGACGGACGACGGAGTGAAATCTGAGAAACGCAGTCCTGACCAAGAGAAGACGAACACAAAGCCGTGAGACCGGCCAGGCGTTTCGACAGACCGGAAACCCCAGCGCACCACGCCCTTCACCAACGAGGAACCACAGACGAGCGTGCACAACGCCCTTCACCAACGAGGAACCACAGACCAGCGCGCACGTGCCATATCAGACCAGCGCGCACGTGCCACCGTGCTCGGTGCAAGCGTCCGCGACACATTCGCCGGTTTGAGAACTGGGACATGCAAATATAGCGCAAAAAAGTGGCGCCAAGTGAATTCTTTCTTTATTTACAGACATTGCTGAAGGTTTTTTTTATTTTTTTTTTTTAAACTAGGCGTCATGCAAAGTTCACACAGACATACTTTCAGATTTCAGGCTAGTTCATGTTTTCCGTTTAACAAACCAAGGGATGACGCTGTGTTCACTTCTGATATTTTACCCTGCAAAATGCAAAGCAATATATTCTAGGGGGGGGGGGGGGGAATTCAAGGTCTTAGATAAAATTTCTGGCTTTTTTTGATCAGTTCAATAATTTTGTTGTCTCTTTTAATGTAATTGTTTGCAATATAGCAAAATAAGGTAAATGTGAACATGGGATTTTTACTCTTCATGGCATGCATAACTGATATAATGTGGCTTAAGAGGGTAAATAATCCCTCGAAACATGAAAAGCAGCCAATTAAGAAAATTTTACAGCTTGCTAAAAATTCTGGGACGCAACTGATTGTAACAAAAACCAGCATGGGAACCACTGCCTAAGACTGCAGTTTAACTTGCACTGGAATGTTTGTAACGCGCGCTAGCATTCAAAACATTCAAATTACAACGTCAATTAGCACGGAAATATGTGGATTTATTTACACAAAATATGTTAGGGACGTAACATATGGTGGGGCACCTTGACACACTTTTTTTCAAGCTTACTGTAAAACAGGCACTAGAAGGTACGTGACTACCAAGAAAAAAATCTCACAATACCAGTTCAAGTGTAGTAGAGCAACAGAAGAAAACAACCAGCTAGGACATGACGTGTTAAGCAATAGTTTTCCAAATGTAAACAGAGCAGCTAGTCTGCGGGAGGGTTGAGTCTGGCAAGCCAGCAGAGATTATAGTTCTGAGAAAGAACGTGTGGGGAGAAAAAAAAAAAAAAGGGTTTGTAGTAAACCCGGCGTCTCGCTGGCTGTGGGGACGTCACGGCGGTAAGCCTGGGAGCAGCGACACGCCCGCGCGTGGCGGGAACCGGATCGGACCTGCCGGGGGGGGGGGCGAACACGGTCAACCTGGTAAACAACCGCGACCCCAACCACGCACGCACTCCCCTCTGACCCCCCCCCCCCAGCGTGTGGTGCTCCCCCTCCCGCCGGACTCCCCAGCGCGTCTGGTTGCCGCGCGGTCGTCCTGTCGGACAGCTGTTCCGCTGGGGCGCGTCAGGGCGGGCCTCGCCACAGGCCAGATCCAACGAGCGCCGCGTCGGCCAGGCGAGCGGCCAGGCGAGCGACCGGACGCCGTCTCAGCTCAACTCACACCAGCGCTCAACAGTCTCGACCGCCAACCGACCGCACGGATCGGTATTCAAAATGGATGTTAGTTAATGACTCCGTCACAGTAAAAAAGTTCCCGATAAATCGGGTCGATCGTCCGGCTCCAGTCCAGCGGCTTTCAGCGCTGTTACACACAGAGCAGGGTTGCCTAATGCTCCCTAATCCGCACAGGAACAAGCCCGCTCGCCCAGATGAAACGCAAAGCCTCTCCGAAATCCCCCCAATGACAGAGCTTCCATACAGAACAAAAAAACAAAAGACGAGAGCGGGGAAATGCCCTGGATCAGATTATAACAGTGGAACGGATCCACATCACACATGCTGCAGGGGCCACACTCATAACCTGAAACACACACACGCAGATAAAACTCCCACCGCCCCAGCCAACCTGCCTGTGAAACTGCGATAGCGTAAAATTGAGACACACTTTCTCCCACTCCACAAATCAGAAGAATGAACTTGATTTTGTCGTGTCATTGTTCGCGAACACTGCACCTTGTCCGACTGCACCGCCAACACCAGCATGCAGACGGGTGTGGCAGGGACCGCTGAAATCAGCCAATCAAATAAGTCCATAACGAGTGATGTGACGCATACATAGTCTGACATGACACACCCAGGTTCTGATAATAAACTTTACCACCAGCATGACCTGTCGACCGACCAACCTCCTCGTACTATGAGAGTAAAAAAACATCTCCAGCATAGATGATTTAAGAGTTTACCATTTTCTTGTGGTAAAATTTACTACAAAAAGCAAATAATTATAAATTAATAAGATCATAATATTGCTAATAAATGTTTAGAAAAGTTTTAACTTGGGAAATAGGACCTAAGATGGCTGTGGGCTGCTGAAATCTCATGTCTTTCAGGCCAGCCTTCGGAACGAAAGCCAGCGAGAGACGGCTTTGGCTGCTTTCGCTTTATCTTCCCGCAATCTGCGTTCTCCACGACGACTCTCGCATGGCGAGCGACTGAAGCGCTGCGGCCGAGTCTTAAAAGTGCGGAGGGCGCGAGGCGCGGTGCCGCGTGACTGCGGAGTACGCCTCTCGCCTGGGACGCCCCAGAAACAGGGGCTCCCCCAGAGCAACATTCTCCCACCCATCTCCGCCATCACCCTGGGGGGAGCTCCCATTCGTTTTGAGTGATTTCTGCCACTTTGATTAATAAAGCAGCGCTCTGCTCTCTGGCACCGGTACAGCAGGGCGACACCTCAACCGCGGAGCACAGGCCTGAGATCTCAGCGCCGGGGCAAAGCCACCAGAGCACATCTCGTACTGTCAGCAGCGCTAAACACGCCCTGCCCTGCCCTGCCCTGCCCTGCCCTTCACCCTTCGCCTACAGCGCCTGTAGCCGCGCTCCTGCCAACTAAATCTGCAAAAAACAACACACAAAGCATGGGCTTAACCACTCAGGACCAATACATACAGCCTAACTGGCGGCGAAGCCAAAGCTCAATGCCCAGGCACTGTCTGTGATGAAAGCACGAGGCCGTTTCCTTTTCAGTTTTTTTTTTAAAAAACCGAGCTCTTCGCTCGAAATGAAAACTAAACTGTTAAGCCCTCCACACTGCAAGCCGACGGTGCCAGACAAGCTGGGGATGGGAGGGCTACTTCTGTGGATTAATGAAGAGCGGAGACAGACCGGCTCGCTCGCCACGCGCTCCCAACAGCCAGCGAAGCAGGGCGCTCTCGCTCTCGCTCTCTCTCTCCCTCCCTCCCTCCCTCCCTCCCGTCTTCACCACACGAGGGAGATAAAAAGGTCAAACTCTGCCCACACCTCCAGCGCCGCAGACAGCAGGCGCGCTAACGCGCTAGCGGCGGTAGCGGGGAGGGAGGAGACGTTCGGGGGGTTTTCCCCCCGCGCCTCACGCAGCTGTTAAAGAGTCGCCGCGCGCTTTCGTTCGTACGCCTGGGCGCACGCCCCAGCGCACGCGCTCCTGCTGGCGCCCGCGATGGCTCCCCGCTCCCTTCCTCTCGCCCGTCCCCGCGGCGAACGGCCACGGCACGTCCTGTACTTTTTTTCCGCCAGACCTACCGCCAGCGCGGGTTCCCCTGTAAGGCCCTTCAGCCGTAACCCCCCTCCCGCTCTCCGAGAGGTCGATCGGCCCTCTCCACTAACCGGCAGGCCAGGATTTACGCTCCTCGTTTATTTACCGTGCGTCTCATGAGAAACCGCGCTGGGCATCGTGCAGCAATGTTTCACGCTGTGTTTACGCGCGTAACATACCCCTATTTCCTGTGGGGGATTTTTTTTGTGCTAATAGAGTACTTTAACCACAACAATGCAACATCACCTTGCCTAACCTCATTCCAGCAGGCAGCCTTGAGCTCGACTGCAGTTTGTTCAGTTATTAAGAGCGTGAGCCTGAATATTCAGAGCTAGAGTGGAAAAGCGCTGAATTCCTCCAGCACATGGTAACCTGTACCTCATGAAGTCCAGCCATTAATCCAGTCGTGCATTCGAGGACTTGGTCAGAAACAAAAACTAGAAACAAGTACACAGTTACCTCCCCTGACTCTGATGAACTTTCACTTACGGGCCACAAAGCAGTCAGGTTCGCGGGCACAAAGCCAGGAGGAAACACCAGTAAAACACAGACACTGGTCCGGTCACAGGACATTTTAGGTGAACCCCACCAATACCACTCTTCTCAAATTCCACATTTAAGCTGCTGCATTGGCAGATAACACACTTGCAGATGCATCTCGGTCTTTTCCATATCCGTCAAACCCATCTACTCGATATCTACATCCTGTATCTGTTACTCTGTGGCTGGCTGCGTCGCTCTCACTCACCTGGCTGAGCAGCTGCCCGTGGAAGATGGTGTTGACCACGCTGAGGACCTGGCGGATGAGGCGGCGCTGGCCGGGCGGCACGGTGGCGGGCGTCAGCGTGCCCGTGTTCTCCAGCTCCCGCTGCACCTTGTCCAGCAGCTCGCACAGGAACTCCTGGGCGTCCTGCTGGGCGTAGCCGCGGAAGGCGGGGATCAGCTGCCACACCGAGTGCAGCATGGCGAAGGGCGACACCAGCGCCCACTTGCCCGACCACATGACCTGGAAGAGCGTGTGCAGCTCGTGGCAGAGCGAGATGTGCTTGGAGCTGGGCTCCTTGGGCTGGATCAGCTCCATGCTTCGGGCGCGGGAGGCCCCCCCGCTCAGGCCCGGCCCGGACCCCGGCCCCGCCGACGGGCCCTTCCTGGGGGCCTGCGGGGAGGAGGGCGAGGGCGGGGGCGGGACGTGGGGGCCCTTGGCGCCGCCCCCGCCGCCGCGCACCACCAGCTTGCCGTTGACGGCGCTGGCCAGCAGCTCCAGGGCCTGGTTGAGGTCCAGCTGCAGGAAGCACTCGCGGAAGATGTGCAGGTGGCTCAGCACCTGCAGGATGGAGTTCATGTAGCAGGTGTTGCCCAGGTTACGCAGCCCCGTCACGCCCGGGGTCACCGTGGGCCGGCGCTTGACGGGCGAGTCCCCGCTCTTGGGCGCCGGGCCCCGGGGGCCGCTGGAGGTAGGGGCTTTGGTTGAGGTGGCTGTGGTTTTGGTTCGGTTTTTGGCGGGGCGCGTCTTGGGCGGCTGCGGCCTCCTCTCAGACCTCCTCCGCTTGGCGTCGGTCGCGGCGCGGCTCTGGGGCCCCGCCTCGGCGGCCCGGGCGCGGGCCGGCCTCGCCGTGGCGGACGCGGCCGCCGCCCTCTGGCTCTGCCGGCGCAGGCGGTGGCTCTTCCGCGGCGGCGTGCTCTCCAGCTCCTCCCTCAGCTGCCGCTTGAGCTCCAGCCGCCGCTCGCGCGCCTCCCTGCGCCGCTCCTCCTCCTCCTCGCGCCGCCGCTCCTCCTCGGCCCGCCGCCGGCCCCCCGCCGTCAGCTCGAACCAGGAGCGGAAGACGCGGCCGATGAGGGCGTGGCGGCGGTGCCAGAGCGCGGTGAACATGCGGTCCTCGTCCTTCAGCTCCTGCGCCGCGCCCAGCGGGGCCTCGTCGCCCACGGCGACGGCGGACCGCAGCGTGCGGCCGCTGCGCGTGGTGCACTCGTAGCGCTGGCTCTTGATGGCGCTCAGCGTGCTGCGCAGCAGCTTCAGGTCGCCCATGGCGTTGTCGTTCAGCACGTAGTCGTCGCACAGGTAGCAGAAGACGTACAGCTCGTTGACCTCCAGGGCCACCGGGTGGCGCTGCTCCAGGAAGTGGCGCAGCGCGTGCTCCTCGATGTAGCGCCCGCAGGCCACGTGCGAGCAGCTCAGGCAGGCCCACACGGACTCGGTGGTGTTGCAGTCCACGCAGTGCCACTTCTGCGGGTTCAGGATGGAGTGGTCCTGGGCCAGCCGCAGCCGGCCGATGTGCTTGCACTTGTCCATCGCGCCTGCTCGCCCGTTACATCAGCACGGCGTCCACGGCCATCTGCAGAACAGGCTCCCCCCACACCATGTTTAATCTGAGAGAGCGGAGAGGGACAGAGAGGACGGAGAAAGGGCCGGGTAAATCTGCAGGCTCACGCACTCAAAGCACGCTGGAGCGCTTCCAAGTTAAATACATCACGTTTTCCAGAATGCATGTAAAGCAAGACCAACAGCATTCTGTAAACATACAGTCACTGCAATATTAGAGTCGGTTTAGGACAAGGGGGGTGGTCAAGCTCCAGTCCTGGAGGGCCGTGGTGTCTGCTGGTTTTCTGTGCGTCTCAGCAACAGCGATAAATTCAAGTCATTGATTGGCTGGAGTCCACAAACCTTGTTCTCAAGGCCTTAATTGGCTGCTGATTGAAAGGAAACCACAAATACCAGCAGACACTGCTGCCCTCCAAGACTGCAGTCTGACAACCCTGCTTTCCGAAGAAAAAAAACCACAGTGGAGTCCAGTGTGATTATCTGAATATGAATCACAGAAGGCACAAGACAATTTAGATGAACTGAATCTGACTCCCAATAAAGCTTGATATTAAGCCAGAAGCTGCACAGAGATCAGTGGGAATTCTCTCATCTCCAGTTCCCTCAATATTGCGAGCGGCAACACAAACGTAAACAGCCCTACCTGTGTGCTTTGCCTACACATAAATAACGGAAAGCTTCCCCACACACTCGCAAGAGAGCGCAGAGCTGTTCAGCATCCCATTACGCACAGTTGGCGGATCCGAAAAACAAGTCCAGGCAAAAGCCCAGGACACCTTCTGTGGAGCGCAGATGCCCTTCGTCTACCGTGAGCACCGAAATAATTTTGAAAAACTTTATGGGCTATTTCATAGACTCGGAACTAACCCTGAGGTCGCAGCCAAATTGTACAAAAAAAAACACACAAATTCATGAGCAGGGCTCTACAGTGCTCCCACTTCAGGAGCATTTGTGCCTGATGCGTGGGCAACTTGGAAAAATAATTTAGGCGCACCTCTACTAATTGGGATTCGTTAGCATGCTCCTTAATTTTTCCAACTCAAGAACGCGTGAGCACAGAGCCCCGATGTGACCTGGTTTTTAGGTCCTGGTTGGAGCCGACGGGTTTGTTGAGCTACCCCCTCATAAAGTGCGAGAGCTCCCCCCCCCCACCGCCTGCCTCCCATGCCTGCTCTGAACTGCTCTGCTCAGGCAGTGGGGGCTTTCAGCCTGGTTAACAAAGGGGGGGGGGGGGCTGGGCTGCGGAGCAGAATGGAGCAGCAGAGGACGGAGCCGGGCCCTTTGTCTGAGGGAGAGGGGGAGACGGGGGGCCCGAACGCGGATGCCCAAATTTAGCAAAGCTGTCATCAAGCCGTATTTAGAGAACCCAAGCGGCATTCTGCCTAAATATATCGACAGGTAGGATGCAGGGGTGGACAAGTCGTAAAACTGCGACTAGTCCTCTGGGCCACCCAGCCACCAAATCTGGTACCTCAACCCCCACAAATTTTGCCAGCCCAAGTATGTAGTGGAACACCGATACGTATATCACTACCTCTACACAATGTAAAGTTAGAAACATTATCCTGTCTTTTATTTGCCGAGCATTGTACTGCATAAAAGGGGCTCCATGCCAACATCCCCACCCCCTCCCCCCAAGTAGCACATGTGCTCCTAAATTGAGAAATTTAGCACACTAATGCATCCCAATTAGTAGATGTGCTCCAAAATTATGTTCCAGTAAGCGCACATCAATTTTCAGGAGAAAATGCTCCTAAAATTGGAGCACTGTAGAGTCCAGCAGTGCAGCAATTTTGTTTTATAATGTCAGAAATGTGACAAGTTAAAATAAATCAAACTACTCACTTTGTCAAGATAAGGAGAGAGCAGATCTGGGTCTTACTTTCTGTTTCACAGATTTACTCTTTACTCTCAGAACACAGCTATTTGAAGTACGCTTTACAGTCTTCCTGCTCGAGCCACTCTGCATTGCTCACAATGCACGGTTAGGGTATCTCCCAGAGCCAATGAGAAGTCCACTGGCTCAGTAAATTCTTAGCAAAAAATTACAATCAACTTAAATTAACATGCGTAGAAAGGCAGCCTGACAAACTTTTTCTTATCAAAAAAGCAATTCTGCCAGCCATTGGCAAGACAGGCCTATGTTGCAAGATGGATTATTTAGCCAGATAAAGGAAAACTATACAAGGAATATGATATTTGCTTTAAAATGAGGTATTACTTAAAAATTATTTCTTGTGCATTCATGGTAACGACAATAATTTTGGAGGCGACACCAAGAGAGACGGGTGCGCTCCAGGCACGGACTACCGCTTAGTCAAGAATTTCAGAAATCTTGTTTCCTGCTGAAAGACAGATCAGGACCAGAAAAATCAACAACAAAAAAATGGCGTGCTGACTATCAACATGTCCACCCAACTGTCCACGTATCCTCAGGCATACGTCCTATAGGTCTCTATATAAACAGAGATGTTACAAATATCTGTGCAACAAGTGTGTCTCGTCTCAGAATGTCAGAAAGTGAAGGAAATGGAAGCTAGAGGAACTTCCTCTCAGGCTCTCGTCTCATTAATGAGCGACTCTCTGTCTAAAGGCCATTTTTTGGAAGGCAATCTGGTGGCTTAAGCCGACCAGCCTCTGGGTGGGTGACAGGCAGGAGACTGGAACCACTGGGGATTCTGCAGGTAAAACAGCTTCTACGGAGCTGTTTTTCAAATTAGGGACGTAGATTTATGGTCAGCGTAATGCACAAGTTAACCAAATAACTCACTGAGCAGAGGGAACGTATGCACAAAGTGAACAGCAAATGCCAACTGTGCACTTAAAGCCCTAGATGAGAAGCATTAAAAAAATATATATTTGTGGGCACGTTGGTTGCCATGAATTCATACGCAGATAATCGCTACTACACTAACTTTATCATTAGTAGCCAAATAAATCTTTTACAACTCGAGCACTGTAGAATTATGATCTTCAGTTCTCAAGATGTTCATGACTAAAGTTCTACTATTTTAAAGCGTGAGTTTATGGGGAATGGGGGGAAATGTTAGATGTGGCCAAAACTAATAAAGCCCCATGACTGGCTCCAAATCCTTACAATAACATTGGGTATAGTCAGCCATATACGTGTATACGTACACGAGGTATTCAAACAACACTACATATTTATTTAACGTTCATATAATCCGTATAGTACACTAACAAAAAATTCGCTTGCGACCCAACATGAGGAATAATAGGCTTCTCTTTACCGACACGCGTGTTCTCCGAGAACTGGCTTGCCATTTTGTGACTCGTAAAATATCACTGATCTTTAATCAGATGGGCGCAATTCTGTCATGCGCCACGCTAGAGTTCGCGTTATTGTTTACACATGTAGTGAGCAAGTTGAAGACAGAAACTCAAACGCCACTCTCGTTCCACACACACCCAAGCAGATAAGATAGCACAGCAAACACTGGTATGTTCAGAGGTAGCGAGCGTACCAGCAAACGTTAACCTTACCTAGCTAGCTCTAGTTGTCCGATTTCGGAGTCAGCTATTGTCAGCAAGCTAGCAACCCAGAAAGTGTATCTAGTTGGCTGGCGAGCTAGTACTAAAAGAAACCATTAGCTAACGTTCGCCCCTTAGCTAGCTAGATCTACCTATCTTAACACTCGACTGGATGAAACAACGTTAGAGAACATCAACAGCTTACGAAAATAGAATATCATCAATGGAAAATCACACAGATCTTAAATTTATCAGTTCTGAATGATCCAGAATAAGCTACAAACGTAGCGTTAACTGCGTATCAAAACTTCTGATTTCCCACGTTTCTGGGCGCCCACGAGCTTGTAGGGGGATGTTACAATCTAAGGCTAACTTAACGTTAACCGAATCAGTGTGAACACACTTGAATATTTTATTGGCCATCTTATTAGCTTGCGGACTAGCTAGCTAACATATATTAATATATTGATATGTAAACTAGTCAGCTAAATGTGTTCTAACAGTGTCAATTAAATCTGTAATTAACACCAAATTAGTCAATTTCAGTAACTATGTGTTGTTCCGATACGATGTTCCATGAATTTAGCTAGCTGGTTAATACACGACACTCGTTGAACAACAACAACGTCTTTATGTGCGCGCCCGGAGATGCTATAGCTAGCTAGCCACTTGTTCCCAGCACTACTTCGCAGCATGTCCTGCAGCTAACGTAAGCTAGCCAGTTAAAACCGCCAGTAAAGGCAAGCACGTCAAAACATTCTTGTCAGGTAACAGAGTGACACAGATTTACAAGCCAGTCTTTGTATTGCGCTTACATGTCCGAAGTTAGTTACAATACAGAATGATACTCTATCTAACAACGCACTTCTCAAGAACTAGCAAGGAAATAAATATGTAAACGTACCTATTTCACACTACGGCACTTATCCCGCTAGCACTGTTGCCGTCGCCATCTTGTCTACTGTTGTCGCGTGGAGTCGGCTGCTTCGCGTCCTCGAATGACGTAAAAAAAACTACAGGGCTTGTGCGTGACGTTTCACCACCCCTTGTTAAGTTTCAAAGTTTCCACGCGGCTGTGCTGTGCACGTTTCTAGTAGTTCTTAAAACGTGAAACATCCGGTCGTTCGGTTACGAAAATTTGGTCTGAGTAACATTTCAGATGAAATCTTAACCATGTAATAACAATCTGGCCTCTCATGTGTCACCTGAGTGAAATACATGTCGATCGCTAGCTAAATATCAATAGGCTCTCTTTAGGTTTCTTCGGAACGTTTTTTTCTTGCGCTCTTGCTTCCGCCAGTAGCTAAATGTGAGGCCTAACCAATTATGTGGCCCTAACGATGGAGCCTTACACAGGACCCGAAAGCTAACGTATAATGAGGTGCTCAACTTTTTAAGTTTTATGCATATTGCATACTTAATACGCTATACGACCAGGTAAAAGTTCACTTTTTCGTGTCAAAGCAAGTAGCCTAAGCCGGATTCGTTATGTAATCTAAAGTTTCAGACATAGGATGACAGAATTACACATACGTGTCCCTTTAATGTTTTTATTTTTGACAAGTAAAATCTCGTTTTCCCACGTCTTGACTTTCCCTTTCAAATTTTCATTGTGGAAACCCCAACCTTTTTGGCTGTTATATAATTTGTGTCCACAGGATGGCAATGTCGGACAACACAGGGGATTTAAAGGCGCTGACTTTTATCGACAAAGAAAACACTTTGTGTAAAAGGTTATTTAGTTGCTTGGCAGACACCTTTATCCAGTGCAAATTACATAGTCACATTTTTTACATATTGTCCATTTTATACAGCTGGGTGGGCATTTACTGTGGTAGGTCCAGTTAAAGTATCCTATGGAAGAGTTCTACAGTAGTGCACCAAACGTGAAACCATTGGGCTACAAATCCAGCTTCTTAACCAGTACCCTGATGCTACATCTGTTAACAAATCCACGGGTGTCGAACTGCTGCAATTTACTTGGAGAAACCACACTTGGTTCAGCCCTCTTGATGCAAAAACAAATCAATATTTCTTCAAAATATATATTTTCTGTATGTTGAGAAGTTGAAGATGGCTCTACCAAGAGTTTTATTCCAGATTTACTCAGTGTATGGACCCATTCCTGACTCTCTTAACCGGTGAAACACACAAACAGCCATGTGTTTATCGCAGCTTCAGGGATACCGTCAGGTTACAATGGCCACTTCTCCACACCACTGTGTCACAATGCGCTAGTCACGTGCACACGTGCAGATACGTGTGATAGTACGTATATGCGTAAATACAAACCTTTCGTTTGGACTATGCTGAATCAACCTTGTCATGGCCCTCCTTCCTCCCAGTTAATCTCGTTTATGAAATATAGTTTTCTTGAAAGCTTCTGCGCATAGTGCGGGTTGGGGGCTCCATGCAGGATAGTGGTGCTCGCAAAGATTACCTTATCACAGACAGCATCAAAACAGTTTCCTTTCTCCGGGTCTCATCTGAGATATTCTTTCCGATTCGGTCATTAGGTGGAAGAATAACTATCACAAGAAGTTCTTCACCTTCGTTATGTAATGCATGAGCAAGATGTGTAATCACAGAAGTAAACTATTTTTTTTTTTCCTTTTCATCTTTTTCCTTTTTAACATCCCATCATGAGACATGTACTTGCATCATTACACTCAAAAATCACGAGGCCCTGGCATGTGCACAGATCGACACAAGTATATGCTGAAGTATATGCCCCCCCTGCCCAGAGACACCAAAAGTGCCCTTTTGGTTGCACAGCAATATAAAAACAGCATTATTGTCATAATAATTGTTTTAATATCACTAAAGGTTTTTCCAAGCAGTGATTTTGCACTTATATCAACATAAGAAGATAAAAAAAGCTCACGTTGGCAGCTTCCTAAATATACATAGTCTGCACAGCTCTCTGATCTCAGATCAGATCAGAAATCACAGGCTAAATAACATGGCTCTACACGTGACTTCTCCCACCCCTGCTCTAGGCTTCAAAACATTGCTCACTTTCATAACATCAGTAGGCCTGCTGGGAAGTGACAATATGTAGGGGAGTTCATATTGATTTCCATCAATTTGACACACACATCATAGTTGTTTGATATGGGCTAAACTCAGCAGGTGGGGCAGTCAAAGTTCACACGAGTGCCTCACGTGATATAAATGGTTAAAAGCTGTACTGTGTTTATGTTTTATTTATTTGCACAGGAAAGACCATTTGCGAAACCAACGGAAACATATATGTACAGCATATAAACACTACGTGCATCATTTGTGTGCAGTGAAAGCTGTTCTCGGTGCCATGCCCCAGGCAACACCATGTTTAACTCCGGAATTCATTGGAGAAACTAAATCTCGAGGTATATGGTCCAGCTTACCACAGGTGCCCCCTTTTCTTTTGAGCATATGAACCCCCCCCCCCCCCCCAAAAAAAAAGTCTGTGCACAACCCTTAAGGACTGGCTTATTAATGCAAATGCTTTATCTTGTAATTTTTCCAAGCATGAATGAGCGACATGCATTCAACCCTAACTTCGTCAGGTTCAACTCCGGTGATTTACAGAGTGGTGAAAAGACAATGACACGTGATTGCAGTTCGGCTAATTGTCCATAATGACAATGATTAAATCAAGTGACACCTGAAAATGACCTCTCATTTTGGAAAAAAAAGGACCTGCCTTTCTCAAATGTTTGCTCTAATTCCAGCACATTCAAAAAGAAGTAGCTCAGGTCATGTAATCAAAATTGGGGAGAAAAAGCTTATTAAAAGTTCTGCAACTCATTTCACTTCAGCACTACAACTGAACAAGTGGCATAAGTTAGAGCTTCAAAATGTTTGGTATTTCAGTTAACAGAAAACAGTCTATGAACAGGCTCAAACTCTCCTGCTTGACTTACATAACGCAGCCCTGCAGCGCACTGTGTGCGAAGAAAATGAACCTGATGGTGAGTCTCCCGCTCTCACCCCACCTCCAACAATCTTCAACTTGTGAAAAACTTTAATTAGTTTGTGCTTTACGGTAGACCTATCAGGGCAGTAACTGTCAGGAACATTAACCGTGAATATCAATTTAATGAATCATTCGTCCAGCTTCTTCTCCCATCCAGCTGCACCAGGGAGAGCCTGAACAGACACAGCTGTGTCGGCTAGGTACTGGCCGATCAGGGGGAATAGTGATAGGTCAAGTTCCGGTTCGTGCAGATCAATCCGGTGTCTTTGAATTGGTGAAGAGGCAGCGAGTTTTTTCTCGTTGTGTGTGAGAGGCAAGCGATGTAAACGCGTCGAAACAAAAAGGTGGCCACATGTTTCGTTGCTCTTAGAGCAGTGGTAATGGCCATACTTATGGGAGACAGTGAGGCAGCTGCTAGGATTACTGCAAGTTCCGTGAGAAATCAAAAGCTGACAGATTCAGTTTACTGCCAGTTCTGTGCGGGACAGCAGTATGACCGTGCAGACTACTGGGGTACCTATCAGACACTGCAATGTGACCAAAAAGTTCTGAGAGATAGTAAGGTAGGCCTATAACCACGTGGTTTACTGCCAGTCCTTAAAGAGATAAGCAAGACAATTGCATGGTTTACTGCCAATTCTGCAGCAATGTGGCCATGTGGTTCAGTATGAGTTCTGTGAGAGATGAGCTGGGGCAGTACAGTTTATTGGTAGTTCTGTGGAGAGATAAACTGGGACCCTACAGTTTATGGCCAACTCTGTGAGAGGAGACCTATTTTCACCATGTGTGTGATACTTGGGGTGACGCTTTTTGATGACTCAGACTGATTTACAAAATAATATTTATTTTACCTGTTTCTCATAAGAGGCGTTACTCAGGAGTTTCCATGGATGAATTCTCTTATCAAAGACGATTGCTAGTTATCTCCTCCCCCTGATATGAATGCCTATATAAAATAATGATAATAAACAATCAAAACATTGTCCACTCTATTCCAGGTCTGTTTGACTGTCAGCTCGTACGGTATATATTCACATCTTACCATTTTCAGAATAATTAATATCTGGATATATTTGGAAACCCTGTAACCCATTTCCTGTTGACATTTGTTTTCTGCAAAACTTCTACCCGGGAATTTCTTTCAATGGATGTACCACGGTCTTTAAAACCCTGTTAGGATTTTTAGTTTTATGTATACCAGAGATATGTGCATTTTAATAAGAAAATGCGACGTAAAATCAGACCAAACAAAAGGCCTGTGATGCTGAATGGAATTAAGCATTATATTCCAAACATGTAGCCTTGTGTGCGCTTATCAGCATTCCTGACGTCTTGGAGAGGCCAGACACTGATATTTTTAACATCTGTATTTGTTCCTGTACAGATAATAAATACACTGATTTCATTGTTCACTTAGGTCCTTGTAGACAAGAAAGTCTGGCAAATGCATCATATCTAAATCCAGTCTGTTTATTCATCAAAGTCTGAAAAGAGTATATGAGGTTATTATGATATGTTTGTTTGGACAAAACAATCATTCATTAATAAGTTGTTTTGATGGCAATCTCTATTTTGTATTCAACCGGACAATTAACCTGTGTGTACATTTTGTATGCTTTTTTCATTAAATTTGTAATTTATGTCAAGCAGTAATTAACTGTTGACAAAGTTCATGCCCTTGTGTGAATCATGACAAGGTCAGCAAAAAGCACATGCTGAAGTCATTGAGTTTGTCTCTTGGGCTTGTGTTTTCCTTCTTATTAGCTACTATCATATGTATCCACAGGTCCAGTGCATTCCTGTGAGGGGAACAGGTATGTGTGTGTTTTATAGATCATCCACCCGATTCCCGTTAAATTGCTTTTAATGTTTTTCTCTATTTTCGCCCCAGGGGGTGAGGAGGGGTATGACTGGGGCTTCTTGTCAGAGCTTGTTCAGTCACAGAATCTTTCACCCAGTGTCGACAAGCGCTCAGACATGCACACGCACATGTGCACATACACACACACACACACACACACACGCATACAGCCTCTTACTCACACATTTTTTACACCTGTGTCGTGTTTGAAGTGAAAAAGAAAAATAAAACAATTAGCGGTAGTCACGAGCACAGTACCTCCATGAAGTGCCACTCATGGAAAGGATGTGGTTTCATATAAAATAAACAAACTGGCTTTTTAGCACTTAGCTGCGGTTTACATGTTTTATCAGCATTATTTTGTTTTGATAATTGAAGTGATGTCTTTATTCCCCCACATATTTAGTTTACCATTGCAGTCTGTGACCGGTTACGAGAGAGCAGAGACTTTCCCATTGCAGTCTGTGACTGGTTACGGGAGAGCAGAGACTTTCCCATTGCAGTCTGTGACTGGTTATGGGAGAGCAGAGACTTTCCCATTGCAGTCTGTGACTGGTTATGGGAGAGCAGAGACTTTCCCATCGCAGTCTGTGACTGGTTACGGGAGAGCAGAGACTTTCCCATTGCAGTCTGTGACTGGTTACGGGAGAGCAGAGACTTTCCCATTGCAGTCTGTGACTGGTTACGGGAGAGCAGAGACTTTCCCATTGCAGTCTGTGACTGGTTACGGGAGAGCAGAGACTTTCCCATTGCAGTCTGTGACTGGTTACGGGAGAGCAGAGACTTTCCCACTGTTTGGGTGTAATGGTTTAAAACGCTTAAGCTTCTCCTTGGCTTTTCAACTGTCAGTATAGAATAGATTTAATGTCAAACGGTCCAATCTCTTTGTATTATCACATGATAGAGAGAGCATTAACCGGTGTAACTTAATGAGTAGCACTTCAGAATTTCCTCACAAAGAAAGAATGGTGCTCTTGTCATGCTCTGGAGATGTTGATGCACTGTCTGTCACCTTGTTCAGATGAAGACTTAAAATGGCTGAAGCCAGATATTATTGTGATGCTCAGTTCTGCGTCTGGAGGGTCACAGGTCCTGCAGGTGCTCCCAGTTTGTTTTAAAAGACCAGCCAACTTACCGCTGACCAGAGTGGTCAGTCAGGGCTATCAGGCCTAGTGATTAAGATGACCCCCCCAATCCTGGTCTTCCCAAACTGGAACCAAAACAGACTTCAGAGAGAGAGACAGAACAAAGAGAGGGAGAGAGGGAGAGAAAGAGGGTGGGGGGGAGAGAGGGAGAGGAGGAGAGAGAGAGAGAGAGCAAGAGAGAGGGAGGGTGGGGGTAACCCCAAATGTCCCCCCTGAAATATCACCTTCGGAAAATTGCTTCAGTCCTTTTTTTTGAATACCAACAAAGGACTCAGACTGTAAACATGGCTGTGGGAGCCAGGGAGAATAGTGAGTTCTCTGGGTGTAAGGGGAGGGGGGGGAGGGTGAGGGGATAGGGATGGGGAGATGCACCTTACAATGGAGGGCTCACGTCCTGTCCATTGCCATGGTGTCGCTGCGTGCGGCTCTCGCTGGTGATTGGTCAGCTGGCTACGGGGGGCTCTGACATCAATCGGCCTCTAGTCCCGGCTGACCTCCGGCTGGCATTTGCCAAGTCAGCAGGCATCTGCCAAAAGGTGTCCCGGCTTGGCTTAGAGAGATCGCCGAGTGATTGATCGCACGGCCAGCATTAGCATTCTGTCGTCACGTGGAACGAACGTGTTTTATTCACAAGGTCGGAGGAACGAGAATGGGAACGGGAACGTTTCCCCCAAAGGGAATTTTCTATCCGAGGAATCAAGAATTTGTTCGTATTTGTTTGGCTTAATGTGGGCCGGCAGTGTTTTGTTACATTTTTACAAATTAAGCAACCCGTTTAAGCCCTGGACTTTTTATAGGCTACACTGAGACAGATAACCCCCCCCCCAAGGGAATAACAGCTGGAATCGGGCCCAGGATTCAAGCTCATGGCCAGCTGGCACGTTCGGCTCTCTAACCAATGCTCCCACTGCCCTGTGGGTTCTGTGCTGATATCTGGCTGTTAAACGTATCTGCTAATACATGTATCTAAACGTATCTTTCTTTCTTTTTTCTTTTTTTTGGAATACTCCGTGCACTTGAGAAGAATCTGGAGCTATAAACAGACTCGCTTCTCAAAAAAAAATTGCTCTTTTGCAAGTGAATTAATTATTTTCAAAATTAATAACAAGCAATATCCATGGAAAATACATCTCTTTTATTAGTTGTACTTGGGTGTGATCCCCAAATTCAATTCAGTTCACAAACACCCAGACACACATGTAAATATACATAATTATACACAGTATGTAAATTAAATGTGTAATTATAACTCATTGGCTTCAGGATTGTCTAGCTTTAGGTATGATGATGAAATATTTGTTAAAAGTATTCTTTTCTGTTACCAAGTAGTCATACATTTTTTTCTGTATTTGTGTGGTGTCTTTAAAGTACTTAGAGCCTGTGAGTCATTGAACTGAGACTTGTGAATGAAGCCTTTATTTATTCTTTAAAACAAGGATATGCACTCATACACATTGACATACGCAGTGAATCGCAGAGATGACACACTGGCATTACCCTGAAATTGAACCAAGAAAAACAACTCGCAAAGCGCGTGAGCACAGATTTTAATTGAGCCGAGCTGAAAGATGCGCAATTAATAATTCTCACGAAACTAACCCCCTCCGTATTGGCAAATATCACGACCTGTCACAAGCCGAGGCAAAGTGCGCCGTGTCTCATCTCTCTGTCCACGCCTTGCCCTCTCCCATGGTTCTGTATTTACGTGCGATTCTCCAATAGAGGGGATGACATGAGCGAGTCGGTTGCATCGCTTTTTTTATTGCGCTAATCACCAGACTCATTTCGCTGTCTTTTAAGAGTACTGGTGCCATGTTTGGTCTTGTTCTAAAGCACTGTGTTTATGATGAACATGTGTGTGTGTGTGTGTGTTTGAGAGAGAGAGAGAGAGAGACTTGGCATCCTTACATATAATTATGAATGATGAGGCAAGCCTATTTTGACTATTTTGAAGTCGTTGCTCTAACCCTAACATCCAGTTGTTTTCTGTTTTAAAGGAACGGGTCACTATTCTGCATGGAGCCCAGACATGAGAGTTCCCAAAATTTTAACAATACATGTAAATATACATAAATGATTTTATTTAATTGTATTTGCATGCATATATGTTCTACCATTTTACAGAAACAGATGTTTTTTGTGTTGAGCCTACCCATTTTCAGCTGTGCAAAATTAAGTTAACGGATGAACTTGAAAGTAAATCATTCTAAATATTTGGTTACATAACTCTTAAATAAGTCAAGTCTATGACCCATTTTTCTTTATGCCATTCATCAGTGTGTATACGAAACACAGAAATACATTAGATCTAACATCAACACTGTAGAATAATTTTCAAAAATTTGATCATCTGCAAATGTTTTTAAGCCATCCACTGCCGTCCAATGACTGAAAACGTGCTTAGCCACATAAAAATAAATAATAAAGCGCGGTGTGTTTATTCCTAACCGCAGATTGATAAGTTCATGAGCATTAAAACTACATGACCCACATCCATCCTCTGCAGCACCACAGGTTCCCACACCACTCTTACGGCGCATGACCTTGTCATCAGAGTGATTTATGAAACGCAATTCAATATTTGGACAAATTGACGCATAGAGGAAAGCACTATTGTACCTCTGCAAACTTCATTCATCTACGTTCCGGGCTTCCGCCAATTTCCACACAAAAGCTCTTCTGTTATGTTTTTTTGACATTGTTGGAACGCCGGCCCGAGGCTCGATAAAGGCGATGGGTTTTTGTTTTTTTGTTTTTTTTTCGGTGGCGTTGGGGCGAGGGGGTAAGGCCCCCGTGAGTGACTCTGTGAGAGTCCCCCCGCTTTTCGCAGCCGCTGGGATTCTCTCTCTCTCCGCGGTCGAAACCCCCGCTCAAGGGGGACATTGTCCTCGCGCTCCCCGAACCGGCGACGCGCTGAAAAGCAATAAAAACACAGGAATGCGCCGGGGACAAAAGCAATAACTTAATTACGGCGCGCACAAGCGGGGTATTGTCTCGGGGTGTATCCGCAGAACGCCACTTCCTCCCGAACAACGGGCAAACGGGATCCCACAGTGCGTCCAAACTGCTGCTGCGCCTGTCGCCATGGCGAGGGCCCACCCTTTCTGTCTCTCACGCGAAACGCAGGGGTCATCACTCTGACTCAGAGTATCAACCAATCAGAGTTTATCGGTTATGTTGTATGGTCAGAGCTCAGGTATGCAGGAATAGACTAGGAAATCCAAGTTAACGTAGCTCTCTCAGTCCTGGTTAATATACGTGTGTTGTGTAAGCTGTGAAACATAGCGGAACATTGGTAGGGTGACAAAACATGGAAGAAGAATTAATCTTATCCTCCTGATATACTGCTTGTAAAATTCAAATCCACGGCTCTGACTGGTGGCCTTAGGTCTTTTCAGTACCGTGGACCTTCATTATCAAGTGCATGTACAGTGGGGTCAGGTGGTCAATTCCCCTTTAACCAGTCACAAGATGACAAGCCCTTACATCCCATATCCCAATCACAGGTTCATTTAACAATACTGGTTTTCCATCACAGCACCTTTGACAGCATAGCTGAACCAGTCCATTCCCAATGTTTTTGCGACGGTGTGAGAATGGCAGCAATCCTGCTTTTGGGTGGCAGTGTAGTATGATGGGTAAGAAACTGGCCTTGTAATGTAATGGTTTCAGGTTTGATTCGCACAGAGGACACTGCCGTTGTACCCTTGAGAAAGGTACCTAACCTGCATTGCTTTAGTATATATCCAGCCGTATAAATTAATTTAACGCAGATGCAATGCAATGTCTAATGTGCTATGTAAAATGTTGTGTAAGATCTCTCTTTGAGATACTTGTAAGTTCCAAGACCTAATAACTTCAAAAATACCTTACTTATTTAGCCATTTTTTATGTGGATGGAAAACTCTCAGAAAATTGCAGTTTTAGGCTCTCCAAATTAGGGTGCCTAGTCAACAGCTTATAAATAGTTCAAGTACAACCTACGACGTCAAATCTTGTGAATTCAAGTATGCAAAGTATTCAGTTTGTAGATGAAGGAAATGACTGGTGACGTCTATGGTATGCAAACTCCTACTCTGGGAAGATGCTCATAAATTCCAAAAATAGAGTGGCTTCCGGTACATCCATTGCCCTTGTATGGAAACCCCCCTCGCTGCTAACAGGTTTCAATTACAGAAAAATGAAAACTATGCATGAAAATTTTTTTCCTTCTTTCCTTCCTATTTCACATATCTTTTTATGATTTTTAAAAAAGCCTAATTAAAACACTATTATGCCAGCCCAGAACCGATTTGAAAGCTTCCCGCAAGACACAAATGACACTGGCACAAAATGGAAACAGACATAGAGGAGATCAGTGACTCAGGCAGTTCTTCCATATGTAAAAATGCCCATTGATTCTCCTTTTATTTAAACCATACGCATTCACAAATTCAAGATCTGGCAGAACGTGTGCAATTCACTGTGCCAAGATGGAATAAGATGACCTCAACAACAATGTCCTTTAACAATGGACTCGCAAAAAAAAAAAAAACAAAGAGGAAAGTTCTTCATAAACCACAGTTCCAGCTAAAGTGATAAGATTACAGGCGTTCAGTGACTGGAATCATTTCCTCTAGCCTTGAAATTGTTGTCCCTGCGTGGATCCATATGATTGACTTATGGGAAATTTACCCCTTGTTAACAGGGTTTGAATTACAGGCTTTTGGGGAAGGCGGGCTCTGTGAGATCACAAACTGGGGGGGATTTGAAATTGTGCACTGGGGGGGGGTTTTGGGGGGAGGAGGGGAGCACAGTTGTCTTTCGGGTCTCAATTTTAGGGGCGTCAAACTCTCCCAAACTCTACCCTGGATTCACAACCTGCTTGTTAACCAGTACCAAGAGGAACTTGCTAATTCATCTTTAAGCTCAGCTGCAAATGCCTTTCAGCCAAATTCAAATCCCCTGAATCACCAACAATAGCTCAATGGCTCAGAACTTTAAAGTTATACATCACACATGAACCTAATGATTTTTGGATTATACGGAAAACCACATTTTGCTTATACAAGGCAAAGAGACTGTATTCAAAAAGAATAAAATCTCTGCTACAAACATTTCAAAAAGTAACTGATCGCCAACCCCCTTCTTCAGCTTCTAGTTTCTTTTCATTCTTATTTTTCACATTACTCACCCCTATTTTAAAAAGTCTGTCCTTTGTTTAGTGAGTTCGGGCACTGAGGAAACTTGAAGAGGACAAGGAAGTTCTTGAAGGAACGATTAGCAGTACTGCTCCTGGGGAATTCACTCAAAGGGGTCGGACAGGGCTATAAAAATCTTAACCTTGACAAAAAAAGAATATTATAATTTAATAAAGTTGTTATTTCCGTCTACAAGCTATGTTACGCATGTTAGGTACACTTAGGTTAGTCTCAATCTGACTGAACCGAATGTAGGGACTCTTATTGTTATTCAGAAGTGAAATGATCCCAACCCCATATGTTCATACAGACTGTAATGCAGTCATGAGCCTGAACTAGTAATGAAAATGTTTCAGTAGTGAGGGGAGCTAGTTTTCCCACAGTGTTGCCCATTGGAGTTTTGAAATAAAGAACAACAACTTGGTAAATCTCTGGCTAGAATTGAAAGGATGTTTTGAACTATCAGTACCTTTGAGAGGATAAAAATATGGCCGCCAAGCCATTTCTTTAAAAAAAACAAACAAAAAAAACCTATTAACACACAGAGGCAGACTGTATTGTGTAATGATTTAGGGAATATCCTTCTAACTGGACACCATGTTTGTACAATTGGCTCTTCTTTCACTTCTTAGCCTTTGCTCCAAATTGCCTTGGGACAGGTCCCAACACACTGCCCCCCCCCCCCCCTTCTCCTCACCGCCCCCCACCATCTGCACAGAGTGAGGCGGGATCCATGGGAACGGTAGCGCTCGCTAGCCTTGACCTAGCGGCCGGGGTCGCGCTCCGGGCTCAGGTATGCGGGGACAAAACTGCGCAGAGCACATCCCTCCACTCGCTCGCTCGCTCGTTCATTCGCTCGCTCGTTCATTCGCTCGCTCGCTGACCCTCGGGACGACGCGGCGAAGACAGCGAGCGCGAGCGAGGTCGCCGATACCTCGCATTCCCGACATTCCGCTCCGTGTCACCTCCGAACGAACGCGTCACGGCGCTGGAATGCTTCCAGGCGTTGCCCGTTTCTGGAAAAACAAATTCCCCCCAGAGCCGAACATTCCATCGGCTTTAAACTCTTTTTTTTTTTTTCCCCCACTTCGCTTCCTGTAATATATTTTTGTTTAATCTTTTGTGTCCTTTTAGGTTCAAATATGTGGCTTTTTTTTTGTCCTTGTAAGGATCCGCGTAGCCCTGATCCTATGGACCCGTTTAATTATCTGTGAAGCACTTTGCGCTGTAGTGCTTGAAAGATGCTGTATAAATAAAGTTTTTGTTATTATTAAGCATGACCCTGAGACTGATCGGAATATTATTCCCATATCAAATCTAATAGCATTCCAGGATCTCGTTGTTCTAGTTTAAAATAAGACTGTGGTGCTTCTCCTAATGCCCCTGTGCAGGACGCCTTATCCATTTCGGCACCCTTAACGAATCACCGTCTGCGGCCCTCTTCATGCAGACATAAGAACGTTTTACAAAACGACCTTTTCTTTCCTTTCCCTTCTCCTGGACTCGATTCCGGGAAATACAGGGACCGTACAGTAAACACAGACAGCAGGGAATTTCATACATGTAATGGATCCTTCGCTGACAAAATACGCTAGACTCAAAGATGTATTTGTGTTTACAGAAACAAAGCATTCTTGAGGTGTGCCTTCACAGAAATCTCTGATGATCACACGTATAATGTAAACACGCATACAAGTACATCCAAGTATATGTTTGCACTGAAACATGACCTGCTATAAATCCATGGGAATAGGGAAAGATAAGAAAGTTAAATATGCCTCCAATGCCCTGATGCACACGCAACCCGGGCATATGCCTGCTTCACAATGCACAAAGAATTCGGCCCTGACCCAGTTCACACATAACAGCCACCCTACACCCTAATGTAACACTACATTACTGTAATGGTGCAGTGACATAGTCACTGAACAGAATGGATTCAATATGCTGAAAGATAGATGGGGTGCCTTTCTCTTATTGTAACAAGTGTAATGTGTACTTCAACAGAATCTATGAAAATAAACTGTAAAACAATCCAAGAAATTCTTTAAGTCAGTTCTCCACAAAGCCTGTTTTTTGTACTACTACTCACTACTCATTTTTGTCTCCCATCTGTTAAATAACAGATTGTGAGAAATTTTTTATTCCTTTAGTTTTTTCCCAGTGGTGCTCCTTATATCAGTCAGAGAAGCGCACACATCCGTATTTTAACGGTCCGTCTCGTGAATTTTCTCCCGTTTGGAACCCACAGCGCGTTTGTCATTCAGGGCGATCCCACGTGGAATTCCCCCGGTGACTCCGGGACGGGGGCTTTTATTTTAGACATCCATCAGCAGTTTGGCTCTTTCCATCAGCACCTATCTGGTGTTGACATTCTTGCCATATTGGCTGGGGGAGCCTTTGCCCTAAACTGTCCTGTGCGTCACGCTTTCACACGACAGCCATCTCTCATGTTCAATTAGTCCTCTGGCTATAATACTCCCGGCGTTCAGACATATTTTCTCAGTGGTCAAAGCAAAAATCCTTCCGCTTCATTGTGATTTCTGAGTTGTGGTCAGGGTGTGTCATTTGGGCGAAAGGTATAAAAACGTGCAAACACAGCACTGAGGTTAGAGTCTTTATTGGCAGTATAACAGCTTAGAATTACGCGAGTATACTGTTTCTAAATGTTTACAGCTTAAAGGCCATCAATTATAATTGTTCACTGAAAAAGGATTGATATCTTTATTACATATTTTGACACATCTAACTGTAGTTTGATATAGCTTTTTAGTTCCCCGAGGAACCGAATATCTGAAAATTAAATACAGGTTAAATACAGGTTAAGCGTTTGGGTGGACATACCAGGGAAATTAGACATACCTGGCAAATGCTTGGTATGTACAACCAACAACTCATACTTGTGGGCTTTATTTTTTTTTCAGAGAACAATACTTGAAGTCATTTAAAAAAAACAGACCAATGGTTGAACTGGATCAGACTGTGTGGAGATAATGTGCATATTACCAAGTCCAGATGTTCATCTGCAGAAACCTAAATGGAAAATGAAATCAATCTTATGTCTTTATTATCATCATTAATATATACTGTACAGGAACAAATAAAAAAGTTAAGAACACCAGATACCGGTCTGTCCAAGCCCAACAGACCTCCAATAAGTGCACACAACACTAGACATTTGGGATATTATATTATATTGCATTTTTATAATGCCGTGGCTTGCCTTTTCTGTCTTTTTGCATTGCTAATACACATCATAGCTAGTATCACCATTGATTACCCATGGCATTTATGGCTTTGTAACCTGAAAAATATCAACATCAGTCTCAATCCATCATTCTGGACTCTGACATCTTCTGAGTGCAGTGTGTGTGAGTGCGTGTGTGTGCGTGTGTGTGTGTGTGGTGTGTGCCCGTGTGTGTGTGTGTGTGTGTGTGTCCGTTTGTCTGCCTGCCTGTCTGCATCCAGCCATGAAGCCAAGTAGAAGGCTGAGTAATAAGTATGTAGACAAATGGTTCACCTTTCCACCGAAAGAACTCACAAAGTAACACAACGTTTAACTTTCACGTCCACCTGTGTTCGTCAGCAACATGTGAAATCCCCGGCGCATTCACGGGTCACATGTCAGGGCAAAGGTGACCCGATGACGTGCTACTCGGGGGCCGAAGCGCTCTAATCTTCCAGGAGGAACTCGCGGAGGGAGCCTGCCGTCATCCTCACACGCAGGTGAGGAAAATCTGCCGTCTGTCCGTCCGTCCGTCCGTCCATCCATCCACCCGTCTGTCTGTCCATTCTCCATCCGAGTCCAGGGTAAAAAAAAACGGCTTCGCTCGCTCGCTCGCTCGTGCGTAAAGTGCTTCAGAGAGGGCTGCTGCGTCCGTGGCTGGCGGTGAAGGCCAGGCCGAAGCTAACAAGAGTCCGGGAGCAGAGAACGTGGGCGTGGTCCGTGAGGAGACACGGCTAGCGTCGGGGGGGCCTAGACCAAAGCGTCACTCAGAAGTGTCAAGCCGTCGCGGAATCCAGAGCCCACCGAGTGCCAGCGACGTTCGGCTCGGCGCTTCCTGTTTTCCCGCACTTTTTTTTTTCCAGTCAGGGCTCTTGAGGAGCAGGCTGGGCGCAGGTAACCCCTGCACCTTTTCACACCAACGCCTCTTCCACCCCTCCCTGCTCCTCCTCCTCCTCCTCCTCAGTGCACAGAAACAAAAATGATGGCAGTCTCTTCATTCTCGCCTCTCTCTCTCTCGCTCTCTCTCACTCTCTCGTGCTCTCTCTCTCTCTCTCTCTCTCTGCCCCAGCCTCTCCCCCGCCAGCTCTACCACTTGCAGTCCGCCTTGAGGAACTGCACAGCCTTGCGTCCCAGGCTGGCCCTCCAGGGCTTGACGAAGCTCTTCATGTTGACCACCAAGCGGCCCTTCCTGCGGTCCTCGTGCCCGGCCACCAGGTACTCCACTCCTGGGGGCGAGAAGAACAAACAAAAAGAAACTGCTTCAGTGGTGCTTCAGTTCAGAGAAACGTCAACGTTCAGAAAGAACGGCATTGTGGGATACATGGACTTCCCCACACAGCTCCTGATCCACACTTAAGCTCATGTGAGACAGACCCCAGGGCTACGACAGTGCCTGATAATCTTTAACCAGGTAATGATCCATAGTTAATCCAATGAGCACATTTAGGATTCATGCACAGCTGTAGCTCATCCTCTTTGACCTGATGGGTATGTGGATGGCGCAATCTGATTGGCTGCCCATACCTGGATGGCGCAATATGATTGGCTGCCCATACCTGGATGGCGCAATCGGATTGGCTGCCCCTACTCGGAAGGCACAATGTGATTGGCCGCCTGTACCTGGATTGAGGATGGGGCAGGTGCAGCCTCGTGCAGTCCAGGACTCCGGGTACAGGATGACTCTTCCCCGTTGGATCTTCACCTTGGTGTTCTGGCTGAGCACCTTCCTCACCTTCACGTCCACCTCGGCGTGGGAGCCCTTGTCGTGGGCCGACAGGACCTTCACCTTCAGCACTGCAGCAACAAAGATGGCGTCAGAGAGACGGGACATCCAAGAGAGGGTCTAGAAACAGCGCTCTTTCAGATGCGCTCTCTCCGGTCCCAGGCTGGAAGCGAATCCAGACCACGAGTGAAAAGTACAAGTGCTTAGGAAGGCCTGCATTCCAGTCTGCAATCCAAATGGTAAATGTTAAATGGACTGCATTTATGTAGTGCTTTTATCCAAAGCACGTTACAATTGATGCCTCTCATTCACCCACCAACGGTGAAAGGCTGCCATGCAAGGTACCAATCAGCTTGTTGGGAGCAAATAGGGGTTAGGTGTCTTGCTCAGGGACTTCGACAACGCCCAGGGCAGGGGATCGAACCGGCAACCCTCCAACTTCCAGACAACCGCTCTTACCTCCTGAGCTATGTTGCCCCTAGATCCAGAGCTCAGAGTCCGCTCTCTGTAAAGGGCCTGACTCCTGACAGTGGCGGACATGTGCACTAAGGGGTTAAGTTCACAGGCGACCTGCTGCCTCACTCTTCGTGTTTATTGCGCCAGGACATTGTTTTATTGTTCCCTGGCCCGCTGAATAGCCTGTCTGAGCTTTTGTCTGTTCTCCCAGACACTCACCTCCCCGACTGCATGGTGCTCATCCAAACTGTCCTGGGCTAGGTGACATGGCCGGAGTCCAAGTCTCTCTGAGAGAAGAGGTTCATTACACCAGGGGCATTGTGGGACAGTAGCCCCAGGCGAACCTGCTTCTGGTACCAAAATACAGTCCAGTGCGATTTGTAGAAGTGACTCGCTTCCGCTTTAATTAAACTAGCTTGTCTAAACAGTGGAATGAGACGCCTAAACTTGAACTAGAAGCTTGATGTATGCATGCTTCTTTGAAAGTCTTGAGGCACCTAGTATATCCACAATGGGACTTGGTACAAAGCTCAGTTTGACAACCCATGGTCAGATCATCAAAAAAACAATATTCCATTAAAGAAGCTATTCTATTTTCTGAGAGGAGAAATATCATGTGGGGACATATGTAAACACACAGGGCAGCAAGGCATTGTGAGTCACCTATTTAACAGGCCCCTCACAGCAAGATCACCAAGATAAATTTAACTGATATCACCTTTCTGTCTTGCGATTCCGACTTATCTGCACAAGCACCAATAGCTGTGGGATGTGTTCTGCAACCTTGAAGAGATAGCCATCGCATAACCAACCAACCGGCATTTGCATGCACTTCAGCGTTTCCTAAATCCAAGCCTGCATCTGTTTCCTGCCAAAAAAACATTCTTCCTTTTTGCAAATCTTGGATTGGAAATACTTGCACAGATAAATCCGCAAGCTGCTTGCCTAAGGGCCGCTGGCTTCCTTCAAGTTTGCAAATGCAGGCGGTTAAAACGAGACCCTTAAGATGCCAACAACCTTTTTTTATTTTTTTTTATACTTAAAGCCCAAAATCCTTTTCTGGGTCTCCGACGATCCCTTAAATCTGCATCAAATCTTCTTAGGAAAACAGCCGCCAAGGATGAGCACCATTAAAAAAACGGGCTAGAGATGAATCCCTAAAACACAGTTCTGCTATTATTCGTTTTGTCCCTGCGGCCGCAGTTGAGTGAACGAGCAAACAATTAGCCGAGCAACGAAGGGCGAGTTTAGAAGGAGAACGTTGGAGCAATTACGAGGTGGGTGGAAAAGTTTACCCGCAGCCCGAGTCCTCCGTGCATACTCCCGACGTCGGAACGCGGAGTTAAAACCAGTGTTGCCATGACGCTACTGCCTTGAGTCAACGGCATGGGAATGTCTTGCGCTAGCCGAGCCCTTATCTGTTGAATAACAGTTCCTGACTTGTTATTGGGAGATTAGAGTTAGATAGGGAATTTGGCTTCCTCGACTAATGTCTCTTGCAAGGTTGCGACTCCTTGGCAAGGCTCGCAGGTTGGCACTGCATGGCTCAGCCTTGTAAGACCCACAAAACATCACTGGACCTAACAGGCAATCCACAGACTCGATTCAGCCACAGATTTTTTTTTTTCGATCGGGTTCTTTCACTGCAATATTGAAGCTATTGAATTGAGAACTGGACCAATAATCTTCTCATCCTTCTGTGCCATACAAGCAACTAAAATGGCTCAGAGAATAAAAGGATTTCACAGTTTTCTATGTCGTTGGGCCTCATTCACAAAACTTTTCTTAAATTATTCTTACTTCTGTTCCTGAGAGATTCATTACACATGTGCAGACCGTTGTTTTTCTGCATATCCCAGATGTATGAGGCGATGAATACTGGCAGTTTGTAAATTACATGCGCAATCCTGTTCATGTGATTCGCATAAGGAAACGGCCAGGAACAAACACAGATAAGAAAAAAAAAAACGATGAACGCCGAAATGTTCTTGTAAACGTTCTTATAAACGCGGTTTACGATGGAATGTGATCGTACGGGCGTTTTTGGTGAATGAGGCCCATTGTGTTGGGCCTGCTCGGGGGGCGTGGTGCTCACCGTAGGCGTACTTCATGCTGCAGAAGAGCTTGGGGCTTCCCAGGACGTGCTCCTTGCATTCACACTTCTCTGCGGAGGAAACAGAAACGGGATCAGGGGTCTCGGAACGGCATGCGCTCAACTGCATGCCGCAGGGAGGGGGCGCGGGGGGGCGCGGGGGGAGGGGGGCGGGGGGCTCGGGAGTTCACACCACCCGTCGTTCTGAGGACCCCACAGAGACGAGGGATTTTTTGGTGTGGAAACACACCCTCTGGTCTGGCATGGCATTCTGATGCCGTAAGAGCCAGCCGCTCTGCAGGGGGCTGCATAACTGCCTGTAACGGGGGGGGGGGTTCCAACTGACAAATCAGTCCAAACTGACAAAACTGACTCGCTGCGCAATACTATATGGATTACCCTCGGCAAACAGGAGGTTAAAACGTGTGCTTTTAATGTCTGATTTAACCAATTTCCCAACTAACTACTGAGTCTGCTAAGGTTTCCGTTGACTGTAATGTGAAATTACAAAAGGAAAAATCCTTTAGAAGAAAAGAAGACGTTAAAAGAAAGGCAAGTTAAAAACACAGTGAATGATTAATGTGCACTGGGATAGACAACACAGCACAAACAGCCGTCGGGGCCCTGAACTTCAGAGCACCGTCGCACGGACGATTTCAGAAGCCAGCGGGTGCTCACCCCCCCCCTGTCCCCCCGCCCCCTCCCCCCCTTCTGGGTTTCCCTCAAAACACAACCCGAGCCTCCGGTTTTATGAACATCAGAGCGCGGGGGAACGAGTTCCTCTCAGCACCCCCCGCAGACAGCAGTGTAGCGATAACCGCCTGGCTGTGTTACCAGCGGCTTACGAAAGGTTAAAGATTAATCATCGTGGCTCATAACCACCCAGGAGGCCAGAATGTAGCCGCGGGGGGGGGGGGGGCTGACCTGGAGTTTTTTTGAACCCCACTAGGGTTCAGCTGCATGTTACTAAATCATCCTTGAAGCTGGTCAGAGGGGGGGGCCGCAAATGAACCAAGACACACACTGCGGGGACCGCTTGATGGCTGCCTGTACTTCCCTCTGTGTGTGTGTGTGTGTGTGTGTGTCCGTATATCAGGTACACATCCCTTTAGGATAACCGCACGGTCAGCGATTTTCTCTGGCCCGTGTGTCCGAGCGTGACGCCGGGTTCTGTTAAAGTGGAACCAGCCCAGCCGTAGCTCCACCGAGGCCGGAGCAGCTGTGGCTTGATTGTAATGACCCCCCAGTGACCCCAATGTGACCTGGCCAGGTGGCCGCTCACCTGAGTAATGGAGGGCGGAGAACAGCTCGTCCACCCTGAAGATGGACCCGTGCTCGCTGTCGTTGTGCGCCGAGGGGTAGTCTCCCCTGTGGTAGAGCTCCAGGTCTGAGCTGCAGAACAGTAATATTAGCAATTAACATCAGGCACGCTCCTCATACAGCGCGGGTCTAGCTAGTCATCCTAGTGCTTTATGTGAAGACTACAGTCACGTTATCCCACAGTGAATTTGCACCCAAAGCCCACTGGTCTAGGGCCACTGCACAGCCACAGTAAACTGATTTTTGATGGTTTCTGTGTTGCACAGTGAAGAAAGGTTTCTATGTGCAATGAGCCCATGCGAACCAGCAACGGTACCTGTAGCTTAGCCTCCTGCAGACAGGAGGTCACCAGCTGAATTCACACTACACTACCGGACCACCCTAAATGAGCAAATAGTAAGGTCTGCACATCCCTTCCTCAGGCATTATATCTAGTGGCAAGCCATAGCTGGCCATAACTAGTTCTAAAGATAGTGACACGTGCACATCTGTCCTCTTGTCTGGTGGTGGAGAAAAAAACCCCTTGGCATCAAAATCTCAAATAGAGACACTGCAAACAGAAACAGGCTCAGATTCTTTTCATTCATGCCAAACCAAACAGCGTATTGACCTGGAAGGTCTTCGTCAGAACGTCGAAAGCGTTGTTTGTTTTGCATGAATTTAAAAGAAGGCCCCACCCATGGCCACCATATTCAACCATTAACCTCCTGACCACCAACAGTCTCTAAATGTCTGCAGGTAACTGATTAATACATCCATGTTTCATTCTTCTCTATGTTGCTATTTATGTCCTGGTTCTAGTTTCTAGTCTCATGACTGCGGTCATATTATCAGACAAAAATGTGTTACAGCAAATACTGAATTAAAATAATTAATAGAGAAAGAGAGAGACTGAGAGTGTGTGTGTGCGTGTGTGTGCGCCAGTGTGTGTGTGTGTGTGTACACCAGTGTGCATGTGTGCGTGTGTGTGTGTGTGTGTGTGTGTGTGTCAGCAGGCGTGTGTGTGCTACTCACCCAGACATGCAGTCTCCAGTAAAGGGGTCGCAGTCACCCGCACAGTCACAGGGTCTGCAGCCGTAGTCCTGGAACCCCCAGTATCCCACCATGCACCTGTCGCAGTGCGGGCCACCCACGCCCGGCTTGCAGACGCAGTCCCCGTTGCTGGGGTCACAGAGGGAGTCTCCGCTCAGGTGGAAGGGCACAGAGCCCACCGGGTGGCAGGCACATGCTGGGGGGGGGAGGGGTAATGTTACACAACAGCCGAACTGCTTTCCTCTACTCTACAAATTCAACCCACACTCACTGAAGGAGCACAATTACCCAACAGAGAATTCACACTCCATTAGTTTTCATTTGTTCACAAATTCCATCATCCAGTGTAAGCTCAGCTCTGTGTATACCGTAGAGACCCAGGTAGAGAACTTCACCCCTGCCTCAGAAAACTGCACACAAACCTCACTTAACAGCTGCAATCGCTGCGTTTTTACAACTGCGTACGACTTCAAATATCTTGGGTCATGTGTCCCAAAGCCGTGACTGCTCCCCTTCACAGGCACACTTTGAGGAGGAGGGGTGAGGGGGAAGGAGGGGGGGACAAGAAAGAGACCACATGACTGTACCCGACTCCAGACCCATCGGCATCAGTCTAGGCACGCCCCCTCTGCCGGGGGGGGAGGGGGGGGGGTAGGGGGCGGGGTAGACTCAGCCTCACACAGTCTGTATTCTGCTCCTCAAAGAGAAACTAATTAAGTGATAACAAAAAAAGATAAACCTACTTGAAGGACTTTGCCTGTTACAGTGGAGTACATTTTGGCTTCGCTTTCTTTTATGATTCATCCCTCCGGGGAGCACAATAGGTCCTTTTATCTGGCTCGAGTATTGGGATCACCCACACAGACTCCTTTCCAAGTGAACCTACCTGCTGATAGCGAGCTGTCCAGCGCGAGCACCCCAGGCCAACAGCTCTAGTAAGAGCGACTGTTTGAAATAGCACAAATAGGCCCTCGTCGCCATAGCGATAAGCGGTAAGCACACATATGTTCACCCCCCCCCCCCAGCTTGCTCCCTTCGGAAACAAGGAGCCGAAAACAAAGTTGGTTACTGTTTGTGAAGCGCGCAGCAGCCACCCTGACCTTATCTACACACAGGACACACAGGGGGGGGGGCACATTTTTCTGTGTCACGTAACGGCCGCTCGCGGGCCTTCTGCGCACAGTAAATCACATCACAGCCAGACCGCAGCTTCTGTGAACTCGTCCCGGTGACATTTTGCTTTCTGGCCTTTATCTCTCGGCGCGAGATGCAACAGGAGATATCAGGCTGATTTGTTGCTGCTTATTAAGAGGCCAAATTGTGGTTCACCGTCTGGCTCTTTAAAGCAGACCCAGAAAACTTAACAAGCGCGAGATAAGCAGCTACCGCCAGAGCGATATTCATTTTCCATAATCGGCACAGACATTAAAGATGGAAGACTTCTCTGAAGACTAATTGATCTCCTTCCCTCCACCTGTAATACGGATAAGTGCTTGGAGATGAAGAAGACAGAGCTGTGATTTTTGGAGATTTGAAGGTGGGTAAACAGTAGTTTGCCTCAGGAGATGTGTCTCAATCTGGAGACGCATTAAGGGTCTTCCACTGCAGGCTTGGGTTACTATATCAACACAGTACAACAAACACTGTGAATTCTGACACTTCACACAAAAGAAAAGACTTGAACTCTTATTTATTATGTCAAACCCTAACAGGCGTCTATAGCAACAATAACAATCTGGAGACAATAAATCTTGTGGTTCAGCTACTAGACACGTGTTTGGCTAATCATTCAGCACTTGCACTGCACTGGAGTCTCTGTACACGTGGGGAAAACAGCCCTTTTTCTGTTATTCTGCACAATGAACTTTGGTTTGGGATATAAGCATGGCAGACATACATAGGTAATTTACCACAGGGGTGATTTAAGCAAGAACTAAAATATAGTTATAGAGACTGCAGATGCAGTGATGGAATATCAAGAGAAATGCTTTCAAAGTGGTCCACACTTTTATACAGTTGTTATTAATCTTTCATCCATCATGCGCCTCCGGTACTCTCTCCTCTGCTAGCATCACAAACAAAATAAACACACAGCATGAAAACTCCTAAAACTGAAACTGTTCTTTTAAAAACTGAAGTGAATGGACCTTCCTAGCTGGGCCAGGAAGGAATGCAGAATGCATCATCTCCTCCAGTGGCAAATTATCTCTAGTCAGAATGCTCCCGGCTGCCATTGTGACATCATAATCAACGTATCTCCAACCATCTAGCATTTCTGAGGAACTCCAGAACTCCCGCCCTTGCAAGGTGAGGACTGTGTTCGGAGTTGTTCTGGGGAGATGGCAGACACTGACAACTCACTCTCGCTCTCTCTCTGTCTCTCTACCTCGGTCTCCCGCTCCTGTATCAGTGACGTGAAGCGTCAGAGACCGACCTGTTTGTGTGTCTGTCGGAGGCCCGCGGCTCTGCCCCGAGAACGACGGCTTTTACGGGCCTCTCCTGATGTGGGACGGGATCACAGCATGCGCTCAACCACAGAACACGCCCGCCGAAAAAACAAATAGTAATTCAACCCCCCTCCCCTCCCCGGCACTGTCATTTTCACTCAGTTTCACCATTTGATAGATTCAGGCGCTGAGTAATGTCTTTCTCTACCTTTCATTTTACGCCATAACAGTTTTAAGTGTGTGTTCTTTCAAGGGCTTCAAAATACCTGCAGAAAAACAACCCAGGAATGGTAAAAATGGACTTAGTGCCACTACGAGAAATTCCTCCATTGTAGGCTATTATGTCCCAGATTTCGAAACTGTGATCCTTCAAGAAAGCACCTCTTTCCCCCGCCCCAATACTTCAGAGGAATAGCTGGCACATCAGTTTAGCAATACATAACGTCACTTACGACCGGTATGCTGTGAAAGTAATCACTTTTCCTAAACTGCTCGTTTTTCAGCCCAAGAACACATCCCCAAAAAGCCCCCGCAGCAAATTTCTGAGCCAGCATAGAGGAGGAGACCCCAAATCATTCACAAACATTTTTGCTAATGGAGACCTGTAAGACCTTCCTGAGTTATTTGTGCGAGAGATGAAAAAGAGCAGCGCTATCTCTGTTGTGCGGGCTATTAATCATCCTGGTTATGGGCCCGCTCGGGTTGGTTCTTTCCCTCCCATTCACACAGGATAATTACTGCCCCGGACAAAAAATATATTACAAAAAAAATAATCGTCGTGGCAACGCTGCGGCAGTGTTGCAAATGCGGCTCCGACGCCTGGGCGGGTCGGCGGGGCATTATGTAACGGGCTGGGGCTCTCTCTCTCCACGTTCGGGTCTTGCGTAATCACCGCCGTTAAGCGTGTGTAAGGATAAATAAACCTTTGCTCCTGGAATAATAGTGGCAGAGCCCGGGACACAAGGCACTGCATTTCGCAGCTACACGCTCCACACTTTGTTCCTTGGTGGAGATAAGACTTATCGACCCCTTTTTTTATCTGAGCTGGTATGGATGTGGTATGCAGCGTCTACCACAGTTACACCAGAAAACATTTTTTTTTTTTTTAATTAAATCTCAGGCTACGTTTCTGGAGATATTTACAGGCCCAAACGAATTCAGCCTCCCATCTTGCGGTGGAAAAGGCTTTCCGGTTAAAGGCAGAATGGCATTAATGTCTAGTCTCAGAGTTAATGTTAATGAGACGTTCCTCCGCCTCTCAAATCATTTTCCTTCAGCTAAACTGAGCTTTGAACAGATGGCCTCCTTTTGCATGTGTGTATGCGCTGCGCCTAAGTGCACACAGGACCATCACACAGGCAGGCGCGCTCAGCTTCATTCAGAAATCCGCCAACTCTGCAAAAAAAAAAAAAAAAAAAAAGGACTGCATATCCATCTCAGACAATGAGGGCGGTGGCCAGCACACGCCCGGCTCGTTATGGTTTTCCTTTTCGAACCTGCGGCTTGGCGCGGCCTCGGCGGCGAGCACGTAGACGCTCGCGGCGACAAAGGGTTCTGAGTTACCGCGCGACCGGCTGAATGAGAAGACGCGGCAGCGCTTTTTTTTTTTTTTTCCCGGGGTAGAGCTGGCAGAGATCGACGCGAGGGAAAAGAGAATCGGCAACCCGGTCCAAGTTTCCTGTCGGAGCTGGCACATGCCTCGAGAGACAAAGCTTTTGAAGAGCTGTGACGAGACAATTAGCATGAAAAGCAGCGGAATGCAAAGGGCTAGTTTACAGGCCATTTCGGTCTGCAACACAGACGCTAGGTCGCCCGATCGAAAAAAATTATTGAGGCATCTTACTCAACCGAGCATTTCAGACTGGATCTGGTAGACCTTTACTTCCAGAAGGATAACGGATTCTCAAGAGCTGACTGAAAGTGTAAGCGCAACAGGTCCTATGAACCTGTTCACACAGCCTGTAACAAATTTCAGATTGCATAGGTCCTCATAATGCTATAAAATTCTCGGGTTCTAGAACAGTCACATCCAGACGTTCCATATGATCCACAGTGACCCGGCAGCTCTCTGCACTGAGAAACAAACACATCTACGCTACGCTACGCTGGGAGGAAAATTCTTTATGTATGCAGACCAGTCAGCCACTAAGTTATGCTCCCTTATGCTCCACTTTCCAGTTGGCAGGCCATTTCCTGGCAGCAACAACAAGAACAGCCATTTTTCCTTTTCAAGGGAGCAGTTAAACGACAAGGCCCCCCCTGTAAACAGATTCCCCGGGTAAACAAACGCCGGTCATATTTACTGCATATGAAATGGAAACCAGATGCCTGGCACCGGTGGCAAACCCTGGCATTTGCCTCAAAGAGAGAGAGAGAGAGAGAGAGAAGGAGGAGATAAGAGCCTAATATTCCTGGAGAAGGTGGTACGGGGCTACGGGCAAGGCTGGCTGTTGTTGACTCATGTCTGAGGCAGTTCACTGGTGATTAATCGGCTGGCTATTTTCAGGCCGTGAGACGCGGGGGGGGGTGCGGGGCGCGGGGGCGGGGGGGCGGTGGGGGGCACTGCGTGGCGCCCGTGAATCAGCGGCGATTGTGCCGCGACCCTCTTTTCCTGTTTTTTTTTTTTTTGGTGTTTTTGTTGTTCTTCCAGGCCCTGGCATTTCGCCGCCTGGCACCCGCGGCCAGGTGCCCATCAGAGGGCAAGCCGCGGCCTGCGACGCCCGCGCCCAGCATTCCACCGGGAGGGTGGCGCGTCTGCCACGCTCCTCATTCCAAACACCTTCTGACTCTACTTCACTGTGAATGCAAAATAAAACCCTAACCCTAACCCTAACCCTAACCTCAACCCCAACCCCAACCCTAAAACTAACCCTAACACTAACCCCAACTCTAACACTAACCCTAAAACTTACCCCAACCCTAACGCTAACCCCAACCCTAACCCCAACTCTAACCCTAACCCCAACCTACGCCTAACCCTGATCCTAATCCTAACCATTATCCTGATCCTAACCATAACCCTAACCCTAACACTAACCCTAATCCTAACCCTAAACATAACCCCAATCAGATATGCAATCATATGCTAGTCATGAGGAAAAAAAACTAAACATTTTCCCTCCCAGAGGTTAAGCGGTGTTCCCTGTAAGAGATATAAGAATGAGAGTTCTGGGGAAAAAAAAAAAACGGGTGGCATTTTAGACCATGACTTCCTGGCTGAAGTATCGCTTACAGAATTATGTCAGAGCAGACTGTGGAAATTAAGAAACTCAACCGAGAACACAACCCTCACAAGCCCGGGCCTCTAACCATTACAGTGCACTGTCTCACTCAAAACACAAAGCTTATTTTTACAATTAAAATGATAAGTGGTCCATTAACAAATGCTACTGATGACCTAAAACAGTAGTTTTCAGAGATGTAAGTGAAGTAGCCCAAGGATTCAAGTGAATCATGGCTAAAGCAATGAAATATTCGCACAAGAAACGTGTATATTTCATTTAAAAGCTCTTTTCCAAAAGGAAATCTAGGATTAATATTTCCGCCAAGAAAAAAATGCTTCTGCAAAGTAAACGCAGACTGTTTCCAAGCCCCTCCTCCCAGAGGGACTTCCATTCCCTCTTCAGAAGGCATTAATATTCATCCTGAGACACGCTGATCTCCAGATCATAATCGTTCTGACCATAAAACCTGTAGTAAAAATCAGCTGTATCCAGCAGGGACTCAAAGTGACGAGTGAAAGAAAAACCTGCCAGCACCAAAAATAAATGTAGTCTTGAATGGGGAAAGCTGTGTTGTTAGAAACCTTGCAAAGTTTGTGGGAAAAGCAATCCTGTGCACCTGGGCCGGTCCCAGACCCCGGGGGGAATTTATGCACTTACTGTGCGTCCCTTTGGATAAAAAGCATCTGCCAAATAAATGTAATGTAATGTAATGGGAATAAACTAATATATTCGTGCAGCCCAACCGGCAAGTGAACTTCCTAAAGGCCTGTTTTCCGCGGTCGGAGGAAGTAACCGTTCTCTAGGATCTCAGACCCCCCCAGGCCGAGGCGGAGGAAGCCTCTCAGCCGGGGGGGATCTCCAGCGCGAGGAGCCTTCGGCAGCCCAGGAGCTTCGCCAGCAGAAGCCCGCCAACGCCGCGAGGGTTCTGCCTGGCGGACGAGGGAAGGCCTTCGCCGCTGGTTTTCGGTGGCCACGTGTCGGAATGCGCGTAGGTCGAGCGAACGCGACGCGGAGGGCGTGGGGACGGAAGGCGTCGTGCCGTGGCGAGCGCGGCGGTCTTACGTTTGCAGGAGTCGGGCGCGGAGGCGGGCCGCAGCGGGTCCCGGTAGAACCCGCTCTTGCAGCTCTGGCAGTGCCGCCCCTCGGTGTTGTGCTGGCAGTCGTCGCACACGCCGCCGCTGCGCTGCCCGGACTCCAGCCACGCCCCCCAGTCGAAGTGGCAGCTCTCGGCGTGGCCGTTGCACTTGCACTCTGGGAAGGAGACGCAGCGAGAGCGAAGGCGCGGTCAGGCTGGCGTTCAGAGTGTATGTGTGTATGAGTGTGTGTGAGTGTATGTGTGTGAGTGAGTGTATGTGTGTGTGTGAGTGTGAGTGTTTGTGTGTGTATATGTGTGTGTTACTGTATGAGTGTGAGTGTGTATATGTGTGTATGAGTGTATGACTGTGTGTGTGTGTGTATATGTGTGTGTTACTGTATATGTAGTGTGATGTGTAGTGTATATATTGTGTTATGAGCTGGCGTGCGTGTGTGAGTGTGTTGTATAGTTGTGTGTGTGTGTATGTGATGTGTATTTGCATCTTCCTGGTCATTCACGTTGTAGCCGCCCCCGTGAGGCCGTTGGCGGGCTGCCAGGGCTGGTCGTTGTAGAGGGGGGCGCAGCGCTCACAGTGCTCCCCCGCCGTGTTGTGCCTGCAGACGCACTTCCCATGGACCTGCCAGAGAGAGAGAGAGAGAGAGAGAGAGAGGGAGCGTCCAACCGCCATTAACCACAGGCCCTCTGTCCTCGCACTCTGCCAATATCACATCAGCACCCCTCATTTAACACTCAACCTGTGGGACAGGGGGTACTGAGGGGGGAACGGAGGGGATCAGCAGGCCCCCGATCCCTCCAGATGACGCCATCGCCCAGAATTTCTGTCGCCAGCGCGAACAATTCGGAAAAAGACCCTCGCGGATTTGCCCGAGGCAGGGCACCAGGCCCCCGGGGCCAGAGAGCCGTGGGGTCGCCTCCCCCCCCCCCACCCCCGCTTGTCGTTCAATTCAGATCCGTTAATTACTTAATCAGATCGGCTGTTCGGCGTAATCGCTGGAAACGAGCATGCGTTTCGATAAAGGCCGGGTTCGAATTAGGCCTGGAAAAGAAAAAAATCACACGCCGCTGCGGGGGTGTCCTTCGGATCACGCCTGAGCACACCCGATTATGGACGAACACGTTCACAAACACAAACACAAACACAGGCACAAACACAAACACAGGCACAGGCACACACAGCACACAAACACAAACACAGGCACAAACAGTACACAAACACAAACACAAACACAGGCACACACACAAACACGTTCACAAACACAAACACAAACACGTTCACAAACACAAACACAAACACAAACACAGGCACACACAAACACAAACACAAACACAAACACAAACACAGGAACACACAAACACAAACACAGGCACACACAGCACACGTTCACAAACACAAACACAGGCACACACAAACACAAACACAAACACAGGCACACACAACACAACACAGGCCACAGGCAACACATACAATTTACGAAAAGCAAACACAAATTAGGGCAACACTAATTGGCAACACTTTCACACACACAATTTTATAATACCATGCTCTCAAAAACTGTTTTTCTGCTTTAGTTTAATTACATATTCGTGGGGGAGGGGGGGTTGGGAGGGGGTAAAACCTTTCAGGCCCGTGAGTCACATATCAGCAGCGTCACGAAAAAATGTCCCGTATATGGAAAGTTAAACAGTAAAAAAACTGTTTATTTTTGTATTTACTAACACAACAATAAGATTTGGACCCATTGGGATTTGAAGAAATTGTGTAAGTTGCTGAGTTATGAGACATTTATATAACGGAAAATTCCAAAAAAGGAAAAACTTTTCCTTAACTTCGACTAATTCTGACTAATGAAAGGCAGGAATTCTTCCTTCAGAAATAAAGTTTGGCATATTGTTGAGTTCGACAATCAGTAAAAGTATCTCAAACAAACTGAGTTTGTGAAGAAAAAGTGTAATGTTTACAATTACATGCATGTCGAGGCCAAGGTTGACTGAACACATATCCCAATGTTTTATGCATGACAGGTGGCATGCCATTCCGCTGTGGTATTATTCGTCCTATAGTGTTCCATGTCGAAATGGATGGGACTGCAGTTCGATACACAAAAAGGCCACCCGACAGCTACAGCAGGTTTTCTCCACTCGCATCCCTGACTGCAGACGGCAATTACAGTATTCCCCCAGCGATACCCTTTCACGGGGGGTAAGAATCGCCTCTAATTCCTCAACCAACAGCCCGATTTGTACGCTGCGGTTCTGTTAAAAACCAAAAATAAAAAACAAATGGTCGTTCCCCACGAAGCCCCTCTGGAGGCGAGGCCTGTCCTCTAATGCGTGTGCTACTGTAACTTCCAGCCCTCAGCTGCACAGGACCCCCCCCCCCCCTCCCAGAGGACTCCCAGAGCGCGGTCCAGAGAACATTCCAGAAGACCAGCGCTGGAACATGTACGGGACCCATGGGAACGAGAGGAGGAGGGGGGAGGGAGAGGGGGTGGGGGGAGAGAGGGGGGGTTCTCTGTCCAGCGGATGACCTCCACAGAGTGTGTCCCTCAAGCCTAGTTAGGCCTGACCAGCCAGGTGAGACGGAGCAGTTACCCAAAAAAAGGGGGGTGGGGTGGGGTGGGGGGGGGGCACTTCTAAATTTAGATGCAGATGTATCAGAGCCCCCATGTGGTTCCACACACATGTCAAGGAGGAGAGGCCGTGACAAGGGGAGGTTCTAATCTGACTCCCAGCCGTGGAAAACAGACAGATGGAGGTCTGTTTCCTCCCGTGTCCGCCCTGGCGCGGGCCACAGACCACCTCTGAGCTCCACACACAGCTGCACCGCACCGGTCTGTTCTGCGCATTAAACACAGACACACACGGAGTGGAGGAGCAGAAACGGGGGGCCTGCGGGGGGGCCGACTCTCCGGGCCTTATAGAGCAAGGGGTGTCCAGTCTTATCCACAAAGAGCTGATGTGGACGTGGGTTTTTGATCGAGCTGCTGCAGAGTGACCAGGGCGTTTCTCAGCCACGGAAACGTGCTTCTCCAGGAGCAGCCCTATGACCTATCACCTCTCTCCACTGCGCCCCGAGTGAACGCCGAAATGGTTATAAAACACACGCAGAAAAAAAACCACCCAAAGTGACCCAAAGTATCGCTGTGAAACCGAAGTCCTTCGTCAAAGCAGTCAGGATCATCGGTGGAGCCCACTTAAGGTAAGGTGGAGTAGGACCATAGGTGGAGGGGAGTCAGTTGGGCCTCAAGGTCAGGATAAGAGGAAGCAAAGAGTTGTAGATTTATTAAATAAGAGTTGTAGATTTATTAAATAAAGCAGTTTCAATGTGTGATAAGTATTGTAATTCTTTCCATTAACAGGTACCACTGACCTTTCACACCTAAGCTCACACATTAATGCGTGTCTCTGGGCCATAAAACTGTTATTACAAATAGCAACATGTCACACAGCAGGACGCAGGAACTGAGACAACCTCACGGAAACCCTCCTCGGACCAAACAGCCGAAGCTGTGAAGCGCGAGCGAGAGGCCGCAAGCGAGCGGAGCGAAGCGATTGGTGGAAAGGCCCAGGGAGAGTGGGACAGCCCCCCTCGCACGGCGACGGCAGACGGTCGCCGTCCAAAACCTGATTTCACGTGTTTACCAGTGTGACATGGGACGAGAGGGGCGTGCTTAGCTCCTCGATCCCCCCGCCCCCCCCAGCCCCCCAAAACACTCCCCCCCCCCCCGCCTTCCTGTTCCTGCTGCCCTTTTGCATGGTCCGGAGAGACCGCTGCTGATATACAGACATTCTTACAAGTCCGGAAGTTTCTGCACTGTGTGTGTGTCTGAGTATGTGGTCTGGGGGGGGGTTGGGGGGGGGCGTGCAGATTAGCACCCAGCAATGTTTTGACGGGACCTTTCAGATGAAACAGGCTGGGCCGCCTGATAAACAGGGGCAAGAGAGGCCGGGGGCTGGTGGCAAGGGACTGGGACTGGGGGCCGGGGGGTGGGGGGATGGCGGGAGTGGGGGGGGGGGGGGGGGGAAGGAAAATCCTGGCATCAAGAGGATGGGCGTCTCTCCCGCCAGCTTCCCTGACAAACAGGGCCGCGCGGCGAGCTCCAAAACAAGCAAATAGCTGACAGCGTGTGCGTGTGCGTGTGCGTGAGCACGCGAGCGACGGTATGACTGTAAACAGCCCGCCTCTATACACGTGTCGCCTCGGTGGGAAAAATTTAAGTCCCTTAATTATAATTTTGGCCGAATTTTCACGTCTCATTTTCTAATTGCTTGCAATGCTGCCGGGGCCGGGTGCAGACTGGCAGGGGTTGGTTGGTGGTGGTGGTGGTGGTGCAAGGGGAGGTGTCTCTGCAGTTAATTCAGTCAGTTCTCTGGAGCCTCGTAAAGACGTGCTGAGTGTGTCCGTCATTAACAGAATGTAAACAGTTGTTTGGGGCGTTAAGGTCAAAGGTCAGGCACAAGTGGTTAGGAAACCTGTAAAAAATGGCTTTGCATGTCTCCGTCCTCCTGGGCAACACTGCAGAAATGGGCTCTCCTGTCAAGAGAAAATACCCCAGACACGTGACCTGAGAAACCCACAGTGGCAAAGCAGGAATAATATGTCCAATGGACTGCATTATTCAACACAGTGGCCTTAAACATAATTATTTTGGTAACACTACTGTTATGTAACAATATGCAATCTGGTTTAAATATGAAATTCTGAAGTAATTTTAAAAGCAAAACAGTTTGCTCTGGTCAGCAATAGCCCATTATAAATAAAGCAAGGACTAAACAAGATAAAAAGAGGGCTTTCTGAGTAAATTAATTTGGTATTATTTTTGGTATTTACACATGGCTTTATGAGTAAATTATATTATTTATTTTGAAACACTTATTTTTGCTACACGCAACTGTCAAGCCTAAACAGCAACCCTCCCCCCAGTTCAGTAGTAGAAACCTCAAATCTCTCCCCCACATCTCTGACGTGCAAGCTTTGTTTGGGTTTCACAGGTATCTCTATCTGGGGTGGGAAAAAAACAAAAAAAAACAAAAACAAAAACAAGAACAAGAAAAACACACTCCGGTCTTGCTAGGGAAACTGCCTATATAACCTGCCGCATCTCCAGGTAACGACCGTTTTCATACACCTACTTTTAATTCCCGTTAATTATAAACCTCCAACGTGATCATTGCAATGAGCAGAGGTGCCATTTAAACATACGCCACCACTTTATATTGAGACAAGACGGAGCTAATTACAGTGCCTGAGGACGGCTCGACTGCCTCGCGCACGAACGCACCGACCCGGACACGCACGAGCGGAGCGGCTGTGATATTTAGCGTGAAAACGCAGACAGTCTGCCACCGTGAATTACCGCTCGGCGCGCAGACTGCACCGCTCGGGTTTCACCCCGGCACTCCGTGCGCAGGCAGCACGTTATTAGGACAGCAAATCACGGGGCATGTGGTGTGAGTCAGTGGGGCAGTGGTGTGGAGCAGCTGCCAGAAACACAAGTGGGCCATAATTTAAGCGAAGAATTTTCACCGGTCCGTTTTTTTTTTTTTTTCAGTGAAAACACACGTACACGTGGTCGACAAAAGCAGGACCCACATAAGCTCTTAAAAAGTCTGTATGAGACCACTACGGCCAGAGTGGACTCACGTGAACTCTGTTAGAGTTGAATTAACACTGTGCATTTTACTCTGCACTATCAAATTGTGTATCAAAGTGTGGCAATTCATAATTTAATGATTAAGGGATAGTGGCTTAATTTGTGAAAGCAGCCTCTTGATCTGAAATTGAAATTTTTTTCCACAGGTAAAAAAGAGACTCAGGTCTAGGCCTCGCCTTTCAGGACTAGGAGCGGCGCTCCCCAGCTTCCAGATCCTGTTTCGTCCCGTCCGACATTTCTCTTCATGCCGGGCCAAGATTAAAGGCTATTGACTGTAAACAAGGGGGGCATTTGTGGGCTTGGATTCTGGGTCGCATACGGGAAGTGCGAAAATGTAACACAATCAGCAGATGTCTGGGGGGGGGGGGTTGGGGGGGGGTTTGGGGGACGCACGAGAATCACTTTCCATTCTTTTCGCCGGGGCGATAGCGGGGAAATGAACGATCCCATTCAAAGGCTCCGGCGTGACAGTTCGTCCCGATCGAGCCGATAGGCGCTGAAGCTCAGGAGTTAAGAATGCTGGAGGCATGTACATTCTAAAGATACGTAACACATTCATTCAGCACCACCCACCCTCCCTGTCCCCCCATCCCCCCCCAAAACACACTCCCCCAAATGAGCACTTTATATCTGATCTAAAAACGGCAACCGTTTATCTACAACGGCAAAGTTTACACAATCGGCGGGGTTTCCAATGGCATCTTACATTTGCTGGCGTGATTCAAAAGAGCGCTGATGTCCTGTTTTCAAAAAACCAACTGTAAAATCCAGCCCCGGGACTCTATCTGGGGCTGGTCATGTCAGAGACAGGGTTATAGAACTGTGTAATCAAACATTGATTGAGTACTTTGTGTTTGAGTTAAACACAGTTGGTTCATTCTTTGGATATTGTTCCTCAAACCACTCAGACTTTGATAGGAAAATTTACCCGGGGGGAGGGGATTTCAGTACACTGAGTTCAAAAATGCAATTTGTTATTTTTAGCTGAAATTTCCCTTTGACCTGTGTGACCTGACAATGGTCAACCCAAACTGAAAGAGGGACCCGAAGAGAAGTCAACCTGAGGACAGGTTCGGTGCTACAATCGTTTGTCGGCTCTCTTGATGAATGGGTCCTTCAAGGAGTAGAATACCAGACAGAAACCCCTAAATCACGATGGGGAAGCAGCCAGATAAGGCTGAAGTTATGCATGTTCATAACTAAGCCGAACCATAAACTCTGAAGGGGGAAAACGTTGTTTTTGCTGAATGAACATTGGACACAAGTCTTCCAAATTCTAGCAGAAGACTTGCAGTTTTAGATTTATGTCTCCCCAGACTTATATTCTTTAACGAAGTTGTGCTGTGTTTAGACAAATATAACTTATTTGGAGGGGCTCCTTAAAAAGTACACAGATATTTACAGAGATCCCTTTCTAAGTCTCAAATAAAATATTCCAGAATCTGCTGCTTGCAGATTTTTAAAGCTGAATATTTCATACATTTCAATATTGCTAATGCAACATCGGTAAGTGTTTTGTAAGTACCATACAATACTGAACTGCCTTTGGTTTCGGTTTTTCATAATCTAGGGTTAGATCTGCAATTATAATTGAAAGTGTAATGAATCACATGGACAGTACATGTGGAATAATTACTTCATAGTCCTTTTATAGTACTTTTAATAATTACTTTATAGTATATAGAGGTGCTGTCATCAGACCGTGGCGTCTACCCGGAGCTCAGGGTGATTACTCTGGTCAAGGTCCATTTAATAAAATTCCCACGCAAATCTTTCTATCAAAATCAAGCAATGGCCTGGGTTGAGTTGCATAATGCTAGCAACAGCTGCTCTGATTTTATACTTATCATACATTTTTTCATTTTTCATTTTCCAGGGAATGGATTTTTTTTTTTTTTTGGAAACTAAATTTGAAAAGCCACGCCTAGAAAAGGTTCCAAACTGGCTTTAGCGAGGGATGGTTCCAATCCTATAAAATGGCATCAAAGTTAATGAATACTGAGCATTGTGTGATCCCATTACAAAACAAACACACATACACACACACACACACACCCGTACAAACACTGCTGCCCTTTGAGGACGTACTACAGTTAGGTCACCATAAGCTCAGCAGTGCAGGTTTCCTGTCAGTCACAGAACCAGGGTGCCGGTCTAAAGCAGGCCCTTGGGCTGTGACACAAGGCGGGAAGGAGAAGCCGGGTTATCAAAGAAGCTCAAAGGGCCAGGGACGTCAGGACAGACGAGAGGACAGCAGAGAATAGACTCCTAGACATCAGGGGTGAGAGCGCTGTCTATGAGTCAGGGTGTCCTTTAACATCAGTGGGTGCCGAGTGTTTACCCAGCAGGCAGGTGCATCCTTTATCAGCTGCAGCTGGGCACACAGGCTTTTAGCTACTGGCATGGGGTGCACTGGAGACGTGGGGGGGACAGGGGGGGAGGGGAGGGACACTGCATATTGTGGCTTCTGTCGGTTTGTTTTGAAGGTCTGGTCGGCATAACAGACGGTACCAAAAATAAGCTATTGCGGTATGAGAAAGAAAAATACACGCACACACACACAAATTTACAAAAAAATGTTACTCTCACTTCTCACTTTTTTGCAGGGACAAAGAGAATTGTGGGTAATGTAGTTTCCCCCCCCCCCCCCACTCACCACATGATTGGTCCTCTCCCGCATTGGCTGGTACCCCTGAGCGGGCACGCAGTGCTCGGCGTGCCCGTTGCAGAAGCAGCTGCCCTTGGCGATGAAGTCGTAGATGGCGTAGTGCTCCGTGGGCAGGGCCTTGGCGGCGGGGTCCTTGGCCTGGCACGGGCAGGCCTGGCGTCGGAGGAGCCGCGCCCGCAGGCTGGTGACCCGCAGCTGCTGCTGGGCGGCCGTGCCGTACGGGTCCAGGGCGTGCCACGGGGAGAGGGCGCGGTAGATCACCTGCGGGGGGGAGAGGAGACGACAGGCCGTCAGCAGCTACCCACGGACTGCCGTCAACCGACATTACCCGCTGCCGCAGCACCACGGCCCAATGAGGTCCCCCGAACTCACTGACCTACGGCTGTGCGTCGATTCCTTAAAGGGGTGCGTCACCCTGAAAAAGAACTTTCTAGTTCCTTCTCATACATTGACGTTATTCATTTGACATGACAATGGTAGCCCTCCGGGGGCTTCTGATCCCAGATATCACTCTCCGAAATTTCAGGCAAATATCCAAATGAAAGAAAAAGGTCTGTCTTCCCACACATCCCCAGCTCTTAGTAAGCCGCAAGACTTGAGAAGCTTGACAGCTGCACTGATTACACAATGATTTCCAGGCATTTGGATATCGCCCTAAAAATGGGATCAAAGACCTTGGAAAGCTGACACCGTGATATCAAGTTAAAGGTAAGAAAGGAAATGGGGCAGCCTCATTTTGGGGTGAAATATCGCTTGAAACCTTTCACAAGGCCACATCAGGTAACTCTCCAGCTATAGATTTTCTGAGTGCACATTAAATTTTCAGTTAAATGATTCCAACTAAAAATATTCACAGGGTAAACACCATACAGCACTTAGCCCTGTACATCAGTATTATAGGAGGTATGGCCTTTCTGGAATGTGTCTATTCTTATGGATGCATACCCTGCTACTAACTCTCATTATGCTGGTTCATCATTATGTCTGCGCTGAACCCAAGAGAACTATAACAGCATTTATAGCATATCAACCTGGCAACAGCACAACCACACCCTTTCACGTGGTAGGGCTTGCATGATAACTCACAAAGACGCTTAGCAAACTTCTCAGGTGCTTCTTGACACATCAGGTCTCTCTCATCGACTCTCTCCCTCTCGCCCCCCCCGACCCCCCCCCCCCTCCAGCCCCTCCTTTCCAAGCTCGTCCCGTTCCCCAGGACTCTGGCAACCGACCAGGCCCGAGGCCCTTTTTTTTTTTTTGTTTACAAGCGCTCGTGAATAGAAGCGACGAAAACCACACCCTCGCTTCGCCAGCTGGAGACGGCAGGAGAGAAAGGAGATAACTCCGCCAACCGCCGCCGCCGCCGCTGCTGCCTGTCGCAGTTACCATAGCGACTCCCACCGCTATTACCGCTGTTTTTGCTGCTACGTCTGCCGTTGCTTCTATCATTACCACACCACGCACTACCAACAATACTCCAACTGTGCTACTACTGCTTCTATAGTAATATACTGCATTGCCACAGCAGTGGTATAGTAGTACTACTGTACTACTACTGGCATCACTATTGCCGCTGTTTTTGCTGCTGCACCTGTTGCTGCTTCTATTATTACCACCTCAGACACTACCAATAATACTGCCTACTGTTCTACTACTGCTTCTATAGTAGCATATTGCATTGCCACAGCAGTGGTATAGTAGAACTACTATACTACTGTACTACTATACTACTGCTGCCACTGTTACTGCTGCTAGTCCGAGTTACTACTTCTACTGTAACCTATTACCAATTCTACTACTGCTCTTACTAAAACTGTTACAATTAAAACAACATGAATAACACTGGCTAATACTAATACTGAATTCATTATTGCAGCTTGAGTAGTTTCCTCCTTTTCAAAAAAGTTGAATTAGTTTATATATATGTAAAGAGCTCTCGTCATCTTTTCACGTCTTTAAACGCAAATGTGATGCTCAGCAACTGATACAGGTGTACGCTCTCAATCATTGCATCACCATTGCATCATCATTACATCATCATCATCACAACGGTGCTTTTCACTGAGGTTGGGGCCTAGTTTTTTTCGTTCTTCCACCCCCCGTGTTCGGAGCACTGCAGCCGAGTGAAAACAGCGGAATGGAGACGGTGCTTTATGTCCTCTCGCCGTTCACAACCCTGGCCTAGCGTGAAAGGGGGACGCGCTATTAATTCTCGAGCCGTTAAAGGGGAGGTCGCGGGGTCGCGGCATTGTGTTCGCCAATTAAGGGTACATAACAAATAGACCGTGGAGCGCGGGGACACTTGAGAAAATGCGGAGACAAAGAGCGGGCGAGAGATCCAGTCCTCCATAACTCTGCGGGGGGAACAAAAGAGCCCGGGACAAGGAGGCAACGTATGGAAGGGGGGGGGGGGGCAAGGGGGTGGGAGGGGCGAGGGGCGGGCGGGGGGTTTCACCACCGTTACAAATCCTGGAATGAAGAGTACAAAAAGTGCACCTGATGATGGTATTGCGGGGACCAGGGCGACATAGAGGACAGATGAATGCCAGTGTGTGCGCGCACATATGTCAACACACACAATCACTTCCGCATCCAAACTTCAAAACATCAAAAAATTATTTTCTCTCATCTTCACTCTAGAAACTGCAGCCAGTGACGGAAATACCTCAGCAATAACAATAGCTTCTAAAACTAATTCAAATCTCATGCAGGCATCTCTAAAAAAAAAAAAGAATGGCAACAAATAAACAAACGCCCATTCCGTTTCCCCCGCTTTCGTTTTATTGCGATCGTATAAAAAAACGGATGATTCGTTCAGTCTGCAGGTCGTGGGGGGTGGTCCTCCGCACGAGAGGGGCCGAACCCATCGGTGAAATTGAGTTTCCGCCCCTGACAGACAGATGGGAAGCCGAAGGGCCAGAGGCGTCTAGCCCGTCCTCAGAGGAGGTCAGACAGCGTGGCAGCGCACTGACCCCCCCTGCTCACGTTCTTCCAATCCATTACTTCCGATAAATTATTCAATAAGCTGGGGGGGGGGAGGCCACTAAACGGTAGCACTCAGAGAAGTGTGGGAGGAGGGTATGGAGGGACAAAAAGTGGGTTTGTTGTTTTTTTTTTTTTTTTAAGTGCTGGAATACAATACAGTCATGCGGCAGTTAACCTAAGAACAGGAGGACCGAAGATTCGACCTTCAAATTAAACCAAAACTGCATGTATCACATATCCTCCGGCTCATCCCATCCTCCACAAACACACTTCAGGGTCCGATCGACGTTCTCGCGCTGGAAGTTTCTCCGGAGCGCGTTCAGCTCTCAGCACAAGAGATGACATGTTTTAATGTTTCGCAAAAAAAGGGAGAGAAAAAAAAAATAACTCCCGAATACCTGCCACTCAGAACCGCTGGAAGCGACGTCGCTCCTCCTCCTCGCTTCGATCCATCGGGGTCCACGCCTGTCCGACTGCAAAATGGCAGGCCTCTCAAGACGCCACGGTTAATTACCGTTCAATAACGAGCTCTTGACGATTTGAGCAGACCTCGTTTTCTACACTGGATGAAGCCCCGCCCCACTTCTCTGGGCATTCGCTTCGTCATGTAATAATAGCCATGAACACACGGGTCCTAACGGGTCTGTACCAGACAAAAAAAAACTGACGTGATATTTCGTGAGCACACGTGTGTGTGTGTGTGTGTGTGTGTGAGTACTGGCCTATATACAAATGTGTGAATTCAAGGATAAAACCTTCCTCACCCAATAAAAAGAGTTTTTTTCTTGCACTTCCATCGCATTCTAAGAAAGACGGGAAAGCCTGGCGCGTGTTTGTTTTTCAGAATGCAATCGCAGTGCTAAAACGGTGGCCCCGCGAGTCACCTTCCTTGTAGGACCGTTTATAAGAGGAAGGACGAGGGTCAGCGCTCGAGCTCTCCATCACAGGCCCCTCGGCCTTCCCGGCCGCTCAGCGCCACGCGATGCTAGGGGCCGGCTCTTCCCGCAGAAGGGCCCGAATCAAAGGGGCATTTCCTTTTTTCGTCGTGGCAAAGAAACACAAACACTTCCCCCGCTCGGTAGGGGCGGGCGTTGTTTTAAGAGCGCCGGGAGATTTACAGCTCTCCGGGCAGTAAAATATGTCAGGATTATAAGCGAATCATAAATTTGAAAAGCGCTGAAGCGTCATTCTTCGGGCGGGACAAAGCCGAGCCGCAAGAGCGAAGGCGAGAAGGAAAACACCGAGCGGAGAAAAGACGCTTCCTCGACAGACGTCAAGAGATTAGGGACGGCCTTTCTAGCAAACTGCGTCGTGAACCATATCATGTCGATCATCATAAACCACTTGTGGAGGTTGCTCCGACAACCAAGAAGGCTTTCACCATCTCAGTTTCCAAAGTGAAAGTGTATTGAATAAACAGCTAATGAGATAAGAGATGACAGAGCACGCAATATGGGATAAGGAGAAATGCTTACTCGGGTGTGTCAGGAGATTTCGCTGTTGACCCCCAACGAAACACCTGTTCTATCGCATGTGGAAGGAGGACCCCCAAAACAGGTGGAAGCATACTGTGCGCAAACTCACCCTCCTACACCTTTTCTCAGGTTGCTTAGCGACATGCACAAGAGTGCACGCTGACACAGTGTGTGAAAACGCAGTAACCTTTCACTGTACGTCCAATGAGCAAACGCACACAGCTGACCCAAAAAAAAAAAAACTAAATGACATCACGATAACGGTGAACGCTCATGAATAACCATAGGCTTTCCCAGCGTGTATGGTCTTTTATCCCTAACAGATGTTTTTTTTTTTTTTTTTAAATGCATTCGCAGTACCACTTCACAAGAAACGTTTTCTAAATGGAATATTTCCCTGTAGATTCACATCTGTGCCGAGCAGGGCCGTTTAATGGAAAGCGCTCGTACTTCAGAAAGCTATTTCTGCGCGCCGCGGACCAACGCCGCGCACGCTGGAAAGGGATCAAAGCAATCCCGGGACAATAAACAGCCGATTGGACCACTTATGCGGCAACAATGCGGCAGCTATCAAATCGCAGCAATATTCAGAGCACATTAACGGACTCAGGAGGGCTTAAAAGAACGACGCCCTGTCGTAAACCCGTAGTTTTTTTCTCTCTCTCTTTTTCCCCCCAGAAACCCACAACTGTGTTAATAATTGATTACTTTAGAACAAAAAAAAACAGCGAGGCCTCCAACTTAATATTTTGTACGGTCCTCACAAACGCTTCGTCACAGCAAATGTTCCGTTGCACCGAAAGTTCTGCATCGGTCCCCCCCCCCCCCCGAGCATGCTGGGAATGTTTGACAGATTGTTTCAATTAACTTCAATGGGCCACTTGTAAACTTCTCGTGCCACTGCTCCGCACACCCCCTTACCCCCCCACACACCCCCCACCCCCCACCCCCCTTCCCCTAAACTGCCCGGCCGCCTCTAACCACAACAGTAGTTAATGACAACATTCCCTCCGATTGTGCAAAACCGTTGGCTGTTTGGATAAAGGCTTTACGAGCTCACGCCAATCCCGCAGGGCCGGGGTGCACAGAAGGCCTGAGCGAGCTCCAGCGCTTTTCATCCACACTCACCATCCAGATTTTCTCCATAATCACCGCCCGCCTGTCAGCGCTTTACCTCAGTGACCCGCGTACGGGATTCCTCCTTCCACTGATGCCTCCGTCTCACACACGCTATTCATATATACAGTTCCGCTGTTACGTTCAAACATTATTATTATTATCAGACGGCAGTATCGCTTCAGGCATCCTGCGTTGTGCTCAGACTCATTGTTGGCATATGCAGGGGAGAATGCAGATATTTAATTATTAAAAACTCCTGATGTTTTTCCCATCAGGCTAAACCCTGAAACCTTTACCCAGTAAAGCGTGATGAAATTCCTGTTTGCTCTGTGACATAACTAGGAGCACAAACCCGGAAGAAAAGAAAATCTTTCATTCACGTGATCCGTCTTGGCCTCGGCGTCCGCAGCGATCCGTCACGAGGGCTCACGACACCTCCGGTCCGGGGCTCCTAAGTTGCGTCACATGGCAAAGAGGCCTTTCCCGCTCTAACCTCTAAACCACCCACCCCCCCGCCCCCGCGGAGAAACCCCCCCCCGGCAGAGTCGGCTCCCTCGCCACCACACTGACCTCTCCGCGCGTGCAGGGGAACGCGCCGGAATACTTGGAGGTGCAGGCGGCCCCGTCGGGGCCGGCGACGCCCTCCTCCAGGCCGAAGGCCGCGGTGCAGTTGGCGGCGAAGTAGCCGAGGGGCGTCCACGTGCGGCCGAAGTCCCGCGAGCGCTCCAGCGCCATGGCGGCCGGGCGCGGCGAGCGGAACACCACGATCAGGTGCGTCAGGTAGAACTCCGCCTCCAGGTCCAGCTGCACCGTCTCCACCTCCGCGCCCTCCGCCGACTGCCACCAGGTGTCCGGGTGGCGGAACGACGAGTCCGCCATGGCGGCGGCCAGGTGCGCCAGGTGAGGCTGGGCGGCGTTGCACTTGCCGCACTTGGGTGCCGCGCAGGACCCTCCGGCGGCGGCGGGGGCGGGGGCGGGGGCGCCGGCGGCCGTGGCGTCCGAGTACGAGCAGTACGGCTCGGTGGAGTTGTAGCCGCACACGGACTGCGTGAGCACCCGCCGCCCCAGAGCCAGGTTTCCCATGCGCGGGTTACAGGCTCGGCCGTCGCAGCGGGTCGGCACCCCCGATATCACCCCCAGCTCTGCGGGAGAAAGATAAGGAGGGGGGCAAGTGGGGGGGGGGGGGGAGTGTGTGGGGGCAAAGGTTTAATAACAAGAGCAGGAGATAAAGGTTTGAATCTTGGGGGTGACCGCGATGGTATTCGTCAGCAAAAGGGCTCAGTTATTCAGCACAATTCAGCCACGCTGTGGGCAGTGAGGTGAAGTTAGATGAAGAAATGAGTCAGACATTACACACACTTCGGCACAACAATACAACTGAGGAAAAGGGATTATGACGCATGCAGTGAACAATTTAGAGTAAAGCTGGATTCGTTTCGAAATCAACGAACACATGCACAGACACACCCACACAGTCTCAGATCAAACAGGGACTTTGAGTAAACAAGTAGCATATCCTAGAGCATATCATTTCATATTATCAAGTAAGTTATCTAACCCTTCGTCGTGGGTAAACAGCTAAATTTTGCCAGCCTATAAATAGCCTATTTGTATTTTTTATTATACACTATAGACCAAAATAACATCATTTTCTTATTTACATCATAAATATACTAAACTAACGACTAACAAACAAAAATATGCACTTATTTCTAATTACTGCAGCACAGATGGCCATTAGATCTGTCAAAATCAACTGCTGCATGTGTCCGCAACTCAGAGGCAGCAGTAATACGTACTTGGATAATCTAGGTTACAGACAGAGCCCATTCGTTGCAGCCCGCGCGTGTGTAAATAAAAGAACCCTCGAGGCGATGATGACATCTTTACTGTTTCTCTGCCTGCCTGCCTGCCTGCCTGCCTGCCGTGACACCGTTGCCTTTCGTTTATCGTAAGCATGTTTTACGGCTTACATTAGTGTGAATTCTGCCCTCGCTAAATACAAAACGGGAAGTTCACCTTAGTTTACGCTAATGCATTTCTGTTAGTGAAAGGTTCTATTCACAAAACAATAGTCTGGTCGAAAAGTGGCAACAGCGCTCTTCAGCAATGCACTTTCACTAGTTGTATTACTTTTGTCTGGTGTTCAAAACACAGATATTGGAGATTGCAAGGACTTCAGAGCGATGCCCAAGTCTGAAATTCTTGTCACGAACAGCAATACTAGCTAGTTACATCTGCGTCCAAATCGCTATTGTCTGCAGAAGGCCAGTTCATTTTTGTTGTACGGTGTGGCGTTGTTGCACTTGTCGCCAGACCGCTCCATTTCGGGGGAGGGAGCGCGTGCTACATTGTCTCATATGCACTCTATCTCAGTAGCATAGACAGAGCTAGAGATTAAAAAAAATCTTAAACAAAACAAATCTTTACCTGCGCATAAATGAGGTAGTCCACACAGAGCTACCACAGCAAGCAAAGTCCACCACCACATTATCTTTTTTTTCTGGGAAGCCTCGTTAAACGCGCCAGACAAAGTCGACCGTGATCCTAAAAGATCCCAAAAGACTTCAGTGAGTTTTTTTAAAGAGTCCCTGGGAAAAATGTCTCTCTGTTGTTTTTTATTGTGACAAGTGGAGGCAAGTTTTCACCAGACAGTAGATAGTTAGTTCCAGCCAAGCCGATTTCGTCCCAACAGTCACGAACAGGAGCAGTAATTTAAAAAGAATTCCCCGTTTGACAGCCCGACGGTCCAGATAATTCAGGCGAGTGGGAGGTACTGAATCCCGTTCATTGGATGCAACAACGACTTCGCTAATACGCCAACTGCATATGTGTAAATAGTCCGTGCGTCTCCGTCGCAACCTGCTACCACGCTGCCGAATCGCTTTCCTTTGCCTCCAGATATATATCTTAAGAATATTGAGAGAGTGACAGGGGGGTTCGGCTCCTCCCAGTCTCTTTGCATTTTTGTCCGACTTAAAGGAACATTCCTGCAAATCATGAGTCACAGGACGTCAGATCAGCGCTGGCACGCCAGTGTTTACAGATCTTGGCACACAAACATGAAAACTTGACGAAAAGTGAATTTGGGGGGGCCGTTTTCTGACGCGTGTCATCATAAACGCGACTTCTAGAGATTGAGTGTTCCTATCACTTAATATTAACGATCGCGCGCTGTGTGAAGTAGGCTAGACAAACGAAGCGCAAGTGTAGCATATTTGGCTGAGGTGGAGAAAAGCATCTCCTTGCCGAAGCCCTCACAGCTAGTGGGGTAATGACGCACTTTAAATTATGTTGATCCCAACAATGGGGAAAGGTGTAAGTTTTAGTTAGCCTACTTTAAAATCCTTACAGCATCCTTACGTATCCTTACAGAACCTTTCCGAGTATCTTGTTGTCTGGAATGCATCAAATACGATTTCCTACTAATCTGTGCGGATTTACTAAATACTTCCCGTAGCCTTGAAATTATTCGCAGACTAAACCACTGTATCAAATATGTTGAAATAGGTATTGAGTTGTTTCAGTTAAAAACATTGCTTTGTAGGACACGCAGCTGGTATACTAATAGCCTACTGAATATTTACAAATATAGTACACTACTACAATTGTTAATGTTTATAGGCTACTGATCGCTTCGGTAAATATATATTTAACACTGGACCGTCTATCTTGAAAGACGAGGTGAGTTATTTGTATTTTGCTGAATTAAGCGGTGTCAAAATTAAATTTAATTCAGTAGTTATCGTGAATGCTAAACAAGAACGTGCCCGCGTGCGTGATTCCCCCTCCAAGTTATCGAGCCGGGTAAGATAAGGAAATTCTCTCTCCGCGTGGCGCCTCCTAGTGTTGTGCTCTGTCACTGCGACTTCGGGCCTTTCGAGTCACGCTGAGTAACTAAAACCGTATTTTATCGATAAACCCAAAATAGCAAGGTGTCCTGCCTTACCACAGTCCGTTCTTTTACTCCCTTCTCCTCCGGACTGAATGAACAATTTCATCTTCTGTTATAATGCCATCGGAGTCAGAGGTTGAGCAGAAATACACATCAGACAGTAAGAGTGACTGGCTACAGTGCTCCTCGACTTGCTCACTGCTCCTTTAACACATTTTTTGACGTGCATATCGATCACGCGCATTCTTGTCATTGGTGGTGATAGGCAGCCTCGTCAGAAGTTATTAGTCACTGTCACTTTCAGGCCACATCATTGGATCATTGGTTCTGTCAGCGAGGCTGTCCTGGATGCTGTACTGCTAACCTAGGGCATGTGACCTTTGAACCTGGTGAGCAATCTTCGGGGTGGCAGCCGTTAACCTTTAGTTACACCGCAATGACATCGTCCTGACGAGGACAAGATAAGCAAAGAGAAAGACTTTCTTATATTTATAAAAAATGTTATTTTTCATATCCCACGCAGTGTTGAGCTTTTGTCGACATTCCTCTTTGGTTTCTGTCTGCTGCTGCACCTACGGCATCCTGAGGGGGGAGGAAAAAGAGACGGTCGGAGAGAAGAGGTGTCTGAGAATGTAAATAAGACATGAGGTCAGACGTGACCTCTGTGACCACCCCCATTCACTTTCTAATCCCGCCCTCTGTCGAGTCAGCTACTGTGCTCCGTAGCTGATGTGACTTGTTTGAAAGTCTTACGGGCATTCCTGCCTTCTCCTCCGACACTGCGCTTGCGCCTGACGGAGGAGAACGTCACATTCCGCAGATGGCGTGAACCTCCTGAACCTTGGGTCGGATTGTCCTCACAGGACTTAGGACTTAAGAAACGAGCTCTAAGCAAGTCTCCCTGGATTTGCGCACTTCATGGTTTTAATCGTTTTCCCGTTATGGCTCTGTGTAGATGTATATTACATTACATTACATTACATTTATTTAGCAGACGCTTTTATCCAAAGCGATGTACAAAGTGCATATGTACAGTATGTTATGTCAGAAGAGGACATCTAAATTATGCCATTAAATAGTCTTCAGGGGTTTGCGCTCAAATGGACTGAAAAGGATGAAGGGGGGTAGGGGAGAGGGAGGGTGCGTATGGTAAAGCTATTTGTCCATGTAACTGGTCTGTGGAAGGCTTGAAACCTACTGGTGTTGTTTCTGAAGGCTCCACTTATTATCTCTTCTGATGTAATTTCTTTATGCAGTCTTTGCAGTCACCAACGGCAGCTGCACAGATGTTTGCTTGGCTCGTTAGGCGGAATTACCTTCATGTTTTCCCAGTGTTGTAAAAATACACAAACATGGAATTATGAGATGTAGATACCCATACCCCATACAGCCCACCGCCCCCACTATCTACACAGTATAATAACTACCTTGGAACAGGAAGTCCCTTTACACTGCATAATAGAACATCTACCTGTAGCTTAAAAAAGCTTAAAGTAGGTTATGAGAAGAAAGAGTGGGCTTGGGCACTTAGTGAATGAATCTCTTCTGATGTTTCAGTAAAGCGTGTTTTCCTTTTTTTTTTCTTTTTTTTTTTACTGTCCATTGTCTTACTCCCTGGGGAGAACAAGAGGGGAAAGAATAGAACGTTTTCAAAGGGCTGCTGCATTCTAGAATGTAGCTCATAGAATCTTGGATGTGCAGAATGTATGTATCCAGGCAACAGGCATCCAATGGGCCCCACCAGGCCTCTCAGCCCGAGCAAGGTTGTTCGTGCTCTCTTTAATGTTTTCTCGTTTCTGCACCGTGCTGGGTAACGCTGACACCCACCCCTCCCCTAATCTATAACGCTGCATAGCTTCTCACCCTACAGCACTGCGTCATCCGATATCGCTTTACAGTCTGAGAGATCGTTAGATGTTCTCCGAGTGTAAGCGATAGCGCTGTAGGCTGAAATAGTGGGCGGCGTTGTGTCGAGGGTAGCTGTACCTTCTCACAAAGTAGTAAAAAAATAAATTTAAGATACTTATTTGTCGAAATGATAATGATAGATTGATGAAGTCACATCATGCGGATAGTGGATACGTATAAGAGAAGGTTTGTAAAATGCCGTGCTCTGTCGGGCCAGCGGTGGGCTGGATCACCAGAGGCCTCCACAGACACCATCTCCCTCGTCAAGCTCAATTTCCCATTGACTGCAGTTACCTTTTATTCAGTAACAGATGAGGAGGAAGCAATGTCTTAATTTTTTTTTTTACATTTTATTATTCGGAGGCATGCTTTGTTTTCAGCAGTTCTCGGGTTTCAGTCAGTGTGGGGTTTGGGAAAGAAAAGGGAGGGGAATCTTTCTCAAATGTGCCAAGTAGGCAAGATGCACAGAAGTGTTTTGCTCATGAAATGGCAAATGGGTGAATATCCATAGACTGCAGGGCCTAGCAGTACACAGGTCTGCACCTTGGCTAGAGTCATGGCCTCTGATCCCAATGAGTCACCAGCTAAAAAAAGTTAAGGGATGCAGATCAGTTGTGCGCCGTTACAATGACATTTTAACTGGAGATGTATTTCTTCTTGTATTATATTTGGGAGTGGACCTTCTCCTACTTTCTTGCAGTATAGATAATGCCTTTCATACACTTTGCTATTCATAGTGTGTCAATCAGAATCTTGGAGAACTGTTTCTGACCAAAATGTTTTTTTTGACATTGAAAGTGAAGCGTGTGATGGCTGGTTTCACACTGAAAAATAACGAATTTGAAGGGTCCAGCTTCTGAGGCCTCAAAAGCATAATGTACAGTACCTACGGGCCGCAGTTTTCACCCGTATGTCCTGTAACGAGCAGGACGAAGCCTCTGAACCTCGCAGTGTGAAGAAAAGGTGGGGGCCCAGATCAAAAGAAACGAAAGTCATCCCACTGAGCTGTTAACTGGAGCTGCAAAACAGCGTGCAGCCAAAACACGTACAATTAGATTCCACCTCCATGACCGATGCCCTGTGAACACTAGCAATGAAGCAGCATCAACAGCAATCATTTATGTCATACTTGCACTGATTTATGTATAAATAGCTGGAATATATGGAATAAATGTAGATTTTTAAAGGATGGTTAAACAGAAATTAATACATTTTCTTGATAATTTTGTTTAATATATTAATATATTGGCTGTTTTTTTCCAATGCATCTTCTGCTTAGAACTCAGCAGTACGCCCAATTTAGCAGCTGTGTTCGCGAATGACCCTGCGATGCATTGGCGGGCCTGTCCAGGGTGTATTCCTGCCTCTCGCCCAATGCACGCTGGGATAGGCTGCAGTCCAGCGCCCCGCCGCGACCCTGACCAGGAATAGGCGGGTTATATAACGGATGGATGGGATGAAGGGATTTGAGAATGAAAGGCCCCTCGTTCTGCTACGCTCCCTTCATTATCTGCCCCAGCTCTTGCCCTTACCACCCCCTTCCACCGCACCTGCCCCTCAAATATGTCTTTAAGCACGAGTCATCACTGGGGCAAATCATTAATAAAATCGTTCCATAAAAAGGAACGCTTCCTTTAGTCAGAACAAAATGTGATGCAGGAAGGTTTGCCTGCAGAGACAGGCTTGCCTGGCTTCTGAACAGGCGTGACAGCTTGGATCACTTGACCCAATCGCCTCGGAGATACTGTTCATGAAAAAAAAAAAAAATCAGCGAGCATAACAATAGTATATTGTTACAGATCTAGCACTGACATTAGCCCCTAGATTCTGTCTGGAAGGGTTTCTTAGTTGACAGCACAGCATATCGCACACAGACAACACAGAAACACAGGCCTAGACTGCAACCATTAAGCAGAGTGCTAGAAAGTCATGTGATTAACATGGCTGCACTGCACAGGTGAATGGGCACTTGCTCACCTCTGATTGGCCAAAGGAACAAGGAACAAAGGATCAATTGGACAAGGGAACGTCACGTGCTCTGGCCCCACAGGCAAGAACAGGATGGAGAAAAATGACACCTGTTGCCACGTAGCTTTCATCTCTCATAGAAAGCCTGAGCTCTGTGTCTCTAGTTTCGACTGTGATGAGCCTGTGCAGATCCACAACGTCCAGCGCAAAGGAAATTAGTGGAGCCAAAACACTAGCGTGTGCTTGCTTTTACTTATCTTTCAGCAGGTTTTCCGACCTCAGATGACTGACATGTTCATGCATTTCTGGTGGCTTTTCTGTTCCAGTCTCCCTCTATTCTAGCCATCATAAGAGTGTACCTTTCTTTTCATAAATACTGTGAGGAAAATGGCGTCCACTGTTAATCGAGCAACAGAAGGAGGCATGCTCCTTTACCAGCAAACTTCACTCTCTTGCGGTGATGAAAGTCCCTATCCTTCTTGTAATTATGGTGGCTAAGAACCTCATGTTTACTGAAGTGGAGAAGTCCTTGGAAAGTGCGCCTTGTTTCTCAGAAAGAAAAAGACAAGCTCAAAAGAAGGTTGTAAAGGCCACCGTTATTTGTGGTCACCAAGAGCTGACAGGACGGAAAATTCTCCCTCCTTCTCCTCCTCCTCCTCCTCTCTCGCCCCCCTCCCCCTTTCCTCTGTAACCCAGCAGAGGTGAAGGTACCTACAGTACCAACAAATATCCGATAGGTCTCAGTTCCTAGCATTCACGTCTGTTAGGAGTATCCTGAAGATCGGAATCTGAAGATTACTGGATGAAAGCTCGAGATTTGGCACTTGACCTCTGAAACCGAGCGATGAATAAAATGCACGACGGAATGGTTTACATGAGAAATACCCATATTTAGAACCTGAATCTGCCCTGAATTCTCCCACAGGAGGCCCCCACCTCCTCCGCCTCCTCCACCTCCCCCGCCTCCTCCACCTCCTCCACCTCCCCCACCTCCTCCGCCTCCTCCACCTCCCCCACCTCCTCCGCCTCCTCCACCTCCCCCACCTCCTCCACCTCCCCACCTCCTCCACCCACTCCGTCGACCCCCGTATTTCTCGGGGAGTTGGCTCTCGGCCTGTCCCGGTGACGTCTTCCCTCGTTACGCGGGGAGATTTACACACGTTTGAGCGGGAGTTTGGGGCCTGAATAAATCAGAGGGAGGGGCGCTGGAGACGGGGGAGCGGGGGGGGGGGGGGGTTTGTGAGGACTTCCATGTGTTTTTAAGTCGGGCCCAGTGACCTGTCCCACTTCCCCCATTCTTGAGAACGAGCCAAAGATTCCAGAGAGGTAGGCAACAAGGACCCGGCTCATCACGTAATGCATCTTATAACACACAATGCAGCATTGTTGTATGATGCTTTATCAGGCTCATTAAAATGAAAGGTATCAGTGCCTTCTTCTATGAATCGAAAGAAAATAGGTGCAAAACCTGCTTTATTGCAAAAAAGCAAATTTATTGATTACGTTTGTGACGTTCAGTGTTAGTTTAAACCATTCAAAAAATTTTAAATGAATATTTCAGCCGCAGTGACCTTTATCAGAAAGCAATGGTCTGCAATGAACATTTTTAAGAACAAAACAATAAGAATAATTTAAGAAAAGTTTTGTGAATGAGGCCCATTAACTCGATTTGAGCTCTGTAAAAAAACTGTAGTTTCTTCCGTATGTTTTCTCCTGGATCATTCAGCCAGCCTGCCTCTCTCTTTCTTCTTCTCCCTGTTTTCCCATTCAGGTGCATGAGGCGGGGGACCCCGCTGTTAGGTTAGGGGGAGGGGGGGGGGGTGCTGCCGAATCCCTTGACGAGGCGACAAACAGCAGCTTTTGTCTCAGCGGTTCCCCCCCTCTCTTCCGCTGGGCCCAGCGGCCTGTCCCGGGTCGGCCGCCCCGCCGTAGGGGGGTGGGGTGTAATTGATTGGGGGACGGGCCAGATGACCGCTGATGGATGGTCTGTCGTTGTGGTCCGTGAGCCGGGGTCACTTTCCCCCGGCCCTCTCCGTGACCCCCCCCGTGCAACACGTAGCACATCCCACACCTCTCAGTGCGCGGACAAAGGGCTAAAGGCTAAGTGTCCTAGCGGTCAGCCACTGGACACGTATCCGCAAACAAGCAGGACCTTCGGGAGGTGTGTGGGTGTGTGAGCGTTTGTGTGAGCGTTTGTGTGTGTGTGTGTGCCTGTGTGTGTGTGCGTATGAGTGTGTGTGTGTGTGTGTGTATGAGTGTGTGTATGTGTGTGTGCGAATGAGTGTGTGTGTTGCATGTACCAGGAATATGTACAATTCAGTATGCACACATTCACAATCACAGATACCAGGAATATGAACTAACTCAACTTCAATATCCAGAAACGCATCGAAAAGCTCAGCATTTTAAATAATGCTCCTAATCCCATCATAACAATTTAGCAACAAAACAAAGGGAATTCATCTCTGTTTGAGTTAAACAGTTAGCCATTGCCGCTATTGCCGTGCGTATTTACAGTAAACGGGCAAATTACACACAACATTGTAAAAAAACAGCGCAGTGCTAAACGGTGTGGTAGCGTATCAGGGAGCTGCAGTGATTATGTGACAATAGCGCTTACATGGCTGCCGAACCAGTGTTTTGCCCACGGCCAGATTCTTCTGTGATTGCTGTGATTCACATGTCGCTCCCACACCAGACTTGCATAACACAGGAAGTGCGCCCGATTCCCAGAATGCCGAGGCATTTCATGATTATCACGTTTCCACCGGACGGATTCATTCGGCAGAGTGTTCCCATTACAGTGCACAACGGCACCTACTTTGATTGGTCAGGCGCATGCAATCAGATGCATGCTATCAGATGCATGCTATCAGGCGCATTCCATCAGGCGCATGCAACCAGACGCATGCCATCAGAAGCATGCGATCAGGTGCATTCATCGCCTCTGTCTGCTGTGCAGATGGGAGCTTTGCTGCTGCACCGCAGCGTGAAAAGGAACGGTTGTGCGCGTGTGGGAGGATGGGTGTGCAGCCTGTCAGTGAATGTGTACAGCAGCTGTGGGGGCACAGTAAGCTGCCACTTGCCAGTTGTTGAAGTAGGCCTTTAGTAGGCCTTTTTACTTATTTAAAGTTAATTATTGGCTACTTTATGTTGTTATGTACTGTATGTGTATGCTTGTCAAGTCACAAAAGCCAGTGGGACTTAACTGAGAGAGAGAGAGGGGGAGAAGGAGAGAAAGAGAGGGAGAGAGAGAGGAGGAGAGAGAGAGAGAGGATGATCCAGAGCACAAGTGAGCCGGAGATAAAGAAAGAAGAGAATGAGGGATGTGTAAAGGGACACTCTCTCTCCAAAGGGGTGGCGATGGAGCAGTGCTGTCATTTGTCTTGGGGGGCGGGTCATTATTTGGGCTGTCAGGGAGGGGGCGGAGGAGGGACAGCGCGGCATTCCCAGGACAGCGGGGAGGGGGTGGGCGGGGGGGCTGCCGGGTTGAGTGGGGCATGGAGGAGAAACAGCAGGGTGCTGTGGGAACAGAGACCCCCCCCACCCCCCCCCAAAAAAAGGTTCACCGGGCTGGTGGGGTTGCCAGGGTGGGGCACAGCACAGAGGAGAGGGGGGGTGCTCACATCCCTGCCACCAGCGGCCATGTTCACTGTCCCAAGCGTTACATCCAACCCAGGCAACACGGTTTATTATAGAGCTCCAACCCTGGACCAGGACCAGGCAGAAATCCCAGAGCACATTGATGTTGCCAGAGCCAGCCAGTGGAAGAAGAAGAAGAAAAAAACATTCTATGTACTGGTTTAGGACCTCAAACATACCTGGGCCACACAACTCAGCTGTGTAATTTATGTTGGGGCACTTTGAGGCCACAGCAACATTCTTATTTAGGGCCACGAACAGCCCTAGGGCCAGCTCTGGGTGTTGCACCCCGTTGTTCTGTCCCCTCGAGAATGGCTGTTTATATTGAATAGCATATAAATTAAAATATATAAAATTCATGAGGTGTGAATGGTGAGTTAAGAGATAAGGTTTGCAAAAGGAATAAGCAAATAGAAGGCCGGGCCAGTCTTCAGAACGATATTGAAAATATGTAATTTCCTCTGCATTCATACATGCTGTCAATATATCAAGTAACCTGGTGTCACAAAGAACAGGAAGTATCGTTGGATAAAGTCAAAGGGCCTGCTCTCAAAAGCATGTCAGGAATGATCTGCTATTCAAATAAACACAGGATTCACTCCAACAGATTTTTCTACTTTGCCGTTGCGGTTCACGGTGTTAATTAGGGAAGAATCTCTAGAGGAATGTGCGGCTGGGACAGTAGGGAACGCGTTTAACGGAAAAGAAAAGAGGACCCTAATTCAGCAAATCAAACGGGGAACCAGAAGAGCGTACATCATACACATCTGGGGGACGTGTCGTGATGAGGAAGTGGACCTGGCTCTGTCTCTCCCCGGCCAGCCATGTAGACTTGATTTAGCTCAATCAAAAAATAAACCTGGATATGTTTGATGGGTCGGTTTCCTCCACCCCCCCCCCCCCCCCCCCCAACCCCCACCTTAATCTCTGGGTGTAATTACAGCCCCTCCTGGGTGGGTGGGGTGTGTGGGTGGACGGGACCGAGCGTTATCTAGGTTAGGGACGGGACGGGACGAGCAGATGGCTCGCCGGTGACGGGTGCGCTCGCTATGTTTGGAATGTCTGGCCTCATTTCGGCCCCCCCCCGTCTGACCGGAGAGCGGTTGTATAACACCCCGGTTTCCAAAAGAATCAAACACCTACACAGCTCACTCCTCACACAGACCCCCGGGGGTATTAGACTCAGGAGTGAATCCCTTTTTAATTTCTCAGCCTGTGTTCGTTTATTTAGAGCCGTCTATGGTGTGCCTGTTGAGAAAAGCCGAGACAAAATGGTCAAAGAATACTGGAGAACATTCCAGTCTGATTCCAGCTTGGTTGTGACATAACGTTATGACATGAACATTTCCCAAGAATATATTAAAATTAAATATACAGCGCAGTCCATAAGTATTTGGACAGCGACACAATTTTTCATTGTTTTGTACTCCAGCACATTGGATTTGAAATGAAACAATATGAGATTTGTTGGAACAAAAAAAAAATAATGATACAACTTAGAGGAAGTGAAGAGGAAGTCCTGAATCAACAGGTAGAGGCGAGCACAAATGCGACACCCATTCATTCTTCTTACCTGTGAGGGATCACTGGCTCCCTCCATTGGCTGAAATCAGCATTACACACGTCCCTGAATGTGGCCTAGCTGTATCTGCCACATTGGCATGCTGCAGCATGACCCAGCCTGACGTCAACAATCCAAGTCGAGTTTGCACAGATAGTGGCATTTACTGGCCAATAAACCATTCAGTTTTAACACTTGGGTTTTGTCAGATAGGCTTGGTGATCCATTAATGCTCTACCATTAATGCTGAAAGGTTCGACACCTGTGATTTTTGAGTCATCAGACGTGACAAGAAAATAATTCAGCAGGAACATGTCTGTAAGGCTTCAAATATCAAACTGTATTATAGTGAAGTAGCCTGTTTTAGTGCGTCCTTCCAGAACAGGGTTGGGGAAGAAGCTCCTCTTTCATTTCACTAGAAAAAGCAGAACCCTGGATCTTACATGACTTTAGTTACTACCATTTTGCAGGCATATCTACAGGACATAAATGAGGCATGAGCTAGCAATATTGATAATGAGAGAAATCGGTATGGAGTTCAGTGGTATCCTCTGGTAACCAAGCACAGTTATTCTGCAGTAGAAAGGATCTATCTTCTAAATATGGCCGCTAGGTATACAGCAAGATAGAGTCAAAACTAATGAAAAGCTGCATCATGTAATTTGCTGAGTGACAGTCGACAGATAATGAGGTGCGTGTAAAAATCAATGGCGTGTGCTTTCCGAACACAAGCACCCACGAACCAAGCACCTACTGGCTGGTTATTACCTCTCGACAGGATCAGGATATCAATCATGACTAGATGTAAGTGACTCGACTTTATTGACTGAGGGGAGGTCAGGTCTTTTTTTTGTCGTGGCAGATTTACGCGTATCCTGTGCGTGAGAGCGCTATTGACCTAAAGGAGCGCATCCCTGTCACAGGGATCGCAGCTGAGCGGAGGTCGTGTTTCTGGCTGTCCTCCTCCCACCACCGTGATTTAAAGCCCCCGCTAACCACTCAGATCCACTCCGCTGGAATCAAATGATTTAATAAAAAAACACCAAAGACTCCGAGCTATGGTAAACATAACCTTTCATGTGCCAGCTGTTGAACCCCTCAGTCCCCCCCCCCCCCAAGGAAAGACACACACACACACACACACACACACACTCTCACACACATATATAAACGCATACACACACGTACAACACACACTCTCTCAGACACACAAACATATACACGCATACACACAAACACACAAAGTAAAAAAAGTTGTGTGAAAGAAAAAAACAGCTTGCTAAAATACTGAAACTATTTAATTGATTCCAAACTGCTTTAATGTTCTGGCCTATTATAATTGCCTGATACATGAAAAAATTAAATGCTGACATTTAACATTAATTTATGAATTTAAATGAAAAGATTATTCAGACTTCCGGAGAAAATCGAGTACATGGCATTCAGTAACAATGCAAAGTCACCAAGCGGATCAACGAAACCATTTTAAGCATTTTAAGCAAAATTCAGTTTCACTGCTGCCGCTGTTCTACCCCGGGCCTTTTCTCACCTCATACCATTCTCAGCATAATTTCTAATCGATGGGGCAGGTTTCGACTGGTTCTACGTCCTGACTGTAACCACAGTAACGCAATGATGTCTTAGCCTGTCTTTGATTGGGACCTCCCAGGCAGCACATCCAGCTAAGGCAGCCGTCCTTCGGTTTTTGAGTCGGCACGACACCGGTTCTTAAACCTTTTAATATCGAGACCCAAATTAAAATGCTTTTTTAATATCGAGACCCAAATGAGAAATGTAGTGCCATTCAGGGATCATCCATCAAATACACAAACTGACATAGCCTAGTGGACTATAGACACATTCCGGGACCCACCTCATACACTCCCATGACCCATTCTGCATCCCGATTCGTAGTTTAAGAAACACTGAAGTGGGGTTTCCAGTGCTCCATTGTACATTCATAATCCCTCCAGCCAATCAGAGACTTGCATTCTGCCTGCATCAGCTCAGCAGGAAGTGCAGCGATCCAATAATGCACTGGCGCAAATGTTCTAGAACTTTCTCTCATGAACTAGAATGTTGAGAACAATGGAACATATTGTTACAATAACAATAGATCGATATAAACAATATATACTGTTACAAATGAGTCTCCTTTCCTTGCATGATGTAAGAGATACTAGTATTTCAAAGTGAGTTTTTTATTTTTTCAGAAAATATCTTCCCTTAAGAATGGTGCATTTGGGAGACCGTTGGGTACATCAGGTGGCTGACCTAAACCTCACTGTGGGGTTGGGGACTCAATTCCCTACCATGGTACTTTATGTACAGTGACTCCACCTCTATGTAGCCTTGCCAGCACAGACTATCCCCTCTCCTTTAAAAAAAGAAAAAAAAAGAAAAAAAGAATGGTGCATATATGGAGTTGTTTCCACGTCAACGGTTTGACCTGTAACAATCTACTCTCCCTAATCATTGTCATGTCTTCAGTGTAGACTACAGAGGGAGGAATCTGAGTTCACCCCCCCCCCCCCCACCCCCCACAGTCTGACACAGACAGGCCAGGAGACACCAGACAGGAGAGGCCAAATTCCACAAACAAACACTGCAACCTTTTCCATCTATTCATCTTTTCTGTTTATTTTCTGGTGTTGCAGATGTCCTGCATGATTATGCTTGATTTCAACATTAACCAACAACGACAACAATGACAACAACAATGACAAAGAAATGGCGCAGCCCCTCCACGAAACCCACGCCAGCTTCCAAAGAATAACATGTTGCTTGGTAACAAAGTTCCGAAACTATTCCGCGAAGCAAATTCCGGGCAAGGAATAGTCCGAGGGAGAGCTCGCAACGCCGAGGAGAGCCGACTCCGACAATGGGCTTGTGTCAATTCAATCGGGACGAAAGATGTCACGGTGACGGAAAACCCCTCGCCGACAGGCAAGCCGGAGTCCGGCCCGAGACCCGAGGTTCCGCCCCCCGCCTATTGACAGATCGGTAATAGGTCATGTGAACAGCGCCGCGCCTCGCGCCCTTCCACTCACGAGCCGCTGAACTCACACGGACGTAAACACACTGCGCCACAGCGCGTATAGCTTAGCTACTCACCGTTATAGAGTGTTCTCTCGGAGAACGCGCTAATATAATAATAGTGGCCACAGTTAGGAGAAGAGACACGTGATGAATGGGAATGGATATCTTTCATGGGAGCGCAGAGGTAATGTATTCTTTACAAATAAGTCTGAGGCAAAAAGTTCATGTTTACTTAACCCCTTCGTGGTCGTTCTTGGGAATAAGGCCTTAACTAAGGTCTAAATAAATTAAATAAGGTCTGAACCCACATCTCTTTCCTAGACAAAGAGCACATATAATGATAAATACAGCAGCTGAAATTAAATGTGTTTCAGTGACAACAATTTCTGAAACATTTGTTCCCCAGGGTGGAATTCCTGAACACAGTAACAGAAGAACTGCAATCAGTTAAAAATGTATTTTCAAACTGCTTGAAATAAATATGCTTATGATATTTACACACTTAGATGCATTATAACAGTCCTGCAATCAATAATTCCTTCGTGAAGGTGAATTTAGACTTTGAGGAATGATTTAGATGATTGTTTGCTTTGCACACCTCAGACAAGCCTTTACATCGTCAGATTTTTGTGTAGGCTACAGCTCAACACCTCTCTTTGTTCTTAGACAGCTGACCTGAACATCACATCTCTGTGACTACCACACATATTTGAAATCTCATGAAAAAGAAATAGATTCCGATCTCATCCTTTTAACGCAGCCGAAAAATAAAAGTCGAATTCCGTTTCACGTTTTGGCCGTCCGAAAGGGCTAAGCGGCAAGGCTATCGCGTCTGGAAACGCTCGCGCTCTCATATCCATCACGGGCCAGAGCAAACACGGCCCGACGCGTCGTCTGTCAACTGACGTTTGCCGTTCGTGTACCGGCGCACATTTCGCACGGAGGAGGAGGGCCGGGGGGGCGAGAGCACGTGTGTACAGAGGGCCATCTGTGCGCCCCCGTCTCGCGGTCGCGGGAAGGCCTGGAATGCGCCCCGCGCACACAATTAACAGCGACGCGGGGCCACGGGGTCACCTGTGGAATGCGGCGGACGAAGCCAGCGAGCGAAGGTGCAAACGCGCCCCCCCGCCCCCGCACACCCCCCCTCCCTCGCATGTCGCTACTCGCTCGGGGTCTGGAGCTTTCCAGCCATGACAGGTGCAAGGGGGGGGGGGGATATTCTCGTTTCCTTCGCGCCTTCTCTCCCCCCTTTTGTATCTCCGAGGATAATAAAGGCGGATTGTCTGCTTCGTAGGCTACCGTACTTTCCCTGATATGTGAACGCACAATGGGATTATTGGTCATTAGAAAAAAGGTAAAAAAAACATGCGTCCACACAACAGACTTGGCCGCACATCCTGTTTGGGGCTGGGAGCTGGCAAGTCACGCTGAAGTGGCTGCAGCTGCGCCGAACGCGCATTCGCTGTAACTCAATCTGTTATTAGGGGATTTCGTGACATCTGCGGTGTTTTTTTTAAAAGTCGACTGCAAACCAAGATCCCCCAATTCACCTGGATCTGAGGAATCTGAACGGCTGACAGTAAAGCATCTCACACACGGAGTCAGGCACTCGTCCCAGAGGCAGTCCAGGTGAAGAAACGCATTCACCGGGTATCGTCGTGTAGAGTGAATTTCTTTGTCGTGTTCACAGAAGGACCGTGAGTCCAGGTCAATGAGCCACTTGTGCAGTGTCCCTGAGTTGAATTCGACTGCCCTGAAACCCGAGGAATAATGGGTTTGTTTCCAAACTGAGCAATACTGATAGCTTTGAAAAAGCACTTAGATCTTCCTTTTTAACGCTCAGTAATACAGAGCTGTATTGTGGGTACTGGTACAGAGCTGCTATTTCGGGGGGGTGCTTATTTATTAAGCTGCTTGGGAGTCACAGAATGAAGATATATGTTGAGAGCCTGAGACATGATGCTTTAGGCTGAATCGCTGTATTTAAGTTCCCGAGACTGAGGATGGATGAAGTGCCCAGGGAAGAGACCAGAATGGCCCTCACATGAATCTCAGACACTCTTGTGTAAAGTAACCCCACTACTTCATTAAACATACAGACAGAAAAATGCTGAAATAGCACTTATCCTGTGAAATATCATTAAAGATTTTTTTTGTTGTTTAGAATGTGATCATTCCAGACACACCCCTTTCCCATGCATCTTCCAGACCAGACTGAAGGGGCGGGGGTGGGTGGTGGGGGGGAGGAAGTCTCTCTCAAAATAAATAATGGCTCTGAGCATAATTTGGTGATCGCATTCCTCTGTCAGAAAGAGGGTGAGAATATAGTTCTGCCAATATTGGAAGCGAAGGCAGCCGTTCTGGCTTCTCGTCTGAGCCAGAGGCTGTGCAGAGACATGCAGCGGTTCGAGGCTGCCCAGGCAGAGAGTGACAGGTATGGCGGGGGAAAGCGATGGAATGGCGGGGGGAAAGCACAGGTATGGCGGGGGAAAGCACAGGTATGCTGGGGAAAGCACAGGTATGGTGGGGGAAAGCACAGGTATGGTGGGGGAAAGCACAGGTATGGCGGGGGGAAAGCACGGGTGTGGTGGGGGGAAGACGTAGAGCACAGGTATTGGCGAGGATGGGGGAGGTAAGCACGGTATGCTGGGAAGCACAGGTATGGGGGGAAGCCAATGCACAGGTATGGTGGGGGAAAGCACGGGTGTGGTGGGGGGGAAAGCACAGGTATGGCGGGGGGGAGAGCACAGGTATGGCGGGGGGAAAGCACGGGTATGGCGGGGGGAAAGCGCTGGAATTGCGGGAGCAAACACAGGTATGGTGGGGGAAAGCGCTGGAATGGCGGGAGCAAACACAGAACCTGGATGCGAGCACATTCCTTCTCGGTCTCGGACCGCACCGATACGCAGTTCCATAGCTGGATGGCTGCAATGTTTCAGAAGCGTGTGTGAATCTTCTGAACTGATGTGTTGTTAACTCCTAGTGGAGCAGTCTCTCTCTCTCTTTCACTCTCTTTCTCTCTCTCTCTGTCTCTCTCCCTCGCTCTCCTTTCTACCTTTCTGAGGAGTCAAAGAGGAGTGCTGTTCGATTTTTACAATCAGATGTTTTTCCACTTGACAGAAAACTTCAAGAGCCCGCCAATGTCAAACACATGGCCAAACCATCCGTTTCTGTAGAGGTCAATGCGCCAGAAAACGACCTCTCGGCCCATTTTAGCATTCCCACACCTAAACTGTCCACTTTACTGCCTCTCAAACCCTTTTACAAGAGGACACCATGACAAAAATAACACACTCAAAAAACCCAGATGCGTCGTAGTGACACGATACGTCCATGTGTACTGATCATCAGAAGAAGGCCAACGCCATTGCTCCAGTTGTGCTATAGAGCTTGGAAAATACAAGGAACAATGCAGACACATGAAAAGTGCAACTGCTATGCTTTGGGATCAGTCTGATGAGTTCATAACTGTCCGTGATGTGCTTGAGTGATTTTAGCTGTTGTATTGCCTCACGTCATTCGTCCGGAAGCCTGGACTAGGTGACTATGGGAAAGTGAAGCCTGGTGAAAGTCTCAACAGAGAAACATGGAAAGGAGCCAGAATGCCCTGCTAATCGAGAGAACGTTGGGCCCGTGCCATCGGTGGGTTGGAAATCGGTGCACTGCGCCAAGACGTCGCAGCCAAACACAATATTATATTGATGACATATCCCAGGGGGCAAAAGCCAGAATCTAGACATCTAGAGGGGTGGAAATCTAGGTCGAGAGACGTTTTGTCATAAACGAAATATGTTAAAACCCAAAAATAGCTCAGGTTTTACCCGCATATAGTCTGGCTACACCCTAGTCGGCTATAGAACTTTTCACTTTTTCAACTGTCATATAGCCTGGTTGTCACTTGAATTCCTGGACGGGGTTTCACCAGCTTCTCACTGACTTTTCCACCATAAAAATGTTCAATGACGATGTGGGAAGACAGCAAGATCACAGTACCCCATCGTTCTGCTTTTTTGTCCAAACGCTTTCAGATAAGATGCCTATAGAAAATCAGTAGTCAGACAGTTCACTCACTGCACCCGCTACAAACATAAATTTATGATAAAAAGTGATTTAAAAAGACCTAAAAAAAAAAAAGAGGCCTGGACCCGCTCCGAGCGAGCAGCGAGATCCTCTTCCCTGTCCCCTCTCTCTCTCTCCTGGATGTGCTGTCACGCTGAACAGGTGGAACCACTTCAGGCTCCAGGTATTTGCACTTCACTGCGCAATGCGTGTTATCCGAGGAGCAGACGTGTGCGCCGAATTTTGACAGGGCGATGTTAAACTTATCCCTCTTTAATAAAAGCACACTGTGTGCATTGTCTGATAAACCAATCTGTGTTTGCTTCTTCTGTTTTTTTGCGGTGGAATATCAGATATTCTGTTGTGATTGTAAACCTGCCAGCATTGTCAAGATAAGGCCCCTTTTATGAAAGGTGGAATTAACCACCTGCAGCCTGGCATATTTTCTTGGGCAGGTTTGCAAACAGTTTTGGAAAAAAGGGCGATTGCATCATTGTGTGTTCAAATATGATAAGTCTGTCAACTGTAATTCTAAATATCATTATAATATTTTAATGACGATCAAATGAGGTCATAACCTACAGTCATAGCAGTGAGTAAATGGTTATTCGCCTGAAAACATGGCATAACCCTTTTCTAATATTTCTTCTTCCCTTAAATAACCTTCAGCCTGAAATTAGATTTTTAAAAATGTGTGTTGAATTGATTTTAGCTTGCATTTTCATTGTAATAATTAAAACTTATTTATAACATTTTGAGTATTTGGTGAGCTATTCCTTGATCATTTAAATAATTCACAGGTCAAGAATTAAACATTCAAAACTTTACATTATATTTCAGTAAACAACATATTTATACACGAGAGAACATTGGTTTCACAGTGATTCTTGGGTCATGTTGAGATATACTTCTGCTATTTGACAAGTCTTATTCAGAAATTTAACTGATAAACTAATTGAGCTCAAGCAAACCTGCGCTCAAAAAAAGCTGACAAGCTGTCATGCCAAATGGGAACCCGTCTAAGATCAGATCAGTAAGACAGACACGGGGGCACAGATGCTGAACCTCACAGAAATCAATTCCTGAGCCCAATGAGAGACACACAGGGCGGAGACTTCGGCAGAAAGGTCTGTAAAACTCCGGAGAGGTCTCTGGATTCCTCGCCGATTGTAAATCGTGCCAAGACCACATGACCAGGTGATCAAACACCTGAGCTGTTTTAATTGCTACACCAGCTCCACTTTGGCTGGACGGTTCGTGCTCAGTTCCATGTGATTTTTGATGAGCTCAGTTGCGAGACAAGCAGGAAACTGCTCCCCATAAACACACCCTCTGAAGTCTTTATTGCATTTCACTGGGCGTCAGCTCATCCCATGCATAATACATTACATTACATTACAGGCATTTAGCAGACACTCTTATCCAGAGCGACTTACCTTACAAAGCTACCTTGCTCAAGGGCACAATGGCAGTGTCCTACCTGGGAATCGAACCAGCGACCTTCAGGTTACAGGTCCAGTTCCTCATACCCTCCCATTATACGACGCTGCCACCCTGATACAGGGGTCTAGGTGTGGGTAGTGTACCAGCACATCAGCAATTCAGAGCACCTAAAAATTTTTCATCAAAAACTATTTCCCACCCTATTTCCTTATAGGACTCTTAACCAGTGTGAATGTAGGTATTGCTAAGTCTAGTCTCACAGCTGGATTTTAATAGGACTTTAGGCCAGCGCCCGTGGTCAGCATGGCTTGGCCCGTGTGGACTGTGGCACAGTCCACCAGCTTCTAGAATTCGGCGGCAGGAATATCACACAGCTCTTACGCAAGACAGCCAATCAGCTCGCGCTCGGTTGATGGAAGCGGAAAGCACCGTATGGGGTGACATTCCGGAATGTCAAATAAATAGTCGATTGTGTTTGGATCTCGTGACTGAAAAGGCCACGACGTACGGAGAATGTCAATGCCATGTTCTTCTTCAAACCACTGGGAGACTACTCGTCTGTGAACGGGGCCATTATCGTCTTGAAAGGTCACATTTTCTGCAGGAAAGAAACACTTTAACATGGGGCGAAGATCATTAAATAATGATTGACATCATCCGTCCCTCACAAATATGGATAAACTGAGGAAACAACTTTTTTTTTTTTCCATGTTCCATTCATTACCTGTATGAAATGGAGATTTTGGAAACTTTATAACCCTCTCCTCAGAATACTCTCTGTGCTTTTCACCAGACATAAAGTTTAAGCGACTTTAAATTGAGACGGCATTTCCATTTTGTTCGTTCACTACCTGTGCCTCATACATACACAAACACATACACAAAATGCCTTTCAAGATGTTAGCACTGATTTAGACATACTCGAAGGCCAGCCAAATTTGTTCAGATCAACCCTGGACTTTTAACAGGTGTTCAGTAAAGACTTTAACTGAGTCAGTTCAAGTTCACGACTAACTAGATCAACGGCGCAACGGCCGCGTCCCAGCCCCAGGATTTGAGCCTCTGTTCTGGCTGCCTGCCCAATTCTCTGGCCTGTACGTTAAGCTGCACATTGCTGCTGTTCACTGATACCGCCGGGCATTGGAAGCTAAGAGCACATCAGCTCATCAGAAGCGCTCGCCTTTCAATCCCGCTAAACGTTTCAGAGTCGGGAGCCGTGATCGGGATGGCGGTGAGGAACAGAGGTCGCGGCAGAAATGTGCGGCGGCGGTCAGGGTCGTCGAGTCTGGAGTAATTGAGCAGAAATCCCGACTCTCGGGGTCACGGGCTGCGTTTATCAGCGAGGCCGTGTGATTTGTAAGACACTGCTCTCTCTCCCCTGAGGCAGGTGTGCTACCTGAGAGGCTGAGACGCAGAGAAAAGGGCCCGGGCCGTGTTAGTAGATTCCAGAATGCAAGCCACGCGTCACGCTGTCCGAGGAAAATTGATAATTGAGCAAACAGCTCAACATGTCTGTGTTACCGGAATCCCCCCCCTCCCCCCGAGTCATTTTTCTCTGACAATAATCTAGGTTGCGTAAACAAGAATGAATTGACACATAAAAGAGACAGATTTGATTTAGCAGTTATTTTATGTGCCATGAACAATGTGTTGCCCTGGCTCAAAAAAAGGAAAATACAAAGAATGTGTCAAATTGTTTCAAGTTTTTTAACATTTACATAAGGTGTGTGATGTGTTAAACACAGCAGGCTCTCTCTTGTAAACTCAGCAAAAGGACAGAATGTCTCAGTAAGGATGAACACGGAGAATGCAAAGCAACTGACACACCGTAACTGAAGAAGGACAATGTACAAAGTACATGCACAGACTTACAAGAAATGGACTTCCATACCATATGGTTAGTGAAAGTGAAGAATCTGCCGGCTGCAACCGTCCCACAGTGAGGACAGCCAGCAAACACTGCCACCCTGTGGACATAACGGGAATCTTCATTTCTATTTGTCACATGGATGCATTTGAAACTTTGAAGTGCGAGATTTATGCCTGTTTACATGAAAGGGAAAATAAAAATATACATATTTGTCTTTGCAAATGCTAATTTTCATGTATGATAGACCATCTTATTATGTTTGTTATAATACCAGAAACCCCAGTAGGTTTGGTCCAGAGAAAATCTCAAGCATGTGACCATCTGTCAGCCTGAATTTTTGCAGTTATCCTTGAGATGTCCCTATAAACACTCAACTCAGATATGCGATTCATTATACAATTAGGGATTAATTATGTGGCGTTCATAATACAATACAGATGAGTGTGGAGAAAGTGAAATATGGGCAAAATAGCATCAGAGTAGGTGAATGACAAAGTAAAACAATAGCCTGCTGTGCCTTCCATACCATTTTTTATTTTAATTTATTTGGCAAATATTGCAACTAATCTTTAGACCACAAGATGAAGATTGCAAGTGAATAACACACACGCTCGCGCACATGCACACGCACACACACCCCTCTGAGATGGACAATGGTAAGGGCAAAAAAAAAACTGTTACAAGGAACACAGAACTACATACAAAATGGTACAATAGGACCTTTCCTGGCTGTGCATCAGTTAATGTTTTATTATATTCTGTGAAATCACATGATTACCAACAATTCCTAATTATTCCTGGAGAGGAAATGAGTCATGCTGTAGGCCTATCTTGTTTCTCAAACCTGCAGACTAGGCACATGTCTGCAATATTCAGCAGGGTGAAGACAGTGTGACCTACTGTTACAATATTCAGAAAAATTCTACTACCCTAATCTAGAACTAGATTAGTTTGGATGAGAAAAGAGGCTTTAAATAAATACAAGGTTTTAAACTAGTCTGACTGAAAAGGAAACTGTCATATTTCTATTTCCCTGTCAAAACAAAAAATAAACTAAAATGATAATAAATTAGGACATAAATCAGTAAATCGTGAAAAAATGATATAAGCAATATATTAGTTAATATAAAGCTATGTTAATATATATTTATGAAATCATATATGTCAAAGTCAAGATAAAATCCTATTATTCCTGATTAAACCAAGATGGCCGCCTTTTCCGACAGGGTAATTTCTTTCATAGATGGTTTAGTTGGGTCTTATTTCACTAAAACATTTTGTGAGCAACCTCAGTCAAACCATTTGGGGGATAAAGTAAATTTGTGAGAAGTTACGAAATTATTACCAACAACAGTGATTCAAACCAAAACTTCAATATGCGCCTTCTGTGCTGCTTACTTTGCTTCCCAAACCTTCGCGCGCTGTTAAAGCAAAACGCAACCACTGTTCAGTCCAATTGAAATTGACGGTACGCTTTCTGGCCAATCCGAGTACAGTTCCTGTTTAGAATTGAAGTTCAGAGGTCGAAAGGAACCACTTCCTGTAATCGTCGCCGCAACGTGCTTGTAGTAAAATACGCAAGAATTTGTTTGATTTTTAGAAGCGAGGAAGTACATTAAATACCTTAAACATCATCCACAGCGATGGTAAGTTTCTTTAGTAAATGCAGTTGTTGAATTTCGTTAACTTCAATCGAAAACATCTGTAATCTCTATTGTACTTTATCTCTATTCATTCATTCCTTAGCTAACGCTAACAGTAGGCCCGAATCCTTGTTTCTAGACTTTAGTCGAAATGTTTTATTACTCGTGGTGGTGCTGCATTCAGTTTTCTCGTATGGAATATAACACGGAGTAACTGTAAAATTTAGTTGGTTAACTTTTTCTAACATTCAACTGATCTAACGCAGTGTTTTCTACTGCAGCCGGTACTTGACTAGCCTAGGACGGTGGCTTACCTGCTAATATTCGCAAATGCATTGACATTCTTCTGCGATAACAAAGCTGTTTAAGAAATTCTACAGAGCCTTTATGCGGTTGCCTCATTCCCTTGAATATTGTTGTTAAACCACCAATAGTCAGAGTTCGATTGTGAGGAACAAAGATAAGTTGTAATTAGCTAGTTGGTATCCAATCAATACAGTGCATGTCGCTTTTCCGTCATATTCACATTTAGAAAACCTATTCTAAACCATTCAATTTTCTGTCCAAATCATCTTTGAGCGCCGTATGTAATTGATTTGGACCGATCGCCTCTAGCAAAGCTTCGTTGATTTTTGTTTAAAATTGACGACTATTTTATGAAACGAACCAATTCATGAAAGTGAATTCAGTAATGGTTATATTGTGCGTGGGTCTGTTGCTCTACCTGTTCACGTTGGCCCCCTCAGTACACTAAAAAGCACTGAAATGGGTCAGAAAACTGGGGAATAAAGCACCTTAAACTGATGTGACTCATGCAGAATTTGTTTTGGTTCAATTATAGGAGGGCATTTTGTGTGTTCTGACTGATGGCGCGACACATTAGTTTAAATCACTAACTGGATATAAAAGTCACTTGAGATCATCAAGTGTTGATTCAAGGCTTGCTATGTTTCCAGAGTTTACCCTTGAACCCAAAGCCCTTCCTTAACGGCCTGACGGGCAAACCGGTGATGGTGAAGCTGAAGTGGGGCATGGAGTACAAAGGATATCTGGTGTCTGTGGATGGCTACATGAACATGCAGGTGCGTATTAATACCTGGACAGATCGTTTTAACCTGGCTGTGCTGTGATGGAAACAGCATTCCTATGTACAAAGTAGTTTGAGCCATTCCAGATATTACAAGAAGCAAGCCAGGGTAAGGAGTAGAAGCTGCCTTATTATGGTACACACCTGTGTACGGTAATGCCTGGAAGGAGTCAATCTGCTATGGATCGGGAGTGTGTTTCTTGACTGCTTTCCATTTCTGTTTGTGGTTTGCATACAAGGACTGTGTGTAATTAAGGGTTTCATAACCTGCTTTTAAAAGTTGCTGTTTGTGTCTTCATATAGTTGGCTAACACTGAAGAGTATGTGGATGGAGCCTTGGCTGGGCATTTGGGAGAAGTGCTTGTCAGGTAAGCTATTCTAATATGTTCACAAAGCCAATGAGTGACTATCCACATTTTTTTTTTTTTTTTAATGTAAAAAGATTTTTGTTGTAGGAGTAACTCTTAATCGACACAAAGGTTTATTGCTGTCGTCTTTAGTGTGGAGTGGAACCTATTAGATGCTTCTCTTCTATAATTCAGTTGTTTGTGTAAGATTTTTGAATTTGGGGGTAATGGTGATCACAACACAAAACCTCAATACCACGCAACAATCTTAAAAAGTATCACCTAAGTAAATTCTAAGTTCTGTTCGATTTCATATTGACTTGACTCTTTTCTTTTCCACAGATGCAATAATGTCTTGTATATAAGAGGTGTTGAAGAAGAGGAGGAAGATGGTGAAATGAGAGAATAATGGAGAGGCCTCATAACCCGTCTGGATGCGTAGTTTGTGTTTTCTATTGTAGGTCGCATAAAACAAGTGGGGCAACCTTACACTGGTCTGTTCAATAACGACTTCTTCGGTGCAAACATTTGCAACACGGTGCTCGGATACTCGCAACTAAATCCATTCATACTCTCAAGATTCAATCTTCCCATAATGCATTTTGACAGTTTGTCAGAAAACATTGTGGGATGGTCCCAGGCTGCAGGCTTGTGAATATGAAAAGATTTGTTTGGTACATTTGAACCACTTGTACCGAGTATTCCTGGAAACTTTAATTGGCAGTGCAATGTAAGGCTGTTCTCCTTGTGTTTTTGTGATAGTGTTGGCTATTTTGTGTAGCCTAAGTTTTTCTACTTTGTTTTTATGTTTTTTTTTTGGGAAAAAAGACAGACCAATACTGCTCTGTTGTGCCTGTAATAGCACAATGGTAATAAAATTGTACATATTGCACTTTTCACCAGTCTATGTGGCAAATTGATTTAGTCAATCTTACTTCAAGTGTAGAATGTGCCATGGTTGCCATTTGTGTGAATTATGAATTATAGAGACACAAGACATAAGACATAAAGTTAATACACTTTAATTACAGTGTATAGGAATAATGTTACCTATACTAGTCCAGCACATTATCCAGTCAAGTTCAAAATTAATTGCTCCAAATTTGTGTACTGTTATGTATGCAAGCCTCAGATATAGTATACTATGCTCAGTCATCAAAGGACTTAATCAGTTGCTGACTGGACCATGTCTCCTGAATTGGACTGGCCTTCCGTCTTTAGGTGTAAAACAAAATGGGTGCCTGCTTCTCAAACCTGACAAGGTGTCTGTAGGGACCCTACTTCGCTGGGTCACTGCACTTAGTGAGGTGCGCTGTTAATTCTGCTGCAGAAGAAGATTTTGGACATTTTCTGGGCTTCTTAACTAAAAGAAGAAAACACTGTATACCATGGAATATGTCTGAAGTTTTTTTTGTTTTTTTTTTGGTCAGTACTCGAAATGTTCATGCTCAAAAATTATTCTGTGATCCAGTGAATTTGCATCTCTGCTGGATGTTATGGTGTGGGCAGTGTTTTCACAGCGTTTTTAGTTCTTTGTGTCATTGTCCAAGCCTAGCCAAGATTGGTGTGGAGGTATGGCTCCTTTGGGATGAAAAGGGGTGTTCCCTCCTTTTAACACATGGGCCGTGTCGGCATTAACGTTAAATCTCAACAGAAAACCACACAGGCTGCAGCTCATACTTGCTGTGACATGACAAAAGTGCTTTCCGTTTTGTTTGTATTTTGAAAATAAAATGTTTTTTTGTAAAACCTCAAGCATTTTTGTTTCTAGCCCCGAAAGAAAGACGAGACTAAACCCCGATCTCATAGATGTCAGAAATCTCTGCCTTTAACACATGCAATTGATTATCACTGCCCATGTTCACAAAGCATTTTCGCTTATTTTCAATTTCTAATGAATAAAGCTGTGTTTTTTTTATTATAGTTGAACTAGAAGTTTGCATTGTAAGCAGGGAAAAAAAATTATAAAATGCCCTTTGTGCCAGACAAAGGTGGAGATATGCAAGGAATATAGGACATTAATAAAAATAAATTGAGTAAGATATTGAACTCATTTTTTATTTTAAATTATGACTGACATATTCACAGAATCTTTTATGTGATTGCAGCAAATTATGGCCTGTGATAAAATCATGTATGTGATGTGGCTTTTGTTTACTCGTTTCCACGCTGATACTTGCAGCTGATACTTTATTATTAAAGGCAGTGGATTACTGTCGCGGACGTGGGTAGGATATTGTGCAGAAAACTGCAATAAGGCGATGTGTGCTTACAGCAAATTTGTATTCGGTGCAGGTAACCACGCCCATTTCATGATTCATGCAGGTACTTTTCACAGGTCAGAATACAAGTTTTTTTTAAATGTGCTTAAATTCAATGAAGTGAAATTTGCTGTGAATGTGGGTGCCTGCCAAGTTTTTAAATGTACATTTAGTGTCTAGTGAAGTACTGTTCATTGCAACAGTCTGTCTGCAGTACTCTTCAGTTGGACCAGAATTACTGGAAGGACGGGCTACAGAAACGAAACACTGCAGATGAATTTATATGGTGGAAACAGCCAGCGGCTACCCAACTAGAATCGGACAGACCAACGAGAAGAAGTATAACGTTAGCCAAAACGCCTGTAGCAAACCAGCAAGATTCAAAACAACTTGAACTGGAGGTTATACCATTTTAGCCGGGTATTTGTGTAGTGTCTTTAGGTTCTAAAGATTATTCTAAAAGTTTTAAATGTGAGGTGAATGAGTGTATACCTTCAGTTTGATAAACTACCTAGTCATTCATTACCCACCGAGATCAGTGCTGTGAAACGTCATAGTTTGCTGGCAAGCTGTTGTCTGCAGGAGTTAATGTTTGAACGTTAACTGTCAAACCAAATGCCCTGCTAGCTTTCTAGCTAACCAGTCAGAATTAAATAGTTTAGACTAAATCTTAACTGCTGTGAAGACAAGCCACTGGCTCGCTAGATTAGCTAATGTTAGCCATGTTAATACCATTTGAAAATACTTCTCTGTAAAGCGACTGTCACACAATTGAATGGAATTACACCGTTTAATTAACGTTACCATATTTGCTTAATATATTAAACGTCTTGTGCAAAATATATATTGAATATGGTTAGAATGTTACCATATTGTGGTGAAGTAACTAATAATCAATTGACGACCGCATTATACATGTCCCTTCGATAGCTCAGTTGGTAGAGCGGAGGACTGTAGAGGATATCAACCTAGTAATCCTTAGGTCGCTGGTTCGAATCCGGCTCGAAGGACGCTCTTTTTCTTCCCTTCAAATATTATTAAAAAAAGACTTTAATACAAGCGAACAGTGGTACACTTGTTTAACAGACTAAATTAGATTGCAACAGCGCATGTTTCTGCCAATGCCTATTATCCGAAACGTTTCCGAAATTTAGTCTTCTGCTGGTAGCATCTCATAGTCCTGCAAAAGTGACAGGTGTCACTAATAAATTGTACAAAATCTCTTTTGATTATCTGTCTTATATTTTGTGACAGCACAAAAATGCCAAAGAATTTGTAACGAAGGACCACATTTTGGTCTGACGAGAAAAACCCAAAGCACCCTGAAGTCTTTGCATGAAACCCCACCCACACCTTTTTAAAACATAAAAAGTAGGCTATTCATTCGCCATTTCAGTCTTTCACTGTGCGTCGCAAACACAAACTTTTTGAAGGACAGTAACGATAGCCTGTATTCACTCAAAGATGTCAAACAGTTTTAGGCTTTACATAAAAAACGCGAAGCAAGTGGTATTAGTTTGTAGCAATGGGGAAAGATTCCTTACCAAGGAAGGAATGAAAAAACTGTCTATTATTGAGAACTGCAGTTTGATTATCGGAAAGTAAGTCCTCATTATACATTTTTCTCTTTTTGAATTGTAGGCCTACGTTGATTAGGTATTGACAGCGAATAAATCTAGTCTTTCAGCTGTATTTAACTTAAAAGTAGAGCTTTGTCTCGATTTAAACGACATGCGTGCTATTATTTAATCCTTGTATCTATGCAGTTACACACTCGAATGCATATTCCACCAGCACTTAAAAGGGAGTGTCCATATGACCAGTAATGTGTGCCTTTTTTTTGTAAACGTAACTTTTGTTTTTGATGTCAGATTCATTTTGAAGAACAGATTTCCAGTTGCAGAGTAGAAAGTAACTAGACGTGTATTGGTAAACTTATGACGTCACATTCCAGCGATGGACTGTTGAAGGCTGTGGGGCTGGCTGACTCGATAGAATCTCGTTTTGAAGGTGCATCGTTTGAGAAAGTTATCAATGCGTCGGGAATGTGCGTTATACCAGGTGAGCACTACGGAACTCGCTTTCGGTTTTATTGTCATGTTGGGTACACTGTGGAGGAGTGGTCCGCGTGCTTCTGCCTGCACAGGACAGGCTACTCTTTTTCATCCGAGTTGTACAAATGTATAGATTTTTCATTCGATGCCTTTTTTAAAATTGAGGACATTTTTATGCTTTTTACATGTTTCATTTGTTGTGCATCTGTTTATACCTGTAATTCAGGTTTATTACTGGCAGATACCATATCTCGATCAAGTGTACAAAAGTGTACGAACGACATGCATGTTAGGTATACTCCTGCTATTTCCCTTGACCAAGGCACTGATTTCTGTACTGGAGCTGGTCGCCGGTCACTGCACTGTGGCTGCCCACTGCTCCTAAGTTGCTAGGATGGGTTAAATACAGAAGTCATATTACCCCACGGGGGTTAAATAAAAACCTCTTCCTCAGAATATGTATCAAAGAAATGTATCATGGGCAGTAAATTGTGAGAATGTTGGTGCTTAATTGTGTTTAAAATGTGCATCAAATGTGCATGTCTGATCCCTGTACCTTTCTGAATCTGTTGGTTTCCAGGACTGATTGATGCTCATACTCATCCTGTGTGGGCGGGGGACAGAGTCCATGAATTTGCACTGAAGGTATAGCTAGCACATACCCTCTCTCTCTTTGTAGTCCAGTATTCTAAGATTCCCATGTTGTTGGAAATACTGTTCCCATCGGCCACCAGGGTTCTCTCTTGTCTCTCTCGACCCTCAGCTGGCGGGCGCCACCTACATGGAGGTGCACGAGGCCGGTGGCGGGATCCACTTCACCGTGACGCACACGCGCGAGGCCTCCCCGGACCGGCTGCTCGCTGGCCTGACGCAGCGGCTGGGCCGCATGCTGCGCAGCGGGACCACGCTGGTGGAGTGCAAGAGCGGCTACGGCCTGGAGCTGGACACCGAGCTCAAGATGCTGGCGGTCATCGAGAGCGCCCGGCGGTCGCTGGACATCGGCATTTCGGCCACCTACTGCGGAGCGCACGCCGTGCCCAAGAGTACCTGAATACGCACCATGCACCCGGCACAGTGCGACACCGCACCAGTGCACAAACATGTGTGCTTGCACCCCCACACAATGTGACAACATGGGTCACCTCACACAAAATCTCTCTCAAACTCATTTTACTCTCATTCTCATTTATTAAAGAGCCTTTCCTGGACTTAAAGCTCCATTACATTACAATACATTACATTACAGGCATTTGGCAGACGCTCTTATCCAGAGCGACGTAGGACAAAGTGTATAACCGTAACCAGGAACAAGTGTGTCGAAAACCCTAGAGAGAAGTACCGTTCCAAGTGCAGGGAACAACCGCATAGTTCAACTTGGACCCTGTAGGTTAAATTGATTAACACTAACACAAACAAGAACAGCAACAACGCAGTCTATGCAAAAATAGTCATCTCAAATATCTGGCGAAATAATGATCAAGTTATGATTATGATCATGTGATCATCTCGACAGGGGGAAGACGGTTGCCGAGGCAACAGAGGACATCATTAAGGTCCAGCTGCCGAAGCTGAAGGAGAAGATGGAGCAGGGGGAGCTGAGGGTGGACAACATCGACGTGTTCTGCGAGAAGGGCGTGTTTGACCTCGACTCCACCCGGGCCATCCTGCAAGCAGGGAAGGACATGGGCCTGCAGATCAATTTCCATGGCGACGAGCTCCATCCAATGAATTCTGCTCAGGCAAGTCCATGCCCCTTATTCCATATAGCTTCGTCTACCCTCCATGACACACACTCCGTGTATCTCAGTTCACCCTAAATTCTCTGTAGTTTTTGGCATCATGAAGAATTTGCGTATCCATTATTTTTTGTCCCATTTTTGTGTTTTATACATAATTGGAAACCAGTTACGCATAGGTCCCTGATAAAATCTTTTGGGTTTTTTTTTTGTAACATGCAGTTCAGTCCTCCAACACCAAGGTGTCACAACTTATATTTCAAGCCATGTGTCGACCTTAGTTATTCATTCAGTTGGGGCATAATAATCATATATGCGAGAAGAAAAACACCATGCTGTAAATGTTTGCTGACACTTGTCACGTCACGACTCAGTGTAGTGCTTTAGAGTCTAGCAGAATTCCCTTACTGTATGTTGAAATGTGTTTTTCACAGCTAGGTGCCGAACTTAATGCACTGGCCATCAGTCACTTGGAGGAAGTGACCAATGAGGGGATAGCAGCCATGGCTAAAGCGGGAACATCAGCGGTCCTTCTGCCAACTACAGCGTACATACTGAGGTACTGTGGAGTGCACTGTGGGAAAAACATGTTTTTGCAGTTTTAGTTTATGGCAAATGAGCATTGTACAATTAAGGGCCCGCTTCCATAGTAGCTTGGCAGCTACTATAAGCTACCGAGTGTAAGAAGGATAGGTATGCGGCTGTTTTTATCCCAGTAATATAAGCTTTTTAGAAGATGTTTTTAAGCTACGTTTTTATAATTGTATCATTTATATGGCATGTAATGTCAGTATCCCAATAGAGAATTTAAACTATGAAATGCTTGGTTCACTGTATTCTTCTTCTGCGAGACCACAATTGTATAGAAAACTAAACCGCTATATTCAAGTCGCAAAAAGATGTTGGCTTCCTCATTCAGAACTATGGCAGTTCTTGGTAGAAGAGCATATGTTGAAAGCCATGTCTGCTCCTCAGGTTGCCTCAGCCACGGGCGAGAGACATGCTGGACCGCGGAGTCATTGTGGCGTTGGGCAGCGACTTCAACCCCAATGCCTACTGCTGCTCTATGGTGGGTGTCCCGATGGAGAACGCCTTACTTTTCAGAATTTTGGGGGTAGATTCAGTTCAGGATGCCGTACTTTTTCTGATTTTTGGGGGTGGTAGATTCATTGGGGAGATGGTAGGAGTAATGTGCCAATCGGGAAGGAACCCAGCTCAGTGGGCCAGGCGGAGATATTGTCCGAGGTTCTTGTGCCATTGGCGTTAACATCACTTTTCTGCCCGCCAAGCCCATGGTCATGCACCTGGCCTGTGTCAACATGAGGATGAGCATGAACGAGGCCCTCGCCGCGGCGACCATAAATGCGGCCTACGCCCTGGGCCTGTCCCAGAGCCACGGCTCCCTGGAGGTGGGAAAGCGAGGAGACCTGCTCGTCATCAACGCCTCAAGGTAGTGCTGTCCCGCTTCTCATTCGTTCCCCCCCCCGCCCCGTTCCCCTCCTTCATGAATCCCTAACTGCGCTGGACACACATTCTCTCTGCCAAACACATCCTCTGCCTCATCTGGAAATCATCTTGGAAATACGTACAGTACATCGTGACTCATAATTTGCTTCTCCATCTTCTGCATCAGAAGATGGACACTGTACTTCATCTCGCTTTTCCTTCATCTTCATGGTTCTTCTGTACTTGGCATCCGTAAACTCTGTGCCTTCTGTGTGATACATTTCTAACAGGAATAATATAATTTTAGGTGTCGGTTATCTGTTATCTGTGACTCACAGCTTTCTTCCTGTGCTTCATAGGTGGGAGCATTTAATCTATCAGTTTGGGGGCCACCAAGAGCTCATTAAATACGTCATCATAAAAGGTAATGTTGTTTATGAAAATGACAAAACCATGGACTTTTAGCATCTTCTGTACCCCAGGTTCCTGATTTGTGTACATTTGTGAAAATGTGTAATGAATAAAATATTAAAGTGTTTTATTCAACAGTTGCTCACTGGTGCTCAGATAATTTATTGCGTTGTGTGCATAAGCACAACACTAGCTACGATAAAGTTGTTTGATATGAAATTCTCAATCACCTCGGTGTAAATATTTAAGAAGCCATCTTGCTTTAGTTCAGACAATTTCATTTGGCAGTGAATTGTGCTTGTGGTTTTATGCCACTTTTGGGAATGTAAATATTGGGTGATGGTACTGGCTAGTTTTGAATTTTTTTCAACTCAAGGTTGTATTCATCATTAAGAAAAAGAGTTTAAAAATTAAATAACTATCAAAAACATTTCAGTCCCACTCCCAATGAGCATTAAATTGTCATTGGTCATGCTACAATAGGAATTAATCTGTCGTTGACCAGAAATCAGAGTTGCTATTTTTTACAAACAGCTGCACAAAACTACTTTGCAGACATTACTGAAATTTATTAAAAATATAAAAAAATATAAAAAATCACTCATCTTGTGTTATTGTTCACATTCATATTTTGCTCACTATTTACCAGTGCCATTCCTTCAAAACATGCCAAGCTTCACTAGAACATAAGTTCCAAAATAAAAGCTTAGCACTGGCCCCCTCATTTTTTATAAACGCATAACTTTTTGTTTTCATGTCTGTTTGATGTCACTGGATCCTCATTTCTCTCTTCCGCAGTCTCTAAACATACCATGCCATGGCCAGGTTCATGCAAACACTGGCTTAATATTAACCAGTCAAAACATGCTACAGGAAACGGTTCAGGACAGAATCATGTGATAAAGGAAATCGGTTTAATGGTCAAAAGTTTGGATTGATGAATAATTCATAATAATTAGACCTAAATGGTATAATTAGTCATGTGTCTGGGTTTATTGCCGTATCATTGCTGAACTTGGAGTGCATACAGTGACACCAGGAAGATGACCAGTGATATTCTGGGTAACATGCCCAGATGGTCACATGGTTTCTCATCCAAATGGGGACCATGTGTGAGAGGTTGCTGGGCAGAATCTGATTTAATTTGTGAACTACTGAGTTTTCTGTGAATAAAACTGGGCATTCCAAACTGAGAGAAAATATAAATAGCCGGATAAAAAAAATATATACTGTATATAGAAAATGGTTAGTGCATTTTTTGTGAGCCAGAGAAATCTGATGTACTAATGCAGTTAGTGATTTTTATTTTCATTTCACTGTGCAAATGAAACAGGCTGTCTGCTTGCCTCCTTTTCTCAGGAATGAAGGAATAAGGCACAATGCACAAGCTGGAGAGCATTCATTTTCTTTAAGTGGATATGCAGCAAATGGTTCACTTCCAACAGCTGACAAAAAATGTCAGTAGAGCTGTATTTGAACTTGGACATACCACACAACTTATTAGGCAACGTGTAAATATGAGTCTAGTTTTAATCAAAGTTAATTTAAATGAATGACGAAAAACGTCTACAGTACAGCTGTATTTGAACTTGGGCACACTACACAACTGCTTTGAATTACTCTGTTTGACAGTTTAGTCAAATGCAGTCATTAATATCCAATTGCTCTTTCATACAATGTTTAAACAAATGGAAAGATGTTATTTAACATGCATGTAATTCAGAAGAGCACCATGGTAACACTGATCCTTGTTTATGGAGCGGCGATCTTTTGGCTTTATGATATAGAGCTTGTTCTAGAAGCGCAAGTATTGTTCATGAATGATATACACATGACCATCAGCCAATCAGCATCGAGTATTAATCAAACTGTGGCATAAACAGATGGAGGGCCTATATTTTTTAAGTATGAGCCACACCGAAAATGTCTAAGATAGGCCTTGATTCAAAATAACTGATAAATATTCATACAACAAATGTTTCTGTTAACTTAATGGTAACTAGAAGAACCCAGACATAAACCCATATATTTATTGACAGAAGAAATTTTTGATTTGTTCAGAATCAAATTAAACCCATTATTTCCACCTTGGTTGACTCCCAGTTATCGATTTCTACCTAGCGAGCTCAACCTATATTGGTGGTAAGCACCTTTACCCAATATTAATTTGTATTGGGGCAAGCTTTGAGGTAGAAACAGGATATTTCATATATACATATATGAATATGTGTTCATGTGCTCTTTAATCATACCTCTAGTGAACAAACAACTAACCCTCTAGAAATGAAATATACTGATTATATAGTGAATATATTGAAATAAAATATGTTATAAAATATATTATAATACTTATACAAGGTATTGTAACATAGTACATGGGCAAATATGTTTCTACCTCAAATTGCACATTATATCCACTTTCAGATATTACATATTTTTAATACAATATAATATTTTTTTTTAAACATTTGCAATATATTGCAGTATATTCCATTTCTGTAAGGAAAGGCTCACGCACACAGTAATTATATCCAATTTTATGCTACTAGCCCTTAGCTTGTGTGCTCTGGCTCAAAGGAAGCACTTGAAATGCGAAATTTTGAAGAAAAAAAAAATCAAATCTTTGCATCACTCAAGGCGAACGCGTTTCCTTGGTGATGTCGGGGACTCCAGCGAGAAGGCTGTTGGGGAGTTGGGGCGAGATTCTGGGATGTGTTCCACGTTGTACCTCTCTATGTAGGGGTGAGCAACATTCCACACCTGAATAGGACGGACAAAGACATATGGTAAAAAGTCTTCCACTATATGACACTCCTCTTCTTCACATTTGCCCCAAGAACACAGTCTTGTACACACCGTCTCACATTTCATGTCTTTCCCCATCTCTCTGACCAGTTTGCTGAACCCTTAAAACACTATCCCTGGTGACAGGGACACGATAGTACATTATGCAGTAAGCTTTAATCCAAATACACCAGTACGTAGGAACGGTTTCAGTTAACACTGGAAGGTGTATCTGATTTTGATCATGAACTACAACACTTCACATTTAGGTTTTTATGTTCCCTTAAGAATTAATGAGCACTGCAAATGACTAGAATTTAATTCCGTTTGGAAACCCTGCATATCCACGATTTATAATTAAAAAAAAAAATCACTTTGTATTTCCAAAGACTGCCCAGTGTGAGGTTTATTTCTTGGGGTATCTGTTAGTGCGGTAGGTATCTATGCTCCTTGGCTGGCAGAAAGAATCTCTGCCCAGGGCGCCCTCACCTTCTGGTCCAGGAGCAAGCGGTGGACAGCCTCAATGTCCGGGGACATGAAGCGGTCCTTAATCCACGGTCTGAGAGAAATGCGGAGGAGGAACATTAGCCAAACATTAGCCCGTCCATTTGCTATTCCAGCAGCAATGCAAACAGAATATTCTTTTTTTTTTTTGTTTAACTTACTTCACCACAGTGCGCACAAGGTCGTAGACTTTCTCCAATGGCGTGGTCGTACGCAGGGGGCGGAGGAACTCGATACCCTGGCAGGCAGCTAGTAGCTCGATAGAGAGAACTGGGGGGGGGGGGGAGGGGGTGTGAGGGGGGGAGGTGACAAACCTGTTCACAGTGTAGTCGATCGATAACACTGACCAATTCCCTGTCATATTCTGACCAAATGATCTGAATCAATTGTCCTTGAATCAAATGACCCGGTTAGTGTCTTTCAAAGCATTGTTCAGTTCACACAGGATCAGCTTGTCGTACCCCATTGTATTAGCAAACCTCCATTGCTGGTGCATTTGGGAGCAAGGGAGGTTCATGTGCTCACACTGGTTGATAATGCTAACTTCACTGTTTTAACAGAGTTCTATTGTTTCTCGATAACTACTTCCCATTTTGTTGGAGCGTGTGTGTGAATGCGTGCGGGAGAATGATACAGCGAGCCATCACTGGGGTCATCAGCCTCACAGGGTTAGACATTATCTGTTTTCAGCCTGTTTTTTTTTAGGTTGGTCATTCTCAGAGCAGAGTCCATACAGAGATCCCTAACTACACCAGTGAAATTAAAATCTTAGCTCAGGTTAAGTTTTGTAGACAGAGCAAGAAGAACATATGCAGAAAACAGTAAAAGGTAGATTTTGTACTAAATATCAGGAAATGACATTTGCACAGAGAAATGTCTGTTCCCCCTGTCTGGAACAACTTGTGAGGTCATGTAAAGGCAGACAACCCTAGGCTTGTTATTTACCCATGACAGTGCTCTAGGTTGTAGGTAAATAACAAGCCTAGATGAACCAAACAGCCTGTTCTCTAGAAAAAAAAACATTCTTAGTCTTGTTTATTCAAGTACATATCTTACATAGGATCGCCTATCAGTACTTATTTATGCTTACATTGTATCCATTTACGCTGGATACTGAGCATGCAGTTGTACTGCTCAGTCACCAGCCTACCGGTTGAACTAGCCTGTACACGCAGTCTACATGTGCCGCCTGAGTTGCACATGCCACCACACCATACTAAGGTCAAAGTTGGACTGCACTCCTGAGATACACTCATGTGTGACACGGTGAATATTTTTTTTCTGCCCTACAGTTCACACAAACAATACAGAGAAAAGAGCTCCAGCAATCAGAATGGGGCAGTAACAAGAGAAATCCAGGCCAAATGAAACCCACTTAATTTTAAAAAGGCTTAGAATCAGCAGCCAGATACACACCTTGTTCCACATGCTCCACCACTCTCAGGGCCTTCCTGGCTGCCCAGCCACCCATGGACACGTGGTCCTCAGTGGCAGCGCTGGTGGACAAGGAGTCCACAGAAGAAGGGTGGCACAGCACTTTATTCTCCGACACTGAGGGGAGGGGGGGGAGGCATGTTACTTCCGAGTATACAATAACAAATAAACATACAATAAAAAAACATGAACAAATGCACTCACACACAAATTCCCTCCTACCCAAATACACACACACATATGCTCACCCCACCCGCATAGTGAACAAGCAAATAAGTACACACGCACACATTCACACACACAAGCATGCAGTGATTCACAGGCATTTTGCTGGATTCAGTTCTGACTGACCTAGTGACGCAGCTGTACAGTGTGCAATCATGAACCCTGAGTTCAGGCCCCCTTCATTGACCAAGAAGGCGGGCAGCTCGCTCAGAGAGGGGTTACAGAGCCGCTCGATCCTCCTCTCGCTGATGCTGGCCAGCTCGTGGACCCCGATGGCCAGGAAGTCCAGGGCCTGTTGAGGGGAGGACATATTGGAAGAACATCAACAACGTTCTCTAAATCTGTTTTCTGGACTCCTCACTGAAACACCCAAGGCACTCCTACCAAACCCAGTTAACCTTCCTGTTTTTTTACACCTACCTTAGCTGGATATTCCCCATGGAAATTTCCACCAGAAATGGTTTCTCCTCTCTCCGAGAAGACCATCTGACAGATCTGTTAAAGTTTGTATTCTTTTACTGTGAAGCGGATAGTTCATTGGAACAGGTCTGAATAGAACAGAATCATGTGACAAACTGCATCTTGCAGAGAGGGGCATGTGCACTTTTTTGACTAGCAGAAGGTACAACATAGTGGGGCATTTACAAAGCTGGAACACTGATTAAATTGCAAATTCACGGCGGCTGCTTTCAGATACTTTTCCGTTACGTCAGATGGTTGAGGAGGGAGTGCAGTATTATGATTGACTCGCACGAAATGTCAGAAAAGGTGCTGTAGGGTTTTCAAATGTAGCATTTTAAGAGCACCATGCCTGCACTTGCACAGACATTTCTTGTGAAGGAAGAAAGGATACAGGGTTGTCAGTGGCACTGTTGATTTCTGTGTTGATGATATTCTTCACAAAATTTATAGTGTCGACAACCACGCCATGCACCTGGGTTGAAAGGAAAAGATTAAAATGATGATTATAGACTGGAGGATAACAGGTTTTGCTTTCGTGTATCATGCACAGAAACGGCTCCATTACCTGAGGACAACAGCGCATGGTGTAGGCATCTTGGACTCTGTCACAAAACCTGTGGCTCTCTGTGAATGGAGGGATCATGAGAAGAATATTGTGGTCAACAGTTCAGACGGACACTGTACCGGGTCAGTTAAATACACTGGCTTCCCTTTTACCATTCACAACCCTGATGGAAATACAAGGTACCAGCCAAAGATGGAATCCAGCTGGAACCAGCTCCAGCTGGATACTATCTGGTAATTGGTCATAGTCTGTTACCTGTACCTAGCTGGCCCACCAGCTGGACACAGGTCTTGCCAGCGTGGTTGCTTCTCAACCATCTTGTTGCTCGCTTGACCGTCTCTAAACCAGCCTCAGACCATCTGGACCAGCTTAACATCAGCTAGACCAGCCTAAAACCCAGGCTGGAACACCGGGCTGGAATTTCCACCGGGCAATGCTCGTCTGTTCACCTGCGATTTCAGATGGGTGGTGGTCCGAGTCGAGCAGCGAGCGAAAACGGAGCGCCACCTCCGCCTGCCCCGGGTGCGGACGCAGCATGTGGATCTCTGGAGGGGACAGACGACGGTACAGGAGTTACACTGTACCGAAAGCTTTGTTTTAAAGCACAACATTAGCAGGAACACAGGACTCTCTAGCCTTGCTCTCCAGGTTCCAAGGCAAAACTGGCAAATTGCAGATTTTCCGCCTTTGCCCGTGCAAGCGGCAAATCTTGCGCTTGTCCTGTAGATGACATCATCGCCTCGAGTGCTACAGTACTAAGGACCTGGGTCTCCTGAGCCAGTCATGTCTCTTTGGAAGGTCATGTTGAATGGCTCTAAGGCCTGTTTAACCGCAGATGAACCTTCAGCTCCATGTCTTCCTCACAAAGCAAACATATTGAGCGTAGTGAAAACGGTGTCCTTCTCCTCGGTTGCAAGACTTAGTGGTTCCTACAAAACTGAAACCATCATTAATAGATTTTGTAAGGGCTCTATTAATGCCACAGAGAATGTTCAGAAATGAAAGCAACTCTTTAAGGTATAAGATCATAAATATGTGATTAGAACGTTCTTGAACTGAACATTCTAATGCTGATATAAAAACCACTACTGGTAATTGAAAGCAAAGAGTTCCAGAACTTTGAAGAAAAGTTTTTTTTTTACAAAAAAACTACTCTTCAAAAGGTTAATAGATCCGCCCTGAGAAAGATTCCCACAACTGCAGTCCTAAATATATTCAGATCAACTGATATGAGTTTCCTTAGTTACCGTTATACACGCTCAGATCAATTCATTTGATCTATTAATAGCGGTCTCCCTCAGAGCTTTCTCAGAGGTGAATACACTTAGACTGATCAACCTGATCAGCAGAGTCCTCCCTCACCGCTGTCGAAGGCCTTGGTGGTCCCCTTCAGCACCTCCAGGGTGAGCGCAGCGATGATGTCAGCCTGTCTGGCGATGGCCAGGGCTCTTTCCACGGCCTCCGCACCCAGAGACGTGATCATCTGGGTCCCGTTTATCAGAGCCAGGCCCTGGAAGGTCGAGGGGGCGCACAAAAAAACACAAACATACACGCGCTGGTCAAGTGAGGTCACTGTTTGTTGTCCCTCTGACTCTATTCACTGATGACGTGTAGAACATTTGTAATAGACAGTCATTAAGGTTCAAGCAGGGCTGAGGCCATTTCCAGGTTCAATTGAGGAAATTAATCTAAATTTACCCCATGAAGTGCAAAAGAAAAATGTCCACTATGGTCTACAGGTATTTTTCATTGAAATCAATTGAATTTAAATTTCCTGAGCTGACAGAAAGTGTCCATAAAGGGTTCAAGTAACCTTCAAAACTTTTCACCTTGTAGAATAATTTGTAAAGACAAATGAGTGATCTTTAACATTTGTCAGGAGAGGCAACTGGAGGTCACCAAGTGTCTGCTTCCTGGTTTCATCTCTTGCAGTAACACAACTACGTTCAGTATGAAGACAATACGGTTTTGAAAGCAATATTGTATGTATGTCCCAGTAGGCCATAGAGATGGGAGAGTTATGGACTGCCATACCTCTTTAGGTCTCAGTGATATAGGCTTCAGTCCATGAGCCTCTAGCACCTGAGAAATATGAAAGCCGAAGTGAGGTCAAAGGTTAAAAATGCATGATATCCAATTCACTAATAAATACGTCCCCATTAACTAACTGCACTTTTGGCCACAGACAACTATTTTAATGGCAAAAGTGTAAACAGGGATACTGTGTAACGCACTAAGCCACAGCCAGGTCAAACTGCCATGACTTTTGAAACTGACCAATGAATAGAATTGGGGGGGGAGGGGCTCACATATTTGGCATCAGCCCAACCACTCCTAGGTGACCACATCTTCCCCTCTCCCATTAGCCCCAGGGCCAGGTGGGACAGCGGGGCGAGGTCTCCGCTGGCACCAACTGTCCCCTTCTCAGGGACGAGGGACAGGCAGGATGCTGTTGAGACAGGACAGGAGTCAGTCCGACGGTGATCTACGCCATCACGAAGCGCTGTCGGGAAATTACGGAGTCGGTCTCAGGGTTACCGTTGAAAGCGTCGATAATCGCGTGGAGGGCTTCCAAGGAGATGCCGCTGTGCCCTTTGGCCAGGACGTTGATCCTCAGAGCCAGAAGCATCCTGGTTCTCTCGGGGCTCAGCGGACTGCCCACACCTGCTCTCAACGGTAAAAAGTGACGTTTGCACAAATGCGGTTAAAAAGAACTAGAATCTTCCCCAGCAGCCTTCCTGTAGTTCAACTTACCCCTACCTCCCACATTCACACTTCATTTGCCCCATAACAGACTCTTTTTTCTTATGTTGATTATATTTGACATGTAAAAGTAAAACATGTTAAATAACACAAAATATAAAGACAGGTGTTATTCGGGTAAGGAATTATCAATCTATATGAGACCCAGAGGGAGTCTGACTGACCTGCTGAGTGTGATCGTAGCAGGTTCTCCTGCAGCTCCCTATAGAGAAAGACACATTAACCCTTTGAAGAGTTGGTTTCTTTGCAATGTTTTATTTTTTTTGTTGTTTCCATTCATTAAGTTAGTGTTCTAGAATTCAATTACTTTCCAGTCGTGATAGTGACATCAGCATTAGAACGTTCATGTAACAAGATTCTAATCACATATTTGGGATCTCATACCATAAAGGGTTAAAGTGAACAACAAATTAAAAACAAGGGGCCAGGGTGTGTGTGTGCGTGTGTGTGTGTATGTGTGGTGGATCAAAGAAAAACATCTAATCACAGGGCAACGTACTTGAGCTTGCTGACTGGGATGACAGTTCTGGCAAACTTCCCAAACCCTGTAGTGATTCCATACACAACTAAAGGGAAAGGACAAAAAAAAAAAAACATTATCAGCCTTTGGAAACCTGTTCATTGTTGTTTAATTTAAAGGGACTTCCTGATGAAATAAACGATAAGTGAAAACTGCTTGAGGTCTTTGCGTGTAAAGCAGGCCTCTTTCCTTATCGGCAAACCTCTGTTCTCTTTGACAATAGTGTCCAGCAGCTCCCTGGACTGCATCACCTTGCTCTCTGCCTCCTGGGTCAGCTGAAATAGCAACAGGAGAGACGTAGCCGCGAATTCAGTTCAGTTCGATTCAGTTATATTTTATTTGTATAGTGCTTTTGTACAGAGAACTGTCACAAAGATGCTTTACAGAGCAGCAAAAAGAGAGCAGGCGACAGCAAGCAGAGCAAAAACCAGGATCTGATGGCAGTACCCCTTCAGACATTGTGTAATTTCTTTTGAATTAAACAGAACAATAAACAATAATGCAAATAAAAGGACACTGTTGATAATCACCTTAATTTTGTAGAGCCCTTTCCCCAAGTTGACCAGGTCTGTTGATGAGAGACTGTTGCCATCCAAGGATATATACTAGAATTGATAAAACATATTGACATTGCTCACATTTTCCAGTCTGCTATGATACGTGTAGCGACAAGTGAATGAGGCTGTGTAGTGCTACAAATGAACGGAGATACCCACACTCTCTGGTTCTCGGTATGTCGTTGTACTGTAAAAGCAACTGTAAAGGAATAACCTGATGGTGAAGCACACCTATGGTCTTAAAGGTGAATGTGTGGTTGCTCTGTATAAATCTATGTATATATTTCCAAAATAATTTAACAGCTGCAAGTTGGGATGAACACGTCAAATTCATGATACATTTAAGTTTTGGGTTCAACTTATGTAAGGCAGGCCTAGTAAGGTTCTGGTTAATCGTGCATTAGAATAACATGGACAAATGACACATTTCACTGCTATCAAATGGCACACTCAATACACTACAACAGGATACAGATGTGAGATTCCGGGTTGGGACGGGATGAAATCTGGTGACATGGCGTCTCCGTCAATGACTGAAAGAAAAAAAGTTAATATTTCACAAAACGTGCGTGTCCCACGCACCAAACAAGTTTGTTTAAATAATGAATTGATTCTAGAAAAATAAATACCAGCTTTCAGTGCATTCACCATTTAGCGAATGGCTCAGTTTTACAATGAGAGAAGTTTACGTTTATTACCAAGTTCGACAAAATCATTGTCCTCCAAAACGTCCTCTATTGTGTCATCCGCGTCCAGTAGCCCTTGTCCTTGACATCTCCGCGCAACGAAGTCGACGTCCTTAACCGATTTGATTCCCCCATTGTCTGGTTTGTTCTTGGTGTACCGCTTGAGGGCTTCCAAACCCAGCCACTGTATGGTGTAGGAAGGGTCTCGGCAGGGCACTGTCAACCACTCGTCCCTGACGTGGACAGTATAGCGAGGCATGGCGCATTCACACAGGAGACTTTACTGTAATGTTTTGCGCAGGTTGCTATCCAAAGTTCTAGTACGTTCAACCTGCGCGCGAAGACCTACGGGCACAGGGACTGAACCTCCAATCACAAACCGCCAGGGAGTCCACCCCTTGTCAGGAAGGTAACTATGAACCGTTATGAGATTTTCTCATAAATTACGTCAAGACAGCTTTTGTAACAATGGATGAAAAACTAACCGTTCGTTTAAATACGTGACGAATGACGTATAAGTGCATACAAGCTCCTGTTTTCATTAACTGACCACTTCAACTTTTTATTGACCTGAGCAGAAGGTTCCTGCAGCGCAGTGCACTCGAGATTTAAAATTGCCCACGGTCTGGACCTCTTACTCTATGTAGTTTGATATTAAAAGGCTGGCCTCAAATCAATTCAGCAATTACAAAATTACTTACATACATCCCATGTGAAAAAGAGTATACTTGAGTATACTAAAAGCATAATTATATAGACTTTAATTATACTCTGGGTATAAATGATAAAATAGTGTATTTTAAGGATATTTCAGCATACTATCTTTTTCCACATGGGAAAACAATTATTTTTCTTTATTATCGCAGAAAAATAAACAATGTTGCCTTAATATTCTGGATTTCTTTATCACAGCAAACCAGGGCATTTCAAAGTGAGCATCAGTCATCCCTCAGCCTATGATATAGCATTGCTCATTTAAACTCATTTTTACACCAGGGATATGTAGTTAAAATAGTTTCCATGGTGCTGGTTGATTCACATCCTTCTTAAATAGTTTGATCAGCCTGTATGAGTATGTAGTGGCCACATGAAAGATTGTACTATTACAAGGCCTAATTGTGGAGAATAAAGGCACTGCCCTCTTGTGGTTAGGTGAAAAATGGACAATGATGTGCAAACTATTTTTGACCAATAGCAGTCATTCTCACCAAAAAAAAAAAGAAAAAAGAAACATTTGAAAAACTGGCTGGACTTCATACATCTGAGACCTCTTTCTAGTATCGTACCTGGAAGCCTGGTGAAAGACAATGTTGTCATTTCTTTTCCCAGAATCTACGTGGCAGAATCCCCAATCGCCCCGGTCATCACCATGGCAACGTAACAGGATGGCCACAATTTGACCGTTGCGGCTGACAGGTCTCACTGGCGTAACCGCCAGATTGGGCTAGGATCTCAATGAGCTGAAAAGGTAGGAATTTGTCCATGCCACCTTCTCTTTTGGGATGGTATAATTTCTTTCCCCCAAGACATGTCAAAAGCACCTCACAATAACCCTGCAGTATGCAGAGGTTATACAATACCTTCGCTTTGCTTTATGAATATTTAATGTAATTATACGTAATCAAAACCAACTGAGACCTGAAGGCCTCACCAGTGCAGCTGTAAGGTAGGGCTACATTATATATGAAAAAATCTTAACAGGTAAAAACAGTAATGGCTTGCTGTCACCCTTAATGGAGTTAACAGAATCTGTTGTACACTTGACATGTTACAACTTACAACGTATAGGAAACACGGGTGGTGAGAATGGAACGGCATTTCCTAAACGCCATATCACGTTAAATTAACACGTTAAGGAAACACGTGCGATGGCAGGTGAAATGTGACCCATTTGGCGTTCCATAGGTGAGTGCAGGTATACTCCTTACAAGCGCGCAATATTTTTCCGCTAACGTTAGTGACACCTAGTGGTTGGTCTGTATTACTGCACCAGGATTTCCCTTCCCACCCACAAAGGCCACGGGGCATAGTGCACACGGGTTTCCCAACACCTGTATGCCCCCCAACCTCTCCTCCTGCCCCCCCCCCATTCCCCCTCCCTCCTGAGGATCAGGCTGAGGGTGTTTTTGACAGTGCCTCCACCGCCACTCCCCTCAGTACAGAGCGGGCGTGCATGTACGCTGGCCAAAGTCTGTTTGGCAAGGCGCAAGGGGAAGGAGAGGCGAAGGCTGCCGGGCGGTGGGGGCCGGGGAAGGGGGGGAGGTCACATTTCCTGCGGCACTGCCCACCACAGTGCCCGCCCAAGACCTGGAGACGCAACGCTTACCCGCACATTCCCACACATAAGGGCAGCCAGGGGGGTGAGGGGGTGAGGGGGTGAGGGGGGGGGGGGTCAGGGGGGGGTCAGGGCGGGGGTAGGGCGGAAGACGTCAGGAGGACGCGGGACATCGTAAATCACCGCGACCGCCGTTGCCCTGGGAGGCCGCAGAAACAATAGCTGTGGAAAACGCTGCTCCCTGTCACACAGATCACAAAGCTCGTGTTTATGCTTGAGCGGCCTTTTATCCTTCTTGCCTGGGTCTCCGCAGCGTTGATTGCGTTCCCTCGTGTTTGTTCCTCAAGAGAAGTAGCCATTTTGGAAAACAACAAATATTTTTGTGGGGGGGGGGGGTGGGGAGAAGAAAAAAAAAAAACAACAGAATTTTGAAATAACATCACTGACTGAGCCAAAAATATGTGACAGTTAGTCCCAAATGGCCAGAGCCTAAAACTCTATCTCCTTTTTCTTCATGTACTCCAGATTCCTGGCCCACTGTTGGCAACAGTCCTTTAAGTGTTGAGCCAATCATGAAGAAATAGGGTGAAAATTCAGTATTTAAGCTGCCATATGAAGTGAAGAAAAATGGACAGGGGCACCGCTATCACCTTTTGCTATCCAAAAAAGTAAGTCAGAAAATGTGACGATTGAGTAAACAGAAACAAAGACAATTTATATTTTTTCCAGGTTTCTTCAACTTAATACTTAAGGCCACTAGAAGGCGTAATGTCACTACATGTGATAAAATATAAATTACACAGTGTAAATTAATTGCATTTTATTTCCACTGCTGAAATTAGTAGTAGCATTTAAACTACCTTGTTTGGCTGTTTCTACACTATTGACAATGTAGTACAGTATTGAATTTACAAAATAGCTGACTTTACCTTCTTGTTACTGAAAACATCCATTCCTTGATAGCGTCATTTTTATTGCTGAATGCTGAATTTTTTTTTGCCACCAGATGAATCTGTATATAATGTGTACATGCTTTGTGCATGCATACTGTGTGCATGTGTATGCGTGTGCGCATGTGTGTGCACGTGTGTGTACATGAGTGCATGTGTGTATGTGTGTGAGTGTTCACACTCATGTACACACATGCACACACACTAACACACACACACATACACTGAGTGTGTGTGAGTGTGTGTATGTGTGAGTGTGTGTGTGTGTGTGTGTGTGTGTGAGTGTGTGTGTGTATGTGTGTGTGTGTGTGTGTGTGTGTGTGTGTGTGTGAGTGTGTGTGTGTCCTCGCTGGGGTACAGCCTGGTCACATGAGCGCAGATGTTTGTGGGCTCCTGTTTCCTGCCAGCGGGAGGATATCCCTCCAGGAAAGCGGAAAGTGGATCCACTCCCAGGAGCCCCCCCCCCCCCCCCCCAAACCCCCCCACTCAGTGAGCATTGTTGTGAGATGTGCATCTCCACCCTTGTGCTGAGATGATGGAGGAAGATGGGGGATCGGAGCAGTCTATGAAAAAAAAAACTCACGATTATCACAATTAATTAATCCATTGTTGTATTTGTATGAGGTGTTGTGTTGCTTGTTGTATTTACCACTATTTTCTTTGAGTTTTCCTGCCCTCCTTCCCCAGGGTCTGGGAATAGGTTAATAAAGCTTCTGGTCTTTATGGTTTTTCCAATTCCCTCTTTTGACTGTTGAAAACATGAATTGTGCACAATACTGTGTAATATTCCTACATTCATTTTTCAATATAAATTGTATTTTGTGTCCGTTTTATTGGAATAAAAATATGTATAACTCGTTCCACTACGCACCACCAACATTTAAAACACAAAACGTAAAGAAAACTAGTGCGTAGTTTCCCAGCTTGTCTTCCGCAATTAGGCCAACTCATTTTGCGCTAAAAGTCAACTTGGTGATGGAGCAAAATGCCTTCAACACGGACTGCAGAACGCGTATACAGTAGCTAAGATACATCTATGAATTATTAGTATAAATTTCCCTTGTTTATCCGTGCTGTCGGGCAGGACATTCCGCTGGTTTACGGTAGTGACGTCTTCTGTGGCTTAATATATTTCAACTATGTTCTATAAAATAACTGGCGAATGCAAATCTGCGAGATACTGTTTTACTTTTGATTCGTTCACGACGTTCCAAGCCTTAACGTGTGGTCCACGTATAGCTCCTACTTTTCCTTCAGCATCTGGTAAACTTATTTGATCTGCCCGGAGAAAAACGAAATATATTCTTTTTAAAAATTCGTCTCCAGTCGCCACGCGCTGAGCTGCGAGTTAGGAGGAAGGAACACGAGCTCCTCCCAGCTGTGCTCAACAGGAAGATAGTGACGTCAGCCTGGGGCCGTTCTCGGTGTAGTTACTTACGATATTACTATGTGTGTTATAATAGCGCAATGTTGGACATCGGCGGGCAGAGGGAGAAGAGGGGAGGAAAAGCCTGTTTACACAGACGGCAAAGCGCCTAGGGAATAATGCACGAGAGGAAGTGAGCCGGCTCTGTCTGCCTGCTCCAACTTCCTGCTCAGAAGAAGAAGAAGAAGAAAAAAATCAGGATCCCATTACAGTTCAACAGAGCAGTTTAGACGACAGTAAGCATGGAAAATCAGAGGATTTTAATAAATTGTTATTAAAAGTAAACGGAAGAAAATCACACACTAGACGTCTGGGTACGTGAAAGCATGCTTTTCCTCTAGCAGTGGTAACTTTTATTTCAAAGAAATGTGTCGCGGATTGAATTGTATCGGGTAAAAAAAAATTGTTTAAAAATGGAGATGTGAACTTAAAACGTCTTGGAATTGTGAGATTGCAGTGATCATACTGTATAGACTGTTCTCATATCGACTTGTACACGTTTGCCAAGAGTAAGCAACGGCTGTGATTGAAATACGTTCGAGAAAGATGTTTATCATAATTTGTTTCAGTTGATATACATATATGCGATAGGGAGACTGTAAGTGTAACTTTCCCCTGTTTCATCTGCTGCCACTGCAACCTGATGCATATGTGCATGTTATGAACGTCAAAATGGAATACTGGGACCCCAGCGTCAACGAAGATGAAGTCTGCGTCGTTGTGTATTATTATAATAACACATAACAACAAAAATATTTTGTTTAAAAGAAATGGTTAGCGCCGTGATCCGGGAGAAAAACGCGTATATCCCTTTAAAAGCACAAGTAGAGTTTCTGGTTTGTCTGGAAACGGCAAGACTAATTGCCATGCGCTTCCGGTTTGAAGCTGGCAGTAGACAACATCTTGAAAATGAGTCACTGGGGCAAACAAAGAAACTCTTGAGTTATCCAGACTTTCGAAGGTTTTGTGTGTGTTTGAAGTATTGCACTTCTTTCCTATTGCTCGTGATATTTCTGCGGCACGTTAGTCAAAACTGATGATAAACGTTTAATCAGGGTGGGCTTTTAACGGCGTTTCAGAGTATTTTTAAATAAAGGATGCTGCCGTGAGGCGAAGGTAGTTTGCTTAAGGCTCGCTGGATTTTCCACTGCTCGCGAACAGGAAAAGAGCAGATTTAGTCATGGCTAAGTAATGTCTGCGCACACCAACTAATCTCATTAGGAGTTTCCGTTCCCCCAACACTGAGCGTTTTTGTGCGCAGCACAGCGATACTTTAAACCTTACAAATTTGCAAAGGAAACAGTTCGACATCTTTATTTACAGACAGCGTTGCAAAAGAGGCGCTTTGTACATAGTTGCAGGACTCGCCTGATATCGTTTTAAGGTTTATTTGAAAAGAAGTCTTGATGCTGAAACATGCAAAATAAGAAACTTCAGATTGTAATACCGTCTGAATACAAAGGAAAACAACCTACACAACAAACAAAACTTTGCTACCTCCAGCATGGCCATTTGATTATTTGCCGTTTTGCTGTCTGTTTGCAGATGGCTGTTGCACATGATTAAGTTCAATAACTACTTTACACTTAACGTCTTTGCACTTTGTAACATTATGTGTGTGTGTGTGTGTGCGTACGTACACACCAAAGTAAATTGGTCATAGGTTTGAGAGCAGCAGTAACTGGACTTTTAACCATGAACCACAATACCCCTTGTTCACTTCGTGCAAAGTCTGTCTTTACTTAACTATGTGCATCTTTTTGACAGATATAATTAGCACTGCTGCTTGGCTGTATTGGGAAAAAAAAATATTTATAGCAGCCTCCGTTAGATTTATAACCTGCCTCTGTGGAATTTGGCCAGTCTCACACTTAATATCTGCTTCCTTGTGTGCATAAGATGAATGTTAAACAGAATAAACAAAGAACAATACGTTTACATCACATGTCTACAGCTTCCACGTAAATACATCCGGGCACCTGTCCAGGTGACCAACGACAGGTCCGAAATGAAAAACTTCCCAGAGCATAAAGTTGCCATGTGTTATTGGCAGTAACAAATAGTTATGAATTTTGTTTTAATCCTTTGAGAAGAGTTCAAAACAAATGAAGCACAGATTATGTTCAGGTAATTTTTATGGGGGATTTACAAAGTTGGAAATGGGGAGCAGGTTAGCGAATGCTCTTGTTGTTTCATTATTGACAGTTAATAACCAGTGCAGAGCAGCCACAGGCTGTGTCATGATAATTTGTGTAATTATATTTGTGTGTTGCACATCCTTCTAATGTCGGGGGCCTCTCACAAAAGCTGTATTGCATTTGTGATTTGTTAGTGCTCCTGCAATAGTCTGTCATAGCTTTGTTGTGTTGGTTCTTGGGCCTGCACCTTGCAGTGCTCTTCAAAGTGTCAGTATCGCACTGCCATTTCTCTCCTGTACGAGCAGACCAATGCATTTTGGTCCAGGTGGTAAAGCAATGCGTCATTTCTGGTCCCTGATTGGTTTAAGTCTACTCAGGAGGCGTGGTTTGGCTGTTGACGCAGTGCTCCTGTTTCCTGGTGGCAATGCCCCCTGTTTACACGGAGGACTGTTTATTCTGTGACTGTTTAGAGAAGTGAATCACTAGATGTGCTGCATGCATATGTTCTCCACAGCACTTATGGCAAATAGACCACTAGTAGCTTCCCTCAGGGCAGGCTTTCTATCATCTCTCTCTCGCGTTCTGCTTCTCTCCCTCTGTATCTGCAGACCTGCAGCTCATCTGACAATGAGTCATTTTTATTCTGAAGGATCACGTTTCTGCAGTAGGAAACAAGGTCTAAATATACGCACAAAGCTGTCTCGGTAAGCAGGAGCAGTCCCAGAATTAGTGTGCACATATGATTTAATGTCGGTACAAACACGAATCATTTTGAGCTTAACACCTGCAGTGCAGTGTTTATTAATTGCTAGACTCTGTGGGTAAATTTTTGGCAAATTACTCCTGATGCATTTTTGTCACTTATTATTAGGAAGATTATTATGTAAGGTCTTGTAAGCAGAGGAGTCACTGTGATACCATGCAGCTTTGGATATAAACGGTGGTTCAACTAGCTTGACGAGCCATGGTTTGGCCATCGAGTTCAGATGTGCCTCAGCTTGTATGTGTTCCCCTAAAACGTCCTAGAAGCTCTTCAGTGACAAACACTTGGATTTCTTTTAGTTGGTAAAAATGTTGAACTGTGAAACATTTTCTGAAGCCCTGTTAAAAGCATCATATTCAGACAAATACACAAGCTTATTTCTTTTTTTGTAATATTTCTTATTTCGTTGCCAAATATAATTGGGGAGTGGTTAAATGTGTACAAAGCGCGATCGGCTTCCTCTTAAAAACGAAAATATTTCCCGTGTGGGTTTGGGGAAAACCTCGGAAAGGGAAGATGCTCTGTTGCAGTCCGAGGGCAAACACAAAAGCCGAGAGGAAATCTTCCACTGGAGAGATTCGGTGCGGTCTCTGCATTTCCGATCTCTCCCCGCGGCAGGAATTCCTACCTTTCAGTCGGGGATCGCCTTTTCCCAGGAAGACGCCCTTCGAAGTAGAATTGGAGGAAGTCCTGATTTAGACAGTTTTATAGTTTCTCAACGCAGATGCAAAACTTAGCGGATGCTTTGGCAGGAAACAGTTTAGTTTGCTTCTTGTGGAACACACACACACACACACACACACACACACACACACACAAATAAATACACACACACACACACACACACACACACACACACACAAATAAATACACACACACACACACACACACACACACACACACACACACAAATAAATACACACACACACACACACACACACACACACACACACAAAAAAGCTGTTCTGCTGTGGCTCTGGCCCTTTGCTCCCCGAAGTGCTGTCAACTGGTGCATGATGGGATGTGTAAGGCACCCTGTGGTGGACTGATTGAGTGGTGAGGTGTTGCGGGAACCAGTAAATAATATGAGCGCGCACTGTGTTTTATGGGGGGGGGGATGGAGAGTGTGTGGGGGAGAAGAACAGACTCTTGAGTGAACTCCTGGTGAATATAATCCTCTCAGTGGACTGTGGACTGTTTGATGGTATGGTTGAACCCTTCTGACCACATCCTTTTTGTCATCAAGAAAACACGCTTGACTGAGGTCCGGTGTGTACTCGTGCACCCAGCATCAGTCCAGACGCAGATCTCTCGTGTGTGTGTTTAGTGCACGTGAACACTGTTGTATATCCTGAACCTCTAGATCAGGCATGTCAAACATACGGCCCGCGGGCCGGACCCGGCCCGTTGGATGATTTAATCCGGCCCGGCATAAATTTCTGAGTATGTCAAAAAAAGAAGCGAGTCTCTAGCTTATTTCTATCAAAAGTTATGATTTTTTAAAATAAATACAAACCAAATGCTCCCTCCGGCCGCGGGAGGGCAGTAAATGTGTAAAAGAGCTCACGTCCAGCATGCGGCATTGACACGAGTTAGTACTAAAAATAAACCGGCAATCTTGCTTCACAATTCACCACTACTAAACAAGTTATCGGTCAACACACCCTTCCCAAAATGGCACTGTCAAAAAAAAGAAAAGTGGACACGGAGTGCTTCTTTGAGCTACGAGGGGAAATTAGACAGTTCATGGAGAAGAAGGGACGCCCAGTAAAGGAACTTAAATGCAAGGAATGGGTGCAGGATCTTGCGTTTATGGTTGATATTACACAACACTTGAATACACTTAACACTACATTGCAGGGCCGTAACAGAGTTGTCACTCAATATTACGACAGCATAAGTGCGTTCAAGATGAAACTGTCACTGTGGGAGACGCAGCTATCCAACGGTGACACCGCGCATTTCTCTTGTCTCACAGCTGTGCGTCCGGAGGCACCAGACCGTCCCGATAATGATTTGGAAAAATATAAAGACAACATAACAGATTTGCTGCGAGAGTTTGAGCAGAGGTTTCAGGTATTCAGTGAACTTGAGAACAAATTTGGCTTTTTTCGCTCGCCATTTACAGTGAAGCCTTCTGATATGCCAGCTGACATTCAACTCGAGCTTATTGACTTGCAGTGCGATTCCGCTATGAAGGATAAATTTGGGTCCGTGGGATTGGATACGTTTTATCAATATCTCGTGCCAGGTTACCCCAAAATAACAGCCATGGCTGCAAAGGTTCTATCCATGTTTGGGACTACTTATCTTTGTGAACAGGTGTTCTCCGTAATGAACAATAATAAAACAAAGCAGCGCTCAAGGTTAACAAATAAACACTTGAATGACATTGTTAAATGTGCTGCTACTCAGGATTTGACACCTAATATCGATACACTTGTGAAGGCAAAAAGATCCCAAGTTTCAGGAGCCAGCAGCAGCAAGTAGACTGCAGGAGTGCAGTAAGAGAGAAAAAAAGTGTGATGACACGAAATTTGTTTGCACTCATGAATACAGATCATTAAAAATAAGATTAATCTGGTTTCATATTAAAGACAATTAATATTGTGCAGTATATTCTCAGCTTCAGTAGGCCCAGCCTAGTAGTTTGATCTGATGTAGTCTAATCTTATTGCCCATGCACGGCTATAACTTTTATTTTGTATTTCTTTTTTATTTATTTCAAAGCAGTATGACAATTAAGGCGAAAATATTTTTTCATAGCTCCCACTTGAGTTTGTTTAGTGTGGTGAGTTGGTTCAGGTGTAAAACTGCATTCACTTAACTGTTAAAATAAACCAGTTGTTAACACATTCACCGCCTAACATGAAATCATTTTTTTTTTCCATTGTTGGTGAATAAATGTGTTGTGCTTAGAAAAGATCCCTTGTCATCCGTGATTATAATATGTAGGGTAGGCTACAAATGTAGGCTGAATGATAAAGCATAGTACTGAAAAACAAAGCTAAATATTTGGAGTTGACATTCTTTTACTGATCCGGCCCACCCGAGAACAGAAAGTCTGGATCCGGCCCCAGAGCCAAACTGAGTTTGACATGCCTGCTCTAGATCTTCCTTTTTTTTGGAACTGTAGTGGATGTATGTGTAACATAGATGTGTGGGTGTTATGCCTACCATGGTGTAGTCAACATGGTCCAAACCCCCCGTCAAAGAGCACTACAGAAATGTCTTATTCGTTTCCTTAGAATAAGACCATTTTTGGAATAGCCCAGCTTGCAGAAGATTTTGTGGCAAAGCACTATGCCACAATTTCCTAGTTAAATATGATGAAGTTAAATATGTGTCTGGGTCAAGTATTTGAACTCTCTAGTGCTCTCCATCCATTACCTTGCAAGCCTGTAGGTAGGGATTTAAGGTTTTTTATATTTGATATTACTTCATTTTATGTTTTTGATTGACCCAGACAGTTTTTGCAATGAGGGGTATTTTAGATATTTTACGTAAGCTATAAGTTTCTGATGACCTGCTGTTTTTTACAATGGCTAGTATTGGGGTATTCAGGGTTTGTGGTCTAAAGAAAATCCACTTCAGGTAACTCGAAAGCAACTTGTACATTGATGTTATGCCTCCAGAAATTGTATTATTCTTCAAAAAAATTGCATTTAATCTTATGTTTGCTCGGTACTTTTCCTATGAAGCATGCAATCTGAGACTGATGTCCTTGAGGAAGGAAGTAGCCTACTGGCGCAATATAAAAACAGATGTTTATGTGAATAATTGTGAATAAACGCTATAATGTTGATCTGTTCATATGTACAGCCTCTGGAAATGTATCATTTCTGTACGTGCTGCTTTGGAGCTAACCTTAAGTGTATTCTTTTGCTTTAAACCACAAACAACGCATGGATGCCCATGTACCTGCCATTGTAAAGACAGATGGTTGTCAGAACCTTCCGTAAGTATCAAAAATATCCTTGATTGTGGCTTAAAAAAATACATTGGCCAAAAAAAAAAACTAATGGACCAAAAAACTAAAGATCAAACTAATAAAAAAAAGTGAACTATCCCTTTAAATTAAAACGCAAGATGAAAGGCAGATTATTTTCATTAATATTTGGCCATCTAGATTTAGATTAGTGAATCTGGAAAGGTTGGACTTCACACGATAAGATACGATACAGCTTTTTTATTGTCAGTTTGCACGGAAATTCATTTTGCATCCTTAGGCAGTTCCGTTCAAGAGATTACATACAGATTAAACACACCGTTACACACATGACACTTATCACAGACGTACATAACACATCAAACAGTCATGACAGACATACACATCACATTAGCTATATCCTCTGGATTCAGATCTCAAATAGCAGCACCCTGGTTTTGGCTTAGCAACAGGATAGACTGGATGTATAACAGAATCCTTCAGCCTGTTGCGTTTAAATCGAGGGACTCCGAGACGCCTGTCGGAGGGGAGAAGTCGTGTTCTCCGTTTAAAACGCGCGAGGAGTCTGAACACCTAGGCGTTGCGTTCGGCAGAATGCCGAGGACGTGAGCGTGCGTGTGTGAACACGACATAGAACGAGCCGATCCGGGTTCTCGGGGACACCCTCCAGCGAATGAGCTGCTCTCTCTCTCTCTCTCTCCCTTTCTCTCGCCCATCGATGTGGGGGTGCTTACATGCCTGCCCGTTCCCATCCCAAGCTCCCGTATCTCTGTGCTGCGTTATATATTTTCCCCCCTGTAATTCGTCATCGCATTCACCTGAGAGGATTTCAGCAGGCATTGGGAAGACCTCTTTTTTTTTTTAATTTTTTTTTTTTAATAACAATTACCACCATGTGTGGAGTCTCAGAAAAAGAATGTGCAGTGTAACATTAAAATAGCCAGCCAAACATTACATTACACCCCTGCGATAGATTGGCGGCCTGTCCAGGGTGTATTCCTGCCTCTCGCCCAATGTACGCTGGAATAGGGTCCAGCACCCCCAGCGACCCTGCTCAGGATAAGCGGGTATAGATAATGGATGGATGGATTATATTACATTACAGACATTTAGCAGACGCTCTTATCCAGAGCAATTTACACAACTTTGGCATAGCATTTATGTTTCATCCATTTATACAGCTGGGTATATACTGAAGCAGTGCAGGTTAAGCACCTCGCTCAAGGGTACAATTGCAGTGCCCTACTCGGGAATCGAACCTATGACCTTCAGGTTACAAGACCAGTTCCTCACCCATTTTACTACACTGCCACCCCAAACCATACTTGCCACAACGTTTTGTCATTTTGAAATGAAACCATGAATGTGAGGTTGAAGTGCAGACTGTCAGCTTTAAGGGTATGCACACTTATCTACAGTGATTCATGTAGGAATTACAGCCGTTTTTTTATACATACTGTAGTGTGTTTGGGGTCATTGTCCTGCTGCAAGGTGAAGCAATGTCCAGCGAGTTTTAGGGTATTTTGTTGGATCTGAGCAGATAAAATGTTCCTGTGCACTTCAGAATTCATCCTGATGCTGCCATCAGTAGTCACATTATCAGTAGAGACAAGTGAACCAGTTCCAGTGGCGGCTTTGCATGCCCAACCCATAACACTACCTCCGCCATTACATTACATTACAGGCATTTAGCAGACGCTCTTATCCAGAGCGACTTACACAACTTTTTACATAGCACTTTACATTGTATCCATTTATACAGCTGGATATATACTGAAGCAATGCAGGTTAAGTACCTTGCTCAAGGGTACAACAGCAGTGTCCTTACCCGGGAATCGAACCTGCAACCTTTCGGTTACAAGCGCAGTTCCTTACCCACTGTGCCACACTCCGCCATATTTGAAAGATGTGCGGAGGGTGCTTTGGATCATGAGCAGTTCTTTTCTCAACACTTTTCTCTCCATCACTTCAGTACAGGTTAATACTCGTCTGTCCATAAGTTTGTTTCAAAACGATTTTTTTTAATATACAATTTTTTTTTTTTTTTTAAGCAAAGTCTCTAACCAAGCAGTTCTGTTCTCGAGGCTTACCTGCGGTTTACATCTTGCAGTGAACCGTTGTGGAGGTTGTGCTTGTGTAGTCTTCTCTCTATTTTACTCTCTGACACACATGTATGCCTACTTCCTGGAGGGAGTTCTTTATCTGCTCGACAGTTGAAAAGGGGGTTTTTGTTCACAATTGAGAGCATTCTGTCATCCACTACAGTCGTATTCTGCGGTCTGCCAGGTAGTTTTTCCTGTCGCTGAGTTCATTGAGTGCATTCTTGCTTCTTAACAGTGCACCAAACAGTTGATTTTGACACACCCAGTGTTTTGGCTGTGTCTCGATTAATTCGGATTTTTTCCAAACCCACGATGGCTTGATTTCCTGGCGTTGACAGTTTTTTGGTCCACATGTTCTACCCCTAGAATCAACTCTCGACTCTGTTGTTACTTTTCTTGTGCATAAACTAATGATGCGACAACACACAGCTGGCCGAGAAACAGCTGAGAAAGTCAATTGTCCAATTACTTTTGGTCCCCAAAATGCGGACTCTGTCGAGAAAAGGCGGATAGTCCTACATAGTCCCACCCAATATGGATTTAAATACCAGAAAATAATTGAAGCTGACAGTCTGCACTTTAACCTTGTAGTCATTGTCTTATTTCCAATCCCACTGTGCTGGAGTACATTGCCAAAACAACTAAAACTGTCCAAAAACTTAGGGACTGCCCTGTAAATTTTCTGTGGGATCGTTTTTGTCAGTCTGAACGGCCTCGAACTCACAAAAGCTTGAACACGGGCTCTCCTTAACGTGCAAGTGGTTTTGATGTCCTTATCTCACTCCGCCTGTCCCCTCTGTTGCCCCGTGTAACGAGCGTCCTGTGAGGAGGGTGGAAACGTTATGGTGTTTGACAGTGCCGGCGTGGCGTAGAGCAGAACGTAAACAGGTACCGCGGTGTCCCCCGTCCGCCATGGAACAGCGCCGTGCCTTGGGGCCGGGGGCACTTAACCTGGAACTGCTTTAATAAACATCGAGCTGTCTAAATACACAGTCCCTCCTCGGTCAATAAATAAATAAATAAATAGGAAGCCTTGGGTGTTTGGGTCCCGGTAGGTAGGTAAATATATAACAATAACGTTGGACAGGTCCTGAAGGGTCGCCGCAATCTTCAAGCGGTTGTGGCTGCACTGCAAACCCCCCCCACCCCACCCCACCCCCCCTCGGCCCCCCCTTTGGCCCGCTGCGTTTCCTGTAAAGCCGGGGGCCTGGTGGACCGCAGCATATTTCTGGCTGGAGTCGTCCTCCCCCCCCCCCCCCCGCCAGGCTGGCCGTGAGCCCAACCTTGACTGCTAACCCATAAAAGCACCTAAACGCCGCCGTCCTCTTCGGGACGGGCACCAGGCCCCCCCCCCCCCCCCTTCAGGAAGGGAACGGTTCCTGCGGAAACGCCGTCCCGCCCCAGGTCCAGCAGTTCCTCACCGGGGCGCAGTCCCGTGCCCCGGGGCCAGGCGGTCCGCCTCAGGGTCCAAACGTCCCAGCGCCGAACGTTCCAGAGCCAGAGGCGGTTTCTGGTGGCTGTAATCTGATACTCTTGAAGAGGAGCTGAACAAAGCCCCCGAGTGTCTCCTAAAACCTGAGAGCGCTCTTCTGTATGAAACGGTCAATCATTTCCAAAATCCAACATGAAACTTTAATAACCAGATACGAACTTCTTAGAAATAAATCAGTTTTTAATCTTTTTTTTTTTTTTTTGCTTGAATGACTAATCTTTCAAAAAAAAAATTATTGCAGTATATATACACGAAGGTCCAAGGCTATATTCTGGGTGAATATTACACTGAGATTAGGATTATCCTCCTTCCTTTAAGAACCACCACAGAGCCAAGGCTACTGTGATATGTGAGCTGACATTTTGTTCTCTCTTGTTAATTTTGTTGTGTTAATAGGGGCTTGCGTGCATTGAACAAACCTCTTTGAGCCCTGAGAAAGAGCAGCAGACACACTGTACAGGAAGTCAAACAGAGCTGCAGAAGCAGAAGGCAGTGGTTGCGTGGCTGTTATTTTAAGTTCTGAGCCGAGATCAGGTACTGCACCCACCTAATCTAAAAGGAGAGCAACTCGCCCGTATGAATGCTAATAACAGAATGCTCAGGGTTGACTCTAGCACGGTTTCGATTCTTAAAAAAAAACAAAACAAACCAAAAAAAAAACACTGGGCGTGACTTCATTTTTCGAAGATCACCAGCCTCAGGAGCTGCACTAATTCACAAAGGGGTGATTTCGCCGCGCACTTATCTTTCTCCGCTGGATGTTTTCCCGAACGTGAGCGAGGGAGCGCACTTGAATGTTTTGGTATGTTACGGTGGGTTGAGTCAGGAGGGCTCTGGAGGCTGTGCCGGTTTCCCTCCGACCACAGGAGAGACTCCGGAATGGCGGTGATTATTCGTTGTTCATTTGGGTCCCGCAGTCTGGCCTTCCTCTGCCTGGTCCAACGCACTCTCTCAGACCACAGGAAGTGCCCTGTAGAACAGAGCTCTCTGTTTGCCGCTCGGTTTCTCCAGCTCTTACCGTGCTTTTAATGTGCGATCGTGGACATTCGCTTTCATTTTTAGATTTTTCAACACGCTCAAGTGACACGTGTAAAGAAAAAACCAAATAAAACGTAACACTATTTTATCGCACAACATTTTTTGGAAAATGAGGGTGGGATGGACGGTGTGGTGGTGCTTGTACATATGCACTACACACATCAACGGGAGTAATCTGTCTGTAATCTGTAAAATGCTCCTGCTGTTCCAGTACATTTAAATGCCATATAGAACAGACTCTTTTGAAAGAAACATTCTCACTCACAGCCATCATTTTGTTGCCATTGGTGACCCAGCAGATACAATGAAAACATCTCATGCTATGACAAATATATATTAAAAATGTTTTCAATTGTACGATCAGTAATGGCTGAACAAACACCTTTGAAATAGAATTTACACCATCAGAGTAGGTATCAAGCCTCATTTTATTTTGGGTTGCGGGGGGGGGGGGGGGGGTGGAGCCTTTTGATAGCTGGTGGTTCAGTCCTCTTCCAGGTTAAACCGAAGCCAATAAAGGCACACTCAGTGGCCGTGTGGCTAATACTCCACATTAAGAGAGATTCTGTGAGTTTCATGGATGTGCTTCGTGCCTCAGAAACCACAATAAGCTCTAGCCGCTCACCCCACGTGTCTTTAGGGAGCTGTTTGCAGACCCTGATAAGCCCTGATATGGGGCTAAATCACACACCGCCTGCCCCTGCCGAGTGGCCAGGCTGCCTTGAAAACAGCCGAGCCCTCCTTTAACGGGTCAGCCGCACGATCGGGCTCAAGGATGGACCGTTTTGTTTTCTCTGTTCTGTTAGTGTGTGACAGAGCGCAAAAGGACTGGTTTCTACATAATGGGTGCAGAACCGATACAGTCCGTCTTCCACAGGTAGATGTGGAAAGTGGATGTCTTCCGCAGGTAGATGTGGAAAGCGGATGTCTTCCGCAGGTAGATGTGGAAAGTGGATGTCTTCCACAGGTAGATGTGGAAAGTGGATGTCTTACAATTGCAGAGATGCGTCTGCTGTGCAGCGGTTGGCTTTTCATTTTCCAAAATAAACAAAACGAAAGCCAACTAGGAAGAGGTTTCCGGGTGTGTGTCTGGCGATCCCTGGTCCTGCCTCACACTGCTGTCGCCCTCGGTCTCCGACACACGTGCGGGGCGGTAATCTTTCACTGGGACATTAATGTCCACAAACCCCCCCCTCCCCCCTTTGTTTATTCAGTCTGACTGTGATTAAATACACTAATGGGGTCTACTCGTAACAGCGTGAAGCTGGTATACAGTACTGAAGCTGGCCCTTCCTGCTTTTATTGAACTAGCGACAACATTATTTTCGCTTCTGTTGATTTGCATTTGTGTTTAGGGTGGCCTTGTGGGATACGACATATTCCTGGAAATTGCGCCAGGCCAACGTAGTCGCATTCGGCCCAACTGATAATGATAATGATGATGGCGATGATGTCATCGCGGTACGTGAAGGCTATCTGTGTTTTGACTCCTGCCGCATCGTTCTGGCCATTTGCCTGTTATGCTGCAGAGTATGGTCACACACTGGCCTCACTGCCTGTCATCTCATGTCACTGATAATGCGGATTAACTGTGGCTCTCTCCTGTTATTCTCAGTGTGGGGGTCTCTCTAAAGCACTAATGTACTGAGGCTGATTACCATCTGACATTTGCGGTCTTGTTAGCTTGGCATTGATATCCATCACGAGCGTGGTTATAAGGACATAAAAAAAGTTTTATGAGGACCACAGACCCTTTAAGCTTGTCTAGGGTCACCAGTTTAACTACTGTCTAGGGAGAATCACAGTGCGCTGGCTGTGTCATGCCAGTTCTTGAACATCTCCAGAGAGTCTGCTTGTACTTCATAACCTGCCAAACCTTTCCATGTATTGACGACTGACATATTGTTGATGTCTTTTTGTGTTGACTCGTGCAGGTATGGAGAGTGCCATCACACTGTGGCAGTTCCTGCTGCAGCTACTGTTGGACCAGAACCACAAGCACTTGATCTGCTGGACCTCCAATGATGGGGAGTTCAAGCTGCTCAAGTCGGAGGAGGTGGCCAAGCTGTGGGGCCTACGCAAGAACAAGACCAACATGAACTACGACAAACTCAGCAGGGCCCTGCGCTACTACTACGACAAGGTGAGTGCGTACTTCACACTGTGACATCATCACATTACATCACACTGACTACAACCATAGGATTACTTACATTCGCCACAATGCACTGACCCACGTTGAATTAAGTTTACATGTTCTGTAGTTATGGGTCTGAACCAGGGTTGGCAGCCTTGGGTTTTTTCATTGGACTGAATTTTCCCTTGTGTGCTTCATCTGCTTTACTTATAGCTTTCTGGTACAGATTGGCTCTCTAAAAAAGGTTTTACTGTATATTGAATGGGTAACATCAGAATGACCTATAATTTATGGTGAACATGTGGGGTTTAAGGCTTTTTTCATGGGTCCTAGTTTACCCTTTGGCATAACAAAAATGTATATTCATATAACATTTCACCACTATTACGGTTGTAATATCCACTTTAATCTATTTGAATATTAACTGTCTTCACTCTCCCAATATAAACTAAGCCTTTTAATTAGAAAAAAATGTGATTAGTGCGCTATATAAATGCAGTCCATTTACCATTTACCAATGCAGTCGAATATACTGCCCATTTTTCCACATTTCCTAGTCACATGGAAGGGGCAAGCCCCGTTTAGGCAATCTTGCCGATTGACGTTGGCGTCCTCCCACTCATCCTCATACTCGGCTAGTGTGAGCGGAAGTAAGCTCGCTTTTGCGTTATGAACTCTGCTGTTCCTCTTTTCAGTAGACAAACAGGCCCAGCTGCAGTTTAACCCCCTACTACCCCACCCCCATCCCCCCCCCAACCCCCCCAGCCCCCAACTTCTGCTTTTATTCTCTCAGGAAACTCAAAGATATAGTGGTGGTACACGTTTTCATAAATACGCGTCTAGCTGTTATCTAAGAATAGTGGTGCCATTTCTGATGTGTATGTAGGCGGTGAACAGACAAGGTAAATGCCGACGTGAAGTCATTTTATAGGGTGCTGGGTGAATTTTTGGAAGTGGAAAAATGCTGCCATTGGTCCAGAATATCACTTAAATGCTCAAATGGGTTCAGATTTGGTTACTGAGAAGGCCCTGGCATATGGATAAGGTCAACGTGTCGCTCCTCAAACCAGTTTGTGAATGTGCTCTGTGGATGGGGGCATTGTCTGTCTGAAAGACATCCCACTGCAGGGAAGAAACGGTTAAACACGGGGTGAGAGTGCTTGCTTAGCACCATTAAGTACCAGCTGACACTGACCATATATTCTTAGGGTGTGAGTCTACTCAGGGCATGCCAAGAAAATGTGTGTCATGCCATTACCATGCCAACAGAACCCTTCGCTGTGGCACCATTAGTCTACATTCATCTTCTGTTGACTACCTGTAGCTTTCTGTGCCATGCTTTCTGTGGGAACGTGGTTGTAGTTTGGGCTGTAATGTAAAACAGGGCTCTGTTGGCATAGGTATTGATCGCCATATCAGTCAAATATTGGTTATTGATATCAGCCTCAGAATTTCCATATCGTGCATCAATATTTCTTTACTGACAGTGCTGTCTGTCAAATATTATTATTATTATTATTTTTTGCATTCATTTTTACTGTTTGAGAGAGAATATGATGAAGGTAATCCAGTATGTGTTTGCCCTCCCTGTTTTCTGCTTTTCAGAACATCATCAAGAAGGTGATTGGCCAGAAGTTTGTGTACAAGTTCGTGTCATTCCCGGACATACTAAAGATGGACCCCCAGGCCGTGGAGATGGGGCGGGACGGGGGCGGGGCCATGCTCCAGGAGGCGGAGTCGCTGGGTCCCGACGGCGAGGAGGAGGACCCCTCCAAACTGCCGCTGTCGGCCCTCCGCTCCCCCGCCTGCCGCAACGACTACATCCACTCGGGCCTGTACTCCTCCTTCACCGTCAGCTCGCTGCGGAACCAGCAGCACCTGCTGCGCGCCATCAAGGTGGAGAAGCAGCGGACGGAGCGCGAGGACGAGGCGCGGACCGTCATCCGCTTCGTGGCCAACCGGTCGGAGAAGAAGGGCGGGGCGCTGCCGGTGGTGTCCCTCCCGTCCTCCCCCCCGGCCTCGTCCTCGTCCTCGGCCGAGGTCTTCTTCGCCTCCTCCAGGCCGTCCCCGTCCCGCCGGCCCTCCGCCTCCTGCACCCCCTCCCCCTCCCCCTCCGGCAGCCCGGCGTTCGCCGTGGGCCGCGGGCGGAGCCCCGGGGCGGAGGAGGACGACCCGGAGCCGTGCGCTCAGCCGCTGAACCTGTCGGCGGGCCACAGGGAGCGCCTCTCGAACCCGCCCGAGAAGAGGGGCGCCGGCGGCGGGCCCCCCGCCAAAACCAGGAAGCCGAAGGGCCTGGAGATCTCCGCCCCGTCCCTGCTGCTGTCCGCCAGCGACATCGGCTCCATCGCGCTCAACAGCCCCGCGCTGCCCTCAGGGTCCCTGACCCCCGCCTTCTTCACTGCACAGGTGAGTCTCAGCCCCGCCTTCCTCACTGCACAGGTGAGTCTCAGCCCCGCCCTCCTTCACTGCACAGGTGAGTCTCAGCCCCGCCCTCCTTCACTGCACAGGTGAGTCTCAGCCCCGCCTTCTTCACTGCACAGGTGAGTCTCAGCCCCGCCTTCTTCACTGCACAGGTGAGTCTCAGCCCCGCCTTCTTCACTGCACAGGTGAGTCTCAGCCCCGCCCTCCTTCACTGCACAGGTGAGTCTCATTTCAGAAGGAATTTCAGTTGGCGAATCATAATAAATAGGTGTATGAAAAGATGTCTGTGTTTGGCTGAACTGGGCTTAGACCACTCAGCTAAACAGTGCTGGGAAAAAAAAGAACTGATGCAGGATTGCAAAAATATTAAAGGCCACATTCGATAACCTCAGTGGCTCAATCGCATGCAGAAGTGACCAATTAAAAAGGTAACCGTCCCTTTTTCCCCGTGACTTCCTCCTGCTTTGCATAATCTTCACGGTTGAGGCGTGGTGGGAAAGCAAACACAAACATGTTCCAGGAACTGCTTTGGTCCTCGCCGTGGGTAGTTCCTGTCCTCTTTCAGTTCCTACAACCCGGTGGAAAAGGGCCTATTCTCGTTGCACAGGTGAGCGCCATACGTGTCACTCACCTGTCAGTCTCAATGCTCAGGTGAGCTCCACACCTGTCAGTCACCTGGTGAGTATACAGGTGAGTTCAATATCTGTCTCTTACCTGTCGATTTCACAGGGAAGTCTGATACAGCTCTCACACGTGGGTGTTTACTGTGTAACCTGTTTGTTATGTCAATTCTGTGCTCTCAACTGTCATGTAATACGTATGGGAAAATGTTTTTGACCATTGTAAACATTTTGACTAACGACACTATTGTGTACTTGGCAAAAATGAAAACCAGCTTTAGTCTTAGGCTCCCAATTTAATGCCAGCCAATCTGGATAATTCCCTACAATCACATCGGGGGCTTGAACATTGGTCACACAGCTCTCCAAAATAGGAAAACATTCCTCTGAACTTCAGGACTATATACTTGAAAGGTCTACCCTAAATCTGAAGGCTTGTGGATTTATGCAAGGTTCCACAAACGCATCTGTGCCAAAAAAATATGGAGAAGAAAGGTGATTCCCTGTACCGCTCACTTTAGAAAAGGATGTACAGTCGAGTCTTCGCAAGGTTCACAAAGTTTCCTTTGTGGAACCCGAACTAACACCGGATCAGATAAGTGCCTGCCTTCACGATGGCTGGCTGCATACTTAACTCCCCCAAGGTTCCGAACGATGCAGATTGGTCGGAAATGGGGATGATGTCGCTGTGGCTTGCAGCAGGTAGTAAATGTGTTTAACATTAGCGTGATTGCAGGAAGGAACTAAGAATAGCTGCAGATTGAAGCGCCGTTCTGATTGGACGGTTGGGCGGGGGGAGGGAGGGAGGGGTCTTGGTGTGCCACATCCTTGGCTTTGCACACTTCATGACATTTCTACCCATTTCTTCTTTGTTTTGCGGCTTTGTGGGTCTGAGAGGAATTCTTCATAATTTTTAGTTAATTATTCTTGGTGTCCTGCCTCCCTGTGTGAAACTCGCTTCCAAGTACTGGAATGTCTCCAGACCAATGATTTCATGCTCCCACAAGCATAGTTTTATTACAGGGGAATGGGAAGTCACATAGCACAGTAAAGGACTGCTAACGTTTTTAAAATATTTAATTGGGAAGTCATATTTTCCATTCTTAGGTGTAGCATATTAGCACATTTATTTTATTCCAAGGTGTGTCCTAATTTAACACATTCACCATCACACACACACACAAAATAATTTAGAATTCATGTTAGACTAAATGTAAAACTGTATTTGTTAAATCTGCCACCTTGCAGTATTTTGAAGCATTAAAGAATTACCATTGGAATCACGATACTTTTAACAATTTGATCACTAAATGGTGAATAGTTCCTTAGAAACAGTTGGTTTAGGTGCTCGCTCCCAAGTACAGCCCGAGGCCTACTGGCCCAGAAATGTCTAGTTCCTTGTCCTCCGCCACCTATGACTGGGAATCCACACAGGGGAGTCCCAGGATTGACCAGAGCCCCTCAGGGCCTCCTTCCATCTCTCACTCATCCACCAAAGACAAACAAGCAATAGCAAGGAAAGCCCAGGTCACACGTCACATGAATTCCCCCCCTCATTATATTTTTAAACAACCAGAAAGTGACTTGTCCCTTTAACAAGTGCAGTAGTATTTCTGCTGGAAAAATGATGCAGATCAGATGTGGCAATATATTACTCCGTAAAAGGCGCACTTTAATGTGATTTAGTGCAGATTATAAGATCAGTGGAACCTTCTGGAGCGGGGTCTGTGCATGAATCATGTGGACAGAGCGCACCGTCTTGGGTTCAAAAGCAAAACGTGAGGCGCCCAAATCTTTCTTAAGACTGGGGTGTGAGGGGAGGAATCCATAAGCAATGCCATATGCTCTGAAATCCTGCAAAAATCTGAATGGGAGCCTAGGTCCCACAGTAACAAAAGCTTGCTTCATTTGTGTGACAGGAGAAGTGGGTGGGGGGGGAGAGAGAGAGAGAGAGAGAGAGAGAGAGAGAGACAGAAGGGGGAAGTGAAAGAGAGAAAAAGCAAGAGAGAGAAAGAGAGTAATTGATGCCGTATGTTCCTGTCTAACCCGGTACAGTGGGGGTCCGGTTCAGGGGTCCGGGGTTCCAGGGGTTCCCAGTCTCTGGATGGTCACTCCAGATCACCGGGGGCCGGGACCCTCCTAGAATGCTTCCCGGGTTCGAAGCTTGTGTCGTACCCTTATAGCTTGGAAGAGAGAGAGAGAGAGAGAGAGAGTGTGTGTGTGCACGCAATCCAGCACCATAACCACCGCCACTGTCGTCACACCGATACACAGATTCTGAGACACACCCATGACGGAAAACCACAGGACTGAATGTACTGAATTAGGGGAGAAACCTCGCGCTCAAAAAATTGACGCAGGACAGAAACGCTTCTGGACACAAGCAGAGAAAAAGGCAAACCTTTCCCCCCGTGGCTCAGTTCGGCTCTGGCCGGCTGCAGTTTAGTAACGGACGACGAACGGTCACGCAGCTGTGTCATAACAGCGTAGATATCGTGACTTGAACATGTGTCTGCAGAGCTCCACTAACCAGCAGTTAACCTTACTGTCCTCAGGCAGACCCTCGCTTCTGAGTCAAACGTGCAGTCGCTAACAAATTCCAATCTGCGGTTGTATTTCACTCTAAAAGACTTTCATGTGAAAATGAGACCGCTGTTGACAACAGCACTGCTGCCAAAATGTGTCATATAATATGCACACTCAGTCTGGTTACTGTAGATCAGCAATGGTCATGCACTAAGTGTAAGCATAATCTATGTGTGCAATGCAAGTTCCCTGTTGTGCATTGAATGATTTATGGTACGGATAATTAGATGTCAAGCAATAACAAAGACAGTTGCCGTTGCAATAGGCTAATGATGTATTGTCAAATTAAGGTTAAAGGTTAAAGTTTAGAAATGGGTTACAAGGAATACAATAAGTCTACAACAGAGCCCATAATTGTTGATGCGTTTTGCCTCTGTACCCGTTGTAGAGGCCCCCTGTGTAACTCTTGTCGATTACCACATTGCGATTTATGTCATTAGGGCTAAACCCACCATTGTGTGTCTGGCGTTAATTTGGCTAACCTTTTTTTAAACATGTTGTCTGTATCCTACTGGTTTAGGCTACTTGGACACGGCGTCACCACTGTTTACATTTAGCGGTGTAGGGAGTCCACCTGGTAGTACCTATGCAAATTTGGTAAATATTTGCCAGTTGCTTGTGGTCATTCACGTTTTGTATTTTATTGACAGTGGAATCAATTGGTTCCTTTTCTGTAGCGTTCACGTGTTCATTATGACAAAGGACAAACTGTGTTTTTTTTCCCCCACTGCTATTTTTCAGTGGAAACCATTGAGTCATGTACTGTGTCTTTATTTCATGGTACACACGTTGCATGTGGGTGTACTCATGGGACAGCACTGGTAGACAAGACAATCCTGTCACTAAAAATAAACTAGCCTACTGCTGAAGTAAATGTTTACAAACCAGAAAGATGAAGAGAAACTAGAAAAAACAGGCCAGAAGGACTAACTATAGTTGGCCTTTGTATATGTAAACTGTATTTCAGGTTTATGCCATCATTTTTCTGTACGTTCGCCTTACAATTTAAAGCTACACACACATAATACACAAACATTATTGTGCCCTGAAATGGGGGGATGACTATGTATAAAAAATTCTGTAATGTATACATGGTGAAACCAAAATATATAAAAATACATTTCAATAAAAGCTGAGATTGTGTACTTTATTCACATGTGAATTGTTTGATTACAAATCTAAAATTACATACAGAAATGACAACATTGAAAGTATTAATAAAACAGAAAGTATAAGTAGTATCGGATAACCTTTCTTCAGTTCCCTCCACGTCATCGTCTCCTCAGTACATTGCAATTTCGTTATGATGACATCTACTATGCTATATTTATTTACGTTTTTTTATTTATCTATTTTATGATGTGTATTGGTCGTGTTGACTACTGTCTGCAAACCAAATTGCCCCTCGGGGACAATAAGGACCGTTCAGTCCAATCCAACATGGTATTGACTGTGGCGCGAGACTTTTCCTGCACCTTCAGTGTAAGAGGTTTTGTGAAGCTGACCCGTCCTGCATTCCCCCCCCCCTCCCCCTCTGCAGACTCCCTCCGGGCTGTTGCTGACCCCCAGTCCCCTGCTCTCCGGCATTCACTTTTGGAGCAGCTTGAGTCCCGTCGCCCCCCTGAGTCCCGCCCGGCTGCAGGGACACAGTTCCCTATTCCAGGTACGGAGCTTGGAGTGGGAGGTATTCGGGAATGTGGAGTGACTCGGGAATGTGGAGTGACTCTTGTCCCGTCTCAAACTTGTGTGCAGGCTTCGAAAATGTGACTGTATTTGCTATATTGCAGTGACGAGCGGGAGAGATCTTGCGAGCACACATCCACATAGCAGGTCTTACACTTTGCGTTAGATTGCCACCTTTTAGGGACAAGAACAAGGATTGCAGGTTACTTCCATGTTCCACTGGGCATGTATATAATCAGTGATATAAATTCAACATGCGTTCTTCAGCAGATAGTGACAGATCTGTAACCTCCAGTACAGGTTTTGAGAGGCTGGCTCCTGTAGTCTGTGTGTCAGTAAATGGTAGAGTACAGGTTTTGAGAGTGTGGCAGGCTGTGTGTGTCAGTAAATGGTAGTACAGGTTTTGAGAGGCTGCTCTAGTATAGTCAGTGTGTGTCAGTAAATGGTAGCACAGGTTTTGAGACGCTGTCTCCAGTACAGTCGGTGTGTGTCAGTAAATGGTAGTACAGGTTTTGAGACGCTGTCTCCAGTACAGTCGGTGTGTGTCAGTAAATGGTAAGAGTACAGGTTTTGAGAGGCTGCTCCAGTATAGTCAGTGTGTGTCAGTAAATGGTAAGAGTACAGGTTTTGAGAGTCTGGCTGCAGTACAGTCAGTGTGTATCAGTGTACATAACAGACTCCAGGAAGGGCCCTGTTGTTTCTGTGGGTGCTCCGCGTTCTCAGTACCTCAGCCCAGCCAGTGGTGTCAGGTTACCACGCTCATGTGAGATGAGAGGGAAATCCTGTGGATACTTCCTGTTCAAGCCCAGGGGAGGTGGTCTGAAAAGCATGGGCGGGGTCCAGTAAAGGGGGGGGTGGGGGGCGGAGGGGGGGGGTGGTATCCTGTTTCTTATTTACACTCCCTCACCCTGTACTCTCTAACTAGTCTACTGGAGAGAGGTTGTTTTGGCACTAAAACAGAGAATTCTCTTTTTAATCTACCTCTCGTACTGATGCCAGTATTGAGAAAAGAAAAAAAAAAAAAGAGTGAGAGGAACGTTTCAGGAAACTGTTACCATAGCAACCGAGCCCGAACAGCAAGAGCTGTGACGGCTCTCCCTCTGGTAGTTACGTCCATTGCAGACTCAGTGCAAGGCTTATTACTACATCTGCTCTTTCATAAGGCTCAGTGAAAGTAGAGTGATTAATTCAGCAGTTAAGTGGTAAAGAAGTGGTCACGTTTTTTTGCGTAGCGTAGTACAGCCCATGCTACACCGCAGTTAAAAACAGGTAAACTGTAGACTGTGAGCTTCCTCTTTTGCAAGAGTAGAGTTAGTCACTGGGTTCCGTTTGGTCACATGACTTCCTGTTGCAACAGACGGTCCGGCAGGTCAGACAAAGCCAAGATCAAATTGCACATGAATCAGACCCTTGAAAAAAAGTCATCGCTGAACAACAGACGACATAATTCAAGACTCGCTGACTAAACAGGTCGGAAACATGCTAGGCGCTTCAGCAATAAAGCCAGACTCTGCGAGACAGGGGGCTACTGGCACAATAAGAGGAAATCTTGGGAGGCAACATGGCCGCCTTTTCAGATTTTGCTGCAATCTTCCTCAGTCCACACTAGACTTACTCAGCATCGAATAGGCTGCATCCTTTGCTCCGAATTTCCATAGTGCCGCCTCTCTGTTTTTGTCTTGTTTAAAGTACAGACGTCCTGTCCCTTCCTGTCACAATTTGTACAGCAAACAGGACCAGTGTCCAACCTCCAAAGTTAAGGGTGGAAGACATCCTTCATTACTTGTGAAATAACAGCTGTTCCATTAGAGAATGTGAAATGTTAGAAGCTGCAGATTCAAATATTTACTATGAATTGTTACAGAAGGTCACATTGACTTTTATACTGCTTATATAATGTGTTGAACCTTCATTACCTTTTGTTAATTGGCTTTATTTTTAAAATTCATATTAGACCAACCTGAACTTTTGGGGGGATGCTGTTGGTGAGCGGATCCGTGAGAGTGGCCGCTTCGCAAATAAACTACAGATGTTTCCTTTCTGGTTTGGGGAGGGAAAAATACAACTTCCTGAGTGGGGGAAAACTGTAGGACTCTACCGATCACCCCCCCCCCCCGCCTGGCCTGCAGTCCCAGGTCGAGCCACGCTGGTCCGGTTTCTCGAAGAAGAAAGCCAGCGTTCGGGCGGCGAAGGTTTCGTGTCGCCGCTGCCTGTGGATCTCACCTTGGCGTCCCCGCCGTCTTGTCTTTCTGTCCGCAGTTTCCCACCTTACTGAACGGACACATCCCCGTCCCCATCCCGAACCTGGACGGGTCCTCCTCGCCCCTCCTGCTGTCCTCCAGCGCGCAGAAGTCCTGATTCTGGTCTCTGAGACCCAGCAGGGAGGCCCGACCCTCCATCTTTCGAGAAGACGACGTCGGCCCCAAATGTTTTCAACACCCCTCCTCCACACCACCACCACCACCATCAATGTTATCAACAGGGACAGTGTCAGCCTTTTTTTTTTTCCCCCACTGCATATCACAAATCCACCCTCAACGTCCAGCGTTGCAAAGCTGGAGCGAGACATACAGGTTGTACATAGAGTAATTGAGGTCTTTTTTTTGTTTCCTGTAGACTTTTCAGCAATGTTACTCATCTCAATGTCCCCGCCCCCCACAAACACACATTCGAGTCGAGTGTTAAACACTCCCCGTGTTCTTCGTAGGGTTCTCTGGCCTCGAGGTCCATCTAAGTGTGGCTTAATGTGACACCACACACAGGCCTCTTGTCCCGACACTGCAGTAGACGATAGTATTCATCCCGTCTCCTGCCCTTTGGGCACAGATGCAGCCATCTTTGTCGTCACCATGTTGTAGCAAAGGCTGTGTGCCCTGCGGTCACATGCCACGGACCTTTGAACCTACTACAATTTGAACATGAAAAAACTACGGAATCCCATCCAAATGTTACATGGTTTCAGGACTTAAGTGTCAAACGTTAAGTATTTTAGGCATCGTTTTCTCACCAGGATACCAACATTCTTCTCTTTTCAGTTTTGACCTCTTTTTAAGGTTTCACCAAATGTGACACATTGTGGCCAGAGAACCCACAGTGAACTAGGGGTCAGTTATTTCTTCTCATTTCATATTTTGAATTCATTTTTTATTTTTTTAAATAACTCCATCAGAGGCTGTGAATCTGGTTGTTCTTAGTGTTGTGTATTGTATTGTATTATATTGTATTGTATGCACTGTGCTTTACCCTTAGTACCGGCTGTGCCTTCTCAAATGTAAGAATTATGTATTATTTTCCAGCTTTAAGAAGAAAAAAAAAAACAAACCCATCTTTTAAGGACGAAATTCCAATATAATATTGAAAAAAAAGCTTATAATAGCTTTTTAATTATTTTTTCATAAAGGAATTGAACAAATGTATTCTCATATTAATTTTATATTTGTACTTTTTAAGAGTCTAGAAAATATGCCTAATGTGGTTTTAAATAAACTTGAAGCATTGAATGCTGCATAATACTCTGCCCGTCTTGTGTTCATTATGGCACATTACAGCTCAATGTAAACTTCACATCCATGCTATATACACAATTTTGACTTTACCTGCAGTACAAAACAACTAGTTTTCCGAACACACAGGAGTGTTTTCACATTTGTTTAAAAAAAGTGGCATTCTGGGTAAGCAGAAAAGACACACACCTCCACCCCCATACCCAAATTTGGAGATTTGGTTAGCAACTGTGAGCAAATTAACTAGATGATGTCAATTTCCAAAAGATCTCTCATAATAGCTCAACCCAGATCATTGATGTAATTCACAAACGTTTTCACCTCATGGAGTTTGACATAAACGCTGATACACAATCGAAGCATATTCCCAGGCCAGGCTGGGATCCCACTTGTTTGTTATTTTAGCACAGGGAACTAAATCTGCATTTCTTCAACGATGTCCCATTAAATGGGTTGAAATTACAGTACGTATAATGACGCAGCCCTCGATACACTCCAGCTGCGCAAGAGGTCCATGTTAGGAATGTGTTAACCACGGGCTGTATTAAACGGCATGGACAACACCATCTTCTCTAAGCTAATAACCGGTATTAAGGTGCTGGGCCGGGTCTAAAAGACCTTCCCAGTGTAACGCACTCTACCTGTTAGCGCACAGCGAATGTTCTCGCAGAGCGGGAAACGTCGGGGAGTTTGGGCTTGCTGCTAATGAACCACATAATTCAGAGTAATGGGGCTTCGCACAGCGCAGATTAGATACTTTTCTGGCTCCGTTCACCGCCTCCTACTCACCCTCCCACCCGCTCACCCCCGAGCTCGCTGCAGCGATGGGAAAGTAAACCACCATCAGACCCGTGCGTGGAGGCGGCCTCCACAGCACTGACTCACAGGCTCGCCCCCAAAACCAATCAATTCACACCGTTCTCCGTAGCGAAGCATTACGATTGGCCGCGACCCGGTCGGGCACTGATATCGCCAAACCCCAATTTCAGGGAAGTTCACGAAGCCTCACACCCCGCGCTGCTTCCCGCCATTTTCGCGACCGCTCCCTCGGGGTCACCTTGAACCTGCGGCGCACACATCAGCGCAGACGGAACGCCCTCCCGTCTGTTCGCTCCGGCGCTCTCTCTGCGTCCCGGGTTCCGCCGAACACCGCTGCCAGACGACCCCGCCCCTCCCCCCCCCCTCAACAGCGCGCTCTGCGCCGGCCCAGAATTCCTGTTTTCAAAGAGGATTCCGCGAGGAGAAACTGCGGGCTGGCCCTGCGTCTCGATAGATGTTTCTAAAAAAACCCTCAAGGGGGCGGGAGGGGGGGGGGAATTTACGGGCACAAGCGTCTGTGGTCTACAGACGTCCCAAACTCGCACGTCCGGGGAGGGGGGGGGAAGAGTCGTGCCAGCCCTCCTTTTAAAAAAAGCTCCAAAGTTTGTTGATTTCATCCTTTTCCCCACTGACAGCTCAGAGAACATATTAGTCATGCAGTAACTGCCTGAAAAATACTATAAACAGGACCTGTGCTGGGCCAGCGAACGCGCTGAGCGGTGTTTCTGACGACACCCCCCCTCACCCGCACCTCGGAAAGCAGCCGTCGCTCTGCTTGAATATCTTGTGGCTGCCCACCTCTCCAAAGTCCTGACGGGCAGACCCAACCACCCAAACATTCACTCATTTCCCAGAATCACTCAAACGTGGCGACAAGATGAAGGCGTGCTCCCAAGTTTGTGAAACCGTAATCCCCAAGTGACCGGAAGGGTAACGATTTGTTTTCTTTCCTCCTTTTGGGCTTATATGGTCAATAGGCAATCCTAAAAAGCACTTACTGGAAAGTGATCAGAGTCCTGGAAGAACATCACAATTTAACCTAAAAAAGACTTTTGTTTGCTTAAGTTAAACACATCAAACACACTGTCGGGTGCCCGGTGAAGTAAGTCACTATGTTCTGATACAAATGTAATTAATTACATTTTCAAACAGCAGAAGTACAGCTAAACATTCGATCTGCCATCTTCCTCAGTATTCGATTGTCTTTTAAAAAAACTAAAACATTTCCTTATCAATTTTATTTAAACCCCCTCCGTAGACATCACGGAGTTTTTCAGGACATCACGCAAAATCATCCCCACTATTAAAAAAAGGACAATTGAGCAATTCAGGGTGTCTGTATGAAACTGACTAAATTTACTTAAATGGTTATGAGAAATAAATAACTCCAGTAAAAAGTGTTAAACGGTCGATAACTGTCCACCGTTTTGAGTCAGTGTTCCAGAGAGGCGAAGTTTACACCACACCAGGCATTCCATGCGTCAGGTAAAGACCTCCACACCTTTTTCACAAACAGGTAGGATCAGGTCATTCTCATGTTGGGAAGAAAGTACAATATTACAATATTAATACATTACTGTCAGTTGAAAACAACACAGCGGTTCGTTAAATCTAAAATTTCAATTTGAAATCTTTTTTTTCTTTTCTTTTAAACGTGTACAAACGCTGGAAAACAGAGCAGTGGTCCAAATGCAAACTCTTACACAAATATATATATATATTTCCCCACCCCCCCACTTCAGTTTTGCACATTTTTCTGATTTGTTTTCTCTCCTCTGGAAAAAAAAAGCACAAAGGTAGGAACGCATCCCCCAACATGCCACAATGACACAATTATTCACAAATAAAGTTAAAATGTAACATACAAAAAAGGCTCTTAATACTGCTGAATAAACTACACTTTCAAAGTCATTACAAGCAGAAGTCTCTGGTGCTCCAGGGTCCAGTACGGTGACAGTCTGCTAGACTCTCACCCCCCCCCCCACTGATGGTCAGGTACAGAACAGGCCGACCATTCGGGAAAGAGAGACTTTTTTTTTTTTTTTACAGTTACAGAAGATGCACTAAACTAGCTCTTAAAGGCAAAGAACATGACACTGTGGATAAGCAGTGTTGTCCGGGGAGACGGGGGGAGCTGACAGGGCCAGAGCAGTTTGGGAGGGGGGGGGGGGAAGGGGGGAGGGGGTCCACACAGAGAGTGTGAAGAGAATCGCCGTTGCCTGAGCTCACGCCTGATCTCATGACTTCAGGTAATGCCCTCTGGTCAAAAACGCCTGGGGTACTCCTTTCGCCCTCCAGTTCGTCTCCAGTCACGACGTCAGCCGTGACAGAAAAAAAAAAAAGAAAAAAAAAAGAATTATCTTGGAATGCTATGAGCGCACTCTACTTGGTCAACCGTTTTGGTGGGCGGGGGAGGGGGGAGGTTCCCCATCTTGTGAAGAGCGGTTGGCTTGTCGGTGGCCCCTCCCCCCCATTACTCCCCGTTGATTGGTGGATGTGCGCCGCTGCGCTCAGTAGCTGGGTGGGGAGGGCTGTAGCGATTGATTGAAATGTGTTGATCAGAAACTGGTGGGGAGGCGGGCGAGGGGGGGGGGGGAATAAGACTACAGTACCCAGCTACTGAGCTGACAGACGCTCCACCGGTCCCCCTCAGCACATGATCACATGACCCGGGCCCTAACTGCCTAACTGTACAGCTTTCAGTCTGAAATGAGATCTGCTACAGTACTCCAGAGTAAAAACCTGGAAAGAAAAACAAAAAAACAAACAAAAAAAAACTGCAAAAACCGCCTGCAATGCAAAGTAACTCATGTCTAGCAGGAGTCGGGGAGCATCAGGGACACTAAAAGCACGCGATTCTTTTTTTTCTTTTCGGAAAAAAACGACGACAGTTAACAACAGCAACAACAACATTATCATCATCATCATCATCAACGAAATAACACAGAACTTTAGCGACTGGTCTGTTGTCGAGGGCAACCAAGCAAGTTCACATGATAAAACGGGTGTGTTAAATATAGACAGTAGTTGTTTTAGCAGCAAATGATTCTCTCCAATAAATTAACACGCAGAGTCAGTCTCTTCTCTCGGCCCACAGGGGCTTCAAAAGGCCGCCAGCCGGAGGAGAAGCGGAGAGGGGAGGGGCAGGGGGGTGAGGGGCGCGCAGCCCGGGAGACAGGAAGCCCCCCCCCCACCCCACTCCCCAAATATCCTCCTCTCTGGGCTGCTGGGTGTGAGTTTACACAACAGAAATCAAGTCCTCGCTCTCGATCCGACGACGCGTGAGCCTAGAAGAGCATGCTCTGTCTTCTGTTCTTGCTGTTTGCTGCAGAGGGGGAGGGATAGACAGAGAGAGAGAGAGAGAGAGAAGGATGATTAGTCGTTTCAAACGCAGGCCTGGGTGTGGGTTAGCCCTCGTTCACACACGCAGCTGCGCTTGAAGCATCGCGCAGGTGTGATCTTTGTCCGATGACTCGTGTGTGAAACGCTGTACCGTGCGTGCGCATCGCCTGGGTTACAGTGTGAGGGGTCACGGGCTCTGTGGAGCCCACCCAGGGTCCAGAAGGTAAACAGGAAGTGAGCCGTACAGGAAGGGCCTGAGGGAAAAGTTCGCCACAACAACGAGCGCCCGCCTATTCACCATCTCACGCTCGTATAACACAGCCCATAACACGCAGAGCAGGCTGGAATGGTTTCTTCAGTGTGTCGTTTATTTAATGTAGTATTTAATAGAAGTGCCCACTATGGACACGCAGCGAGCGCTTCTCCCTTTCCAAGCAGTGACCTGGGGGGGGGGGGGCCTGGTCGGGCCTGCCTGGGGAGGCCGACGGCTCCCTCTGCTGGGGAGAAGGGGCCGCTGCACGCGGGGAGAGGGTGGGGACAGGACGGGAAGGCGCAGACGGACTCTGTTGGGCCAGGAAGCCGCTCACCTGACTCTGGGTAAGAGGAGCTCCGGTAGCCGGGGTCTTTCTGCAGCTGCACCTCCTTCAGTGTGAATATTGAAATGCCTGTGGGGGGGGTGGGGGGGGTGGAGGAGAAAGGGAGGTTGATTAGGGTTAGGAGCCTAATGAAGCGCCAATGCCAACACACACAGCCCTGCCTGTCTGCGAAGCCATAGCAAGGCCTCACACACCCAGAACACTCACACACACACACACACACACACACCCAGAGAACACACACACACACACACACACACACACACACACCCAGAACACACACACACACACACACACCCAGAGAACTCACACACACACAGCACTCACACACGCAGAGCACTCACACACACACCCAGAGAACTCACACACACACAGCACTCACACACGCAGAGCACTCACACACACACACACACACACACACACACACACCCAGAGACTCACACACACACAGCACTCCACACACAACACACACACACAGCAACTCACAACACCACACCTCACACACGCAGAGCACACACACACTCACACACACACACACACACACACTCACACACTCAGACACACACACACACACACACTCACACACTCACACACTCACACACTCACACACACACACACACACACACACACACACACACACACACACACACACACACACACACACACTCACACACACACACGCAGAGCACTCACTTTCCGGCAGTGCGTGCACGCGCATCCCCAGGCTCTTGAAGTACGCGTGCTTCATAGACTCGTCAGCGGAGATCCTTTTCTTGGACTCGTACTTTGGGGGAAAAAATAAACAAGTAAACAAATAAATTCACACTGGCTGTACGTTCAAAACAGAATACAAAACTAGCAACGAAAAAGAATAATAAAAGAAACCAACTTCAATCGGTAAATAAATTTATAATGCAGCTGGTTTTATCACTTTCTAACGTGGAAATTTAATTATTGCTATATCAGTGCCTCCTGGTGGTCATTTCCAGAACTGCACTTGAAAATCTTCATACTGAAAACTACATATTGAAACATGTGGTAGATACACACACATTCACACCCCTAACTGTGGTCAGGCGTGTGAAACTCACCTTTAAAAACATTAACAACAACTCGATGCCTTCAGTGTCCAGCCTGATGAAAGAGAGAGAGAGAGGGAGAGAGAGCGAAAGGGAGAGATCAGTGTTACTGTCACGCTGCTGACTGATGTGTATTTGGTGGCAAACTGGAGGAAGGAAGCAGTCTACTTTCAAAAATTCCACAGGATTTCCTGCCTGGAATGAACTAACACACGCACACGCACACACACACACACACACACACATATATACACACACACACATACACATACAGACGTACGCACGCGTGTGCACAAGCACACAAGCACACACACGCACACAATGTTTACTTAGTTATTTTTACTGAATACTGTTTCTAGTGAAATTAAAGTTCCCAGGAGAACTCAGTGACAGAAGTTACAAAGCCTGTGAAGAACCTGAACTAAACACACACTTAAGTGGGAGTCATATTTCATCACACAAACACACAAACAAACACACAAACATGGCTCCCCTGTGGAAACCGTACCTCGGCGCGTGGTTTATGAAAGGCTGGGCTTTGTATTTCGGGAAATTGTACGATTTGAACTCCTCGATGGAAGAAATCCCCGGCCACGAGTCCTCCGAGGGTGTGCCTGTGAAGAGACGACCAGCAGCCCACACAATCAACACCGAGAGAGTGGATCACACAATCAACACCGAGAGAGTGAATCATACAATTAACACTGAGAGAGTGGATCACACAATCAACACCGAGAGAGTGGATCACACAATTAACACTGAGAGAGTGGATCACACAATTAACACTGAGAGAGTGGATCATACAATCAACACTGAGAGAGTGGATCATACAATTAACACTGAATCAGAGTTTTTTTTTTTTTTTTTAAGCCTATCATTGAAAACTGACATGAATTACGGTGATGAGGGATAGTCAGCCCCAAAAGTGTAAAATCATTCATTTGTTTTTTTGTGCCTCAAGAAATGTCTTTTGGCCAGACAATGGCATCTCTATGCGGCACTTTTTCAGAGTTCCCCAAACCCGGTAAGAGGCATGTGACGATGACAGCAGATACCGAGCAACTTTATGACTCTCACTTCCCTCTGCTCTCCAGATTTACTGCCGCACCCGTCACCCGCACACGCCTCCACACGTGCGGCCTAATTAACCACTCAGCAGTGCACCTGCGGCAGTGCTTCACACGTCACCTGAGCACGAGGTGCTAACACAGGTGGAGGTGCGGGTAAGCCCCCCCCCCCCCCCAGCAGGTGAGCGCCCTGACCGAACTCACCCAGCAGTCTGAAGATGAGGTGCAGCTCGTCCTCCACGGTGGACCCGGGGAACAGGGGCCTTCCGGCAGCCATCTCGTAGAATATGCAGCCCACGCCCCTGCGACACGGAGCACGCTCAGTCACACGCCGCCAGCGGATTGGCCGAGGGCAGGAAGTCGGTGGCAGGAAGTGACCCTCGGCCCACTGGTTTCGCACAGTTTTTCTCACACGCACAGTCACGCTCACACCATTTCGCACCACACCCTAGTTCCTTTTTGTTTGTGTTTTTTTCAAAGGCACATCGACACTCGCTACGATTCTTAAAGCTATGGTTTTACTATACGCGCTTTTTTTGTTGGCCACACATTTAATTGACAGGAATCTGCAGGGGTGTTCGGAAATGTTACCAGCATCTAAAGAGTAAAATACTCCAAACACACACAGGGACCAGGTCTGAGTCAAACAGACAGACAGACAGACAGAGAGACAGACAGACACACATGCACCCAGCCACAGGACCCCTAACAGTGAAGGTCACTCAGGTTGCACAGGTACACATTTCCACCCTCAAAAACCCCCCCCCAGCCTACAGGGCAGCTGAGCTCTGCCCTCCTGCAGCAGCTCCACACAGACAGCCTCTCTGAACCCGCAGCACTGGCCTGCCTCCCTGCCCTGAGCAGGAAGAACAACACAGGAAGGAGAAGAAGAGCAGCCGGCCGCAGCTGCTCGGGCTGAAGGGCGCTGGGGTTTAAACGCCGCACCCTGCACCCCCCCCCCCCCCCCCACCCCCCGCGCCACCCCCGCGCCTCACCACATGTCGATCTGGGTGGAGTATTCGGAGGAGCCCAGCAGGACGTCCGGGGGACGGTACCACAGGGTCACCACCTCGTTGGAGTACGTCTTGGTGGGAACGGATTTGGCCCGGGCCAGACCTGGGGGAAACAAGACGACGGGGAAGACGGGCACGTGAAATGTCAGTCTGAAACGCTTCAATGCTTTAAAGAACTAAATACAAACTCTGCGGAGGTCAGAGTCACATCCTCTGATTTCTATACACCAGCCAATCACACAGTTTTACCACACAGCTAGATATTTATAACAGAACAGGACCGCTGAGCAAAGGGTAGTTCCCTGCCAAAGTGGCTGGTAGAGCAGACGCACTGAGCAGCCACAGATCATTTGGCCGGTGTCTGGTGTTAACTCCCCGCCCCGGCCCTTACCGAAGTCGGCCAGTTTGAGCTCGCCCCTCTCGTTGATGAGCAGGTTCTGGGGCTTGAGGTCCCGGTGCAGAACCTTCCGCCGGTGGCAGTAGGCCAGGCCCCGCAGGATCTGGTACAGGAAGATCTGCGGCGGAGACGGAGAGCGGGAGTCAGACCGGCGAGCCATCTGCGCTTCGGAAACGCGCTCCGAAGAACCCGGAGCGTTCGTGTCCGCAGATAAACCCCAAAAGGACACAAAATGGCCGCTACTTTTCCTCCCCTTTTATGATGAAACCTCATTTTAATGGGGCAGGACGGGCTCATTTCTAACGCAAATCTTGTTTTGTAGAGTATTTCCCAAATTCCCCACTGTTCTCAGTGATGTCATTGAAACCTAGTTCTCAGTGATGTCATCGAAACCTTGAGTTGTCATGGGGAGGTTCGAGGGGACTCACCTTCACATTGTGCATGCTCATAATGTTCCCACAGTCATCCATGTACTGTTTGAGGTCCTTGTCCTGCACAGGAAGCGATGTCACAGACAAGACAGGAAGTCAGGGGAGGACACATCCAACACCGCGCGCCTCAAACAGCGACTCATCCTCGTCGCCTCCAGTAAACGCGCCGCCTGCAGTGAGCGCGAGCTGAGCAGACCGCAGCGGTAAGCCAGCGGCTTCTGCAGCTGCACAGAGCCGTTGCACCTCGCGTCTGCTCACTTTTTCCACCCCCTCTGAGCTGAGGAGGCGCACGGAGGCTCGAAGCAGGTGGTCGGTAAACAGTACTGTATGATGTGTGAGACGCAAAGCAATCCCACAGAAACTCTCAGATGTGCGTACTCGCGCACACACACACACCTCTCCACACACACACACCACTCACACACACACACACACACACACTCACACACACCACAACACACACAAACACGCCAACACTCACACGCACACACACAACACACACACACACACAGCACACACTACACCACCACACACACACCGTACACACACACAACCACAACCCTCTCCCCACACACCACCACACACCACCCACACACACACACACACGCTCACACGCACACACACAACACACACACACTCACACACACACACACACACACACTCACACACACACGCACACACACCTCTCCCCACACACACACACACACACTCACAAACACTCACACACACACTCACACGCACACACACCTCCCCCCACACACACACACACACACACACACACGCTCACACGCACACACACTCACACAACACACTCACACGCACACACACCTCTCTCCACACACACACACACACTCACACACACACACACACACTCACACGCACACACACCCGTGTGAAGACGCAGAGACAGGCAGCGAGGGCCGGGCTCTCGCCTTGGGTGTTAAACATGTCACTAAAGGGGAAGAGGCTTCTGTTCCCTTTAACTGTGGGCGGAGCCTGGAGGCAGCGGTGGGCTCCGCGTGACGAACGACACCGTAACCGTGGTAGATAACTCCTCCCCCTTCTCCTCCATTCCACAGCCCACCGCTGCCTACACGCTCAGTCCAGCGCGCTGAGTCAGAGACTGAACGTCCACACGACTCAACCCAACACCTCAAGCCAACACCTCCACGGTTCGTTTTAAAAGCAAAGCAAGCCGTAAGAAATTCAGAACCTCCACCTCTCGCCTCTCCTCGCTCGACGCTGAGCGAGCGGGAAGCTCGGGGGACTCACCAGGTACTCGAAGACCAGCGTGAGGGACTTGTCCGTGTGGACGATGTCGTGTAGCGTCACGATGTTCGCGTGCTTCAGGTCCTTCAGTAACGATACTGCAGAGAGAGAGAGGGGAGGGGCTCGGGTGAACCGGCGAATAGGACACCAGAGGGGTGTGAGGTCACAGCATGTCTGAGGCTAAGAGGGGTGACACCAGGGCCTAAATGTTAGGACAGGGGAGGTAGGAGGGCCTAAATGTTAGGACAGGGGAGGTAGGAGGGCCTAAATGTTAGGACAGGGGAGGTAGGAGGGTCTAAATGTTAGGACAGGGGAGGTAGGAGGGTCTAAATGTTAGGACAGGGGAGGTAGGAGGGCTAAATGTTAGGACAGGGGAGGTAGGAGGGTCTAAATGTTAGGACAGGGGAGGTAGGAGGGTCTAAATGTTAGGACAGGGGAGGTAGGAGGGTCTAAATGTTAGGACAGGGGAGGTAGGAGGGTCTAAATGTTAGGACAGGGGAGGTAGGAGGGTCTAAATGTTAGGACAGGGGAGGTAGGAGGGTCTAAATGTTAGGACAGGGGAGGTAGGAGGGTCTAAATGTTAGGACAGGGGAGGTAGGAGGGTCTAAATGTTAGGACAGGGGAGGTAGGAGGGTCTAAATGTTAGGACAGGGGAGGTAGGAGGGTCTAAATGTTAGGACAGGGGAGGTAGGAGGGCCTAAATGTTAGGACAGGGGAGGTAGGAGGGTCTAAATGTTAGGACAGGGGAGGTAGGAGGGTCTAAATGTTAGGACAGGGGAGGTAGGAGGGTCTAAATGTTAGGACAGGGGAGGTAGGAGGGTCTAAATGTTAGGACAGGGGAGGTAGGAGGGTCTAAATGTTAGGACAGGGGAGGTAGGAGGGTCTAAATGTTAGGACAGGGGAGGTAGGAGGGTCTAAATGTTAGGACAGGGGAGGTAGGAGGGTCTGAATGTTAGGACAGGGGAGTAGGGGGGTCTAAATGTTAGGACAGGGGAGGTAGGAGGGTCTAAATGTTAGGACAGGGGAGGTAGGAGGGCCTAAATGTTAGGACAGGGGAGGTAGGAGGGCCTAAATGTTAGGACAGGGGAGGTAGGAGGGTCTAAATGTTAGGACAGGGGAAAGATCAGGGCCTGTTTCTTAGAACAGGTGTGATGGTTAAACTATGTCAGCTCAGACAGTGGAAATATCAGGGCCTGTCTGTCAGGACACGGAAAGACGACAGGGAGCCATGTAAATTCAGATGAGGGAAATGGGTAACACAAGAGAACAGGTGAGAGACCAGGTGATTTCAGAACAGGTGAGAGATTAGGCAATGTCACAGAACAGGTAAGAGGTTAGGTAACATCAAAACAGGTAAGAGGTTAGGTAAAGTCAAGACAGGTAGAGACCAGGTATGAACAGAGTGAGATTAGGTAATGTCACAGAACAGGTAAGAGATTAGGTAACATCAAAACAGGTAAGAGATTAGGTAAAGTCACAGAACAGGTAAGAGATTAGGTAATGTCACAGAACAGGTGAGAGATTAGGTAAAGCCACAGAACAGGTAAGAGATTAGGTAAAGTCACAGAACAGGGGAGGGATTAGGTGACATCAGAACAGGTGAGTTGGCTCCGCCCACCTTCCCGGATGGCAGTGCAGGGCGCTCCCTCCTCGTGCTCCAGGCGGATCTCCTTCAGTGCAACCAGGTTGTCCGTCAGTTTGCTCCTCCCCTTAAAAACGGTGGCGTATGTCCCCTAAAAAAAAGAGAGAAAGGGAGAGAAACTCAGCTCGATACCGCCTTCATGTGTTCAGCTAAATGACCCGAGCTTCCCATCCGTTCTTATTATCTACATCAAGTCAACTCTTAATTTGACATTTTTTTCTCACTGAAGAGATTCTCTGGACAAGCCTTGAGAACACAAGGTAAAGACTGTATACTGCACCAAAGAAGGTTGACTTTAAGGGACAGTCCAGACCTGCGCTGGGCTGGCAATGTTAATGATGCTTAGAGAAGGTCCCGTGTGATTGGCCCGTAGAGGAGTGGCCAGGTGTGTGTTGCAGGTGTAAAAGCGGTGCGTGTTTCGCAGAGGGCCGAGGGGGGAGCTCACTGACCTCTCCCAGCTTGTCCAGCTTGATGTAGGTCTCCAGCTTCCCGAATCCAATCTCGGACTGAAAGCAGAAAAAAAGGGGAGGCGATGAGAACACAGAGCCAAAAAGGCCGCTGTGTGCCGAGCAGACCCCTTATCGAGGCCCAGCAACGTGTCCCCAACACGTTCACCTCCCCCAACGCCTGACATCAATTTCAATTTCGGCTGGGCTATTAGTCATCCTCACTGCAGGCCAAACGGCACGGCAGACAGCAGGGGGGGCCGTTTCCCCTCTCTGAACGCACATCACAGCCCCGGGGAGAGGGGGGGAGGGGACGGGGGACGGGGGGCGGGGGGGGGGGGGGGGGACGCAGCGAAGACCGATGACAGCCAGGAACAATAGAACCCGAGAGAAGTCAGAGGCTGCCAATCAAACACAAAAACCCGCAGGCTACAATGGGAGGGAGGGAGGGAGGGAGGGACAAAGGAGAGGAACAGCGGGCGGAGAGACAGGGAGGGGGCGGAGACAGGGAGAAAGCGGCCAATGGGAGAGCCTCTGTAGAAGAGTGTGTACGGTCTCTTGACATATTCATACATTTTTGTTGTAAATTCTAAACGGCTGCTCTAAACGGAAAAGAGGATCATCGGGCCCCTCCTTCCTCAGGGGCGCACGCGTCGCCCGTCCACTGAACCGTTCGGCAAACCTGATCAAAACAAATGACCCCTTTACCAGCCGTTGTGGCGCACAGGAATAAAGCGGGCCTGTTACGGAGACCGTGCCACGTCTCCCTCCCCCGCGAAGGTGGGACAGCCGTACAGGGGGGAGGAGCGGTGTGAACAGCGCTTCATCGCTTCACGCCGCGCTCCTGGAGGAGGAGCCGCCGCAGGACAGGTCACACGGCGGCGATGCCGTCGGAGGACAGCGGGAGGGAGACGGAGCGTGATGTCAGAGAGCTCTTAGTCACAGAGACGAGGCGCGCGCTAGAGCGGCACAGGCTGTCCCGGTGGAGGACCTTGCGGTCGGACCTGTGGCAGGGTTTTCCCCTGGCCGGGGTACGGCGCTGCGGCTGATCTGAACAGCCTACAGGAGCTCCTTTGTCTGCAGGAGCCCGTCTGAATAATGCTGAGTCTGCCAATGTAACGGGCAAAACACAGCAGCAGCCGGAGAGCGTGTGTGTGTGTGTGTGTGTGTGTGTGTGTGTGAGAGAGAGAGAGAGAGAGAGAGAGAGCGCGATGGAGGGAGGGAGGAATGACTGAATGCCACTGGAGGGGAAAGAAGGATGGGGGGGTTGCTCTGAGGACATGGGAGAGCGATGGCGGGGGATGATGCAAAGGGCAGAGGAGGTGAGGGGGGAATCGGGGACAGAATGGAGGGCAGAGGAGGTGAGGGGGAATCGGGGACAGAATGGAGGGCAGAGGAGGTGAGGGGGGAATCAGGGACAGAATGGAGGGCAGAGGAGGTGAGGGGGGGAATCAGGGACAGAACGGAGGGCAGAGGGGTGAGGGGGGGAATCAGGGACAGAACGGAGGGCAGAGGAGGTGAGGGGGGAATCAGGGACAGAACGGAGGGCAGTGGAGGTGGGGGGGGGAATCAGGGACAGAACGGAGGGCAGAGGAGGTGAGGGGGGGGAATCAGGGACAGAACGGAGGGCAGAGGAGGTGAGGGGGGGGAATCAGGGACAGAACGGAGGGCAGAGGAGGTGGGGGGGGAATCAGGGACAGAACGGAGGGCAGAGGAGGTGAGGGGGGGGAATCAGGGACAGAACGGAGGGCAGAGGAGGTGAGGGGGGAATCAGGGACAGAACGGAGGGCAGAGGAGGTGAGGGGGGGGAATCAGGGACAGAACGGAGGGCAGAGGAGGTGAGGGGGAATCGGGGACAGAATGGAGGGCAGAGGAGGTGAGGGGGGAATCGGGGACAGAATGGAGGGCAGAGGAGGTGAGGGGGGGAATCAGGGACAGAATGGAGGGCAGAGGAGGTGAGGGGGGAATCAGGGACAGAACGGAGGGCAGAGGGGGTGAGGGGGGGAATCAGGGACAGAACGGAGGGCAGAGGAGGTGAGGGGGGAATCAGGGACAGAACGGAGGGCAGTGGAGGTGGGGGGGGAATCAGGGACAGAACGGAGGGCAGAGGAGGTGAGGGGGGGGGAATCAGGGACAGAACGGAGGGCAGAGGAGGTGAGGGGGGGAATCAGGGACAGAACGGAGGGCAGAGGAGGTGGGGGGGGAATCAGGGACAGAACGGAGGGCAGAGGAGGTGAGGGGGGGGAATCAGGGACAGAACGGAGGGCAGAGGAGGTGAGGGGGGGAATCAGGGACAGAACGGAGGGCAGAGGAGGTGAGGGGGGGGAATCAGGGACAGAACGGAGGACAGAGGAGGTGAGGGGGGAATCGGGGACAGAATGGAGGGCAGAGGAGGTGAGGGGGGAATCGGGGACAGAATGGAGGGCAGAGGAGGTGAGGGGGGAATCAGGGACAGAATGGAGGGCAGAGGAGGTGAGGGGGGGAATCAGGGACAGAACGGAGGGCAGAGGGGGTGAGGGGGAATCGGGGACAGAATGGAGGGCAGAGGAGGTGAGGGGGGGGAATCAGGGACAGAACGGAGGGCAGAGGAGGTGAGAGGGGGAATCGGGGACAGAATGGAGGGCAGAGGAGGTGAGGGGGAATCGGGGACAGAATGGAGGGCAGAGGAGGTGAGGGGGGGAATCAGGGACAGAATGGAGGGCAGAGGAGGTGAGGGGGGAATCAGGGACAGAACGGAGGGCAGAGGGGGTGAGGGGGGGAATCAGGGACAGAACGGAGGGCAGAGGAGGTGAGGGGGGGAATCAGGGACAGAACGGAGGGCAGTGGAGGTGGGGGGGGAATCAGGGACAGAACGGAGGGCAGAGGAGGTGAGGGGGGGGAATCAGGGACAGAACGGAGGGCAGAGGAGGTGAGGGGGGGGAATCAGGGACAGAACGGAGGGCAGAGGAGGTGGGGGGGGGAATCAGGGACAGAACGGAGGGCAGAGGAGGTGAGGGGGGGGAATCAGGGACAGAACGGAGGGCAGAGGAGGTGAGGGGGGGAATCAGGGACAGAACGGAGGGCAGAGGAGGTGAGGGGGGGGAATCAGGGACAGAACGGAGGGCAGAGGAGGTGAGGGGGGGGGAATCAGGGACAGAACGGAGGGCAGAGGAGGTGAGGGGGGGGAATCAGGGACAGAACGGAGGGCAGAGGAGGTGGGGGGGGGAATCAGGGACAGAACAGAGGGCAGAGGGGTGGGGGGGGAATCAGGGACAGAACGGAGGGCAGTGGAGGTGAGAGGGGGGGAATCAGGGACAGAATGGAGGGCAGAGGAGGTGAGGGGGGAATCAGGGACAGAATGGAGGGCAGAGGAGGTGAGGGGGGGAATCAGGGACAGAACGGAGGGCAGTGGAGGTGAGAGGGTCGGTGATGGTACAGGTTGGGGGGGGGGGGGGGGGCACTGACCAGGGACGCTCTGCGGGACCGGCGGCTCAGGGGCTGGTCAAACGGGGGGCTGTTCATCTGCAGCTTCTCCAGGTAGCCGTCCGGTATCCGGATATCAGCCGGCAGAGACAGACGCTTGTTCAGGTCCTGCAACACACAGGAGGGAGGAGCCGGGTTAGAAAGGCACGCACACACACATTTACACACACACACAAACACACTGCACTGACACACAAACACCACAAACACACACATACACACACCACAAACACACACACACGCTGCACTAACACACACACACAAAAACACACAGCACTGACAGAGACACATGCGCACACACAGACACACACACACACACACACCACAAACACACACACACACACACACACACACACACAAACACACACACACACACACTGCACTGTCACAGAGACACACACACAGCACTGACACAGAGACACACACACACACACACACTGCACTGACACAGAGACACAGAGAGACACACACACACACACTGCACTGACACAGAGACACACACACACACACACACACACACACACACACACAGCACTGACACACACACACTCAGACAGACAGACAGACAGAGCCCACGCGTTTGGATTATGACGGCAGCCTAACGGACACAGAGACAGGCGCATTCCTGCAGCCCGGCCCCAGCAGGCGGCCCTGCTCACACAGCCCAATATGGACGGCCCGGTCCGGCAGGCCCCAGCCCCGCTGCCGGGGAGGATTCTGGGGCATCGGCACAATTGCCCTTTTTTGGCTCTGTCCACACCTGCCCGAACGGCTTCAGTTTCCATATAAACAAGGACACTAGATAACAGAACTGAGGGTTCAACAGCATTTTGCTTCACAGGCCAGTTACCTCAAAACCATACCCATCCAGCGCTTGGCTGGCAGTATACTGGGGGAACCTGTGATGTTAGGCTCCATATGGCTAACACCCTGTACTGGGGTGAGTGCAGAAAAGCACTCTGGGAAAGCCTCAGTCCCACATCACTGGCTCAAGGTACAGTGGGATGGAGGTAAAACACCCATAATGGTATTTAATCAGATTATATAAAGGAGAAGCACTCCCTCTTAACACTGCAACTACCCAAATGATTCCAAAAGCTGAGGTTTCACACAATAATGTGTACAGTGGAGAGGAGAAGAGAGGAGAGGAGAGGAGAGGAGGGAGACGCAGTCATGACTCCACACCAGCATGTGAGCTCCAGAAATAACCAGTCTGCTCCTCCTACACCAGCCGCTGAACCACACAGAGACACAGAGAGAGAGAGCGAGAGAGAGAGAGAGATCAGGGGAAAGAGGGAGAGAGGGAGACAGAGGGATAGAGAGAGAGACAGAGGGATAGATAGAGAGAGAGAGAGAGGGAGAGGAAGAGAGAGGGGGAAATGGAATGTGAAGTACCATTAGCAAGATCTGTGGCTTCCTGTCACAAAATGAGGGACAACCAGTGAGACACCTTCTCCATTATGTACACGAGTGTTTTGTTCTTGCTACTGCCCTTATTACAGTTTATCATTAAACTTGTAGGCTGTATGTAGGCTTCCTTTTCCCTGCCTTGTTTGTTTATACTGCCTTTATTCCACTGTATTAATTATGTGTCTTATGTGTCACTGTTAACTGTTCCATTGTTAACTGCTTTGACAATATTGTTTGTATGCAATCATGCCAATAAACCATTACCACGATCTGAGAGTGACAGAGAGAGATAGAAAGAGAAATTGAGAGAGAGACAGAGAGAGAGAGAGAGAGAGAGAGAGAGACAGAAAGAGAGAACGAGCGAGAGACAGAGAGGGATGCAGAGGGAAGTGGTCAGACAGAAATCCTACGGCAGGCTGATTCCATGAGGTCTCTCCTTCAGCTTGCCTCACACAGCACCTGACACATACACACACACACACACACACACACACACACATATGCACAACAGGGCCCTGAGCACAAGGGAATCAAGAGGGTACTGCATCTAACTGATGGAGAAGTGTGTGTGTGTGTGTGTGTGATAAAAGAGATTTTCTCTCTCACACACACACACACACACACACACAAGCGTAAATGCACACCAGCCTGCAGCAGACTGTAGCTGTGGAGGAAGTGGGCCTGCTTGCGGTTAAGCAGAGTACACCATGAACCTGTGTCTGGCCCCCTGGGGGTCTGCCAACACACACACACACACACACACACACACACACGCGCGCGCGCACACTGGGTGTGTGAGTGCTGCCCACGCAGTGTCATCAGAATGGAAAGTGTGTGCGCGCGCGCGTGTGTGTGTGTGTGTGTGTGTGTGTGTGTTTGGCAGACGCGCGCACACACTTTCCATTCTGATGACACTGCGTGGGCAGCACTCACACACCCAGTGTTCACACTACACACACACACACACACTCACACACATACACACACACAGACAGACACACAGACAGACACACAAGCAGACGATATAGGGCACCCCAATGTAACCTCAACCGTTTTGTGCAGCATTTACACACACACACGCACGCTACGCTACGCTGGAGCTTCTACAGAAGCCACGGTAACCAAAATAAAGCAGCTCATTTTTAGGCATTCGCTCTGGCCTCGGCTGAAGGCTGTCTTCGGCCAATAAACTTACAGGAACTTTGGCCAGGAACTGCATACCTGGACCAGTCAATGCCCCCTCAAAAACAGAGCTTGGAGCCAGAGAGCCAGCAATCCCACAGTGCACTGCTCAGCAGCGTGAAACAAAGAGCCACTGCCTTTTTAAAAAAACCAAAACATTGACTATGATGCAGGTGCAGCAGAGAATAAACAAGAAGCTAACTGAGGCAACAGTGCATAAACTGTGCACTGTCAGCTCCAACATCCCTATGAATCTATTTTAAAACACACCGCGACTCGGCCACAAGTTCCTCCGTGCCCCCTTTAAGAGCGTGCAAAAGCACAGGAGCTGGACCCCCTTTAGGAGCTGGACCCCCATTAGGCGCGCGCGGCCGCGTGGACGTTCTCCCGCCTGCTGCAGGGCACGCCGTTCCGTGGGCGCTTCCTCCGCCCACCCGCTCGGGGTTGCCATGGCGATGCCATGGCCATTTGCATCCGCGGACTTTCCAGCCCCCCCTGTCCACGGAGCGGCGGGCTGAACAGGGGGGGCGGGGCAGTAAAGAGGATGCGCCAGGGTGTGGCGCGGGGCTGCTCACGGGGTGGGGGGGGGGTGGGCGAGGGTGCTCTGGCGCAGGTGTGCCGATGCGTGACTTTAAAGGCCCTTTAGCTCGGTTTGTTGTGGTGGGGGTGGGGGGGGGGGGGGGCGTTCCTCCACGCTGCTGCCATTGGGCCCGTGTATACAGGGGACTCTCCCCACTGCACCACCGAAGCACTGCTGTTTACACAGGATGTGCTGCTCGTGCTTATGAGAGAGAGAGAATAAGAGAGCGAGAGGGGGAGGGGGGAGAGAGGGAGTCGGAGTGAGGGAGAGGAAGGGAGGCAGGTAGAGAGGAGAAAAAGAGAGGAGAGTGAGAGGGATACAGAGGGAGGGAGGGAGGAGAAAAAGAGAGGGAGAGAGACCGAGAAAGACAGAGAGACAGAGAACACAATGCAGAGAGATGGAGAGAGAAATAGGAAGGGAGGGAGGGGGAGAGGGAGACAGACAACAGAGAGAGAGAGTGAGGGAGTAAGAGAGACACGGCAGACAGAGAGACAGAGACACAGGGAGGCAGACGGAGGGATGGTGAGGGGACAGATAAAGCGATATGGAGAGACATAGACACAGGGAGGCAGACGGAGGGATGGTGAGGGGACAGATAAAGCGATATGGAGAGGCAGAGCGCAGGCCGGTGCCATTATCATCATCTCAGCGTGACGAGCATGGAAAGGGAAGCCGGGAGGAGGCGGCGGTGGGGGTGGGGGGGTGGGTGTAGCTGGCCCCGATGCTCCCGCCCTGCCACAGAGCCACGGGGGGATTAGTGGGCTGCAGGTCACGTGCCCTGGGGGGGGGGATAATCCGGCTAAACCCGCCGTGGTGACACAGCCGAGCCACGTGCGCTCGACAGAGACACCTGCCGCCCCCGCCCCGCCCCCCTCCTGCCCCTCTCTCCTAAACCAGCACCGGGCCCCCAGCCCTGCCCTGCCCTCCCGGGAAAAGGGCTCTGTGTGTACCCCCCCCCCCCCCCCCTCCCTCTCTGTTCTGAGGGGAGGGGACCCCCGCCCCCCCGCCCGGCTCTGCGGCGGCTGATGACGCGTGTGGCGTTAGCCTTTATTTAGCGTCGTGAGAAACCCGAGGAACGCCAGGGTGTTTCCGAGCGGCGGTGGCGGCGCTGGGCGAGCGGGAGAGCGAGCGGCGGCGTAAGTACACGCTCCGGAGCGGCGTCTGCATCAGCGCTGCGGGAAGCGCATGTAGGTCAAACTGCCAGCTCAAGTTTAGCGCGTTTACTTTCTCTGAGCGTGCGTCTTAGCTGCTGCTGCTGCCTCTATAGGGCAGGGGAGAGACGCAACAGGAGGTACGCAGATGGGTGTGTGTGCGTGTGTGTGCGTGGGCGTGTGTGGGTGGATGTGTGTACGTGTGTGTACCCGCGTATGTGTATATGTGTGTAGATGAGTGCGTGTATGTGCGTGTAGGTGTGCGTTTGTGTGTAGAGTCGAGCGTGGGTATGCGTCCGTGCATGTGTGTGTATGTGCATGTGCGTGTAGGTGTATGTGCATGTGTGTGTGTGTGTATGTGCATGTGTGTGTGTGTGTATGTGCATGTGTGTGTGTGTGTGTGTGTATGTGCATGTGTGTGTGTATGTGCATGTGTGTGTGTGTATGTTCATGTGTGTGTGTGTATGTGCATGTGTGTGTGTATGTGCATGTATGTGCATGTGTGCGTGTGTGTATGTGCGTGTATGTGTGTTTGTGTGTGTAGCTGAGCACGCGTACGTGCATGTGCGTCCGCGCGTGTGCATGTATGTGCATGTGTGCGTGGAGCAGATGAATAGCAGCTCACACGCCGCTCCTCACGGCTCCCTCTCAGACCCCGTCTACATGACAAGGCCTGCAGAGACAGAGGAATGTGAGGAGCACTTATCTCAGCACACTCAGGCAGAACCTCCACTCCGCACACACAGCCACCTCACTGTCCCACCCTCTAAACCCCGCTCCCTAAGATCTGCCGTCCTGTAGGTGCTCATTTCAACCCTAATCAGGCACACCCGATTCTGCTAATTAGCAGCTCAATGCAGATCTTTCACTGTTGGGTGAGGTGTGGCTTTGTTAGGGTCGGAGTGAAAACCTGCAGGACGGTAGATCTGCAGGAACAGGGACAGGCAGCCTTGGTCTAAACGGTCACACAGGTCAAGCGGAACAGAGTTTTCGCCGTTTAGAAAACGATAAGAAACCACTGCCCTTCTGTTAGGCTGCACCACACCTGCCAGTGCATGGGGAAGGCGCATTACACACGCTCTCCACCAGGGGGCAAAAAGGATCAGGCCTACGCAGCGAGAACCAGAAGCTACGGACCTTAATCCGTCTGCTCAACACAACTGTTCCACTGCTGCGACACCCACAGGGGGGACCATTAGACAGTCACAGAGTTAAGCCAAGTCCAGCTCTACCATTTCAGCAAACGTTAATAGATTTGTGTGAGCAGGAACATCCCCTTGTTACCTCCATAATATCACAGCGCCAGGAGGGCCCAAACGGAGGAGGTGTCTTCACACGGGATTAAGGAAACAGGAAATTTGTAAGTGCCCAGTCACAAGAAGGTCAAGTGAGGGGCATTCTGGGGTGTTACAGGAAGCCTGCTGCTCACCAGTCCGTGTCAGGAATGTAAATGGGAACTGGGTGTTTGGAAAGAAGCTCTATTTTAGGTGTTGCTACGCAGGGAGGCCGCCCGGCACCTGCCGCAGGAGGAGCAGGGTCAGCGGCCCCTTCCTCTCCGGATCGAGGCGGAGCGCTTTCGACCCCCGCCGACCCCCGCCGACCCCGCTGCCCTTCCCTAGGCCGGAATTATCGCCGCGGCGTTACGGATTACCATGCCAACGCACCCCCCACCCCAAACACCCCCCCCCCCGTAAAGCCCCCATTGCTCACCGAACGCACACCCTACTCTGCACGGTGGGGAGAGTGGCCCCTGGCCCTCTCTGAGGTTGAGGAGCAGTGGGAACGGGGGGTCCTGTGAATGCAGGAGAGCACAGGCTCTGTAGCACAGCCTATCAGACTGCACTGCTGGAGGCCCACAGTGTCCGCAGGTACGGCTTCCATGCGATGGGCAGCCGGTTTAGGCCCTTCTCAAGCTGGATTAGTCTCACCAGGGGACAACTAACTACTGTCTTAACTACTGCATGTATTTTTTCCATAGACTGCGTTGTTGCTGTTCTCGTTGTTTAGTGTTAATCAGTTTAACCTTCAGGGTCCAAGCTGAACTATGCGGTTGTTCCCTGCACTTGGACCGGTACTTCTCTCTAGGGGTTTCGTCATACTTGTTCCTGGTTATGGTTATACACTTTGTTGTACGTCGCTCTGGATAAGAGCGTCTGCCAAATGCCTGTAATGTAGTGTAACATTTAAGTGAGCACTGACAGGATGCGTCACTTTAACACAGTATGAATCTGCAATGTTCCGAAATTTAAAAACACCGGAGCGAATTACGTTCTGCGTTTCGCCTAACTCTCATGGTCCTTCAGTAATAGCTAAATCCCCTTTGGATGGACCCTGCAGTAACGTGCTTACGCAGGGAAAGTGCTCGCCTTGGTCTTTTTCTCACAGATGTGCAGTTAGAGACGTTTTACATAATTGCGGAGGAATTACATAAATCGTTAATCCCGTACAAACAGACCCAACAACGCATGCTGGAAACCTTATTAATGCACAACAGTACACAGGACTGTAAAACTAAAGCACAATAAAACTAATACAGCTGGAATGGGGCTTCAGGCCTCTGAAAAGAGGTACGTGCCCAGCCTAAAATCAAGCACTTGTGCTGAAATACAACAGAAAGCAGCAGGCACTGTGCCCCCCAGGACCGCAGACCGCCACCCCTGCCCCGTCGGGCCACGGGGGGCCCGGGCAACAGTGACAAACCCCCCCCCCCCACACGCCGTGGGGGAAAAGGGAAACCCGATCCCCGGAGAATTGCGGCGTTCCCCCGGGACAGGGCGATCCTCCGGCCTGTTTTTTGCGCTATGGGATATCCCAAAATAAGGGCTTTAAATTTAAAGGCGGGATTACGGGCCAGCCCCCCCCCCCCCCCAAACCCGGGAGGGGGGGCGAGGATTTCGAATCCCGCACATGCCTCCCTAGCGCCACTAACGCGTATAAACACCCCAATCACGGTTTTTACAAA